>NC_080545.1:95958816-96272150 GCF_028640845.1 Ahaetulla prasina
TACAATCAAGATCAAGGGAGGTACTAATACCACTCTATAAAGCCTTAGTAAGACCACACCTGGAGTACTGCATCCAGTTTTGGTCACCACACTGTAAAAAGATATTGAGACTCTGGAAAGAGTGCAGAGAAGAGCAACCAGGATGATTAGGGGACTAGAGGCTAAAACACACAATGAACAGTTGCAGGAACTGGACCTGGCTAGTCTAGTGAAGAGAAGGACCAGGGGAGACAGGATATCAGCCTTCCAATATTTGAGGGGCTGCCACAGAGAGGAGAGGGTCAAGCTGTTTTCCAAAGCACCCAAAGGCCAGACAAGGAACAATGGATGAAATCTGAACAAGGAGCGATCCAACCTGGAAATAAGGAGAAATTTCCTGAAAGTGAGAACAATAAATCCATGGAACAGAAGTTGCCTTCAGAGGTTGCGTGAGCAACTGGAGGCTTTCAAGAAGAGATTGGACTGCCATTTGTCAGAGGTGGTGTAGGGTCTCCTGCTTGGGCTGGGGGGGTTGGACTAGATAACTTACAAGGTCCCTTCCATCTCTGTTAATCTAAGTGAATGTTTCCCTTCCTACTAGGAAACTCAATAGGGAAGCAGGAAGGGAGTCAGAAGTTGCTCCTATTCCCACTGTTATGTAGTGAATATAAATATAGTTGTGTTAAGCCCTGCTAAAGTGAATGACTAAATTAATGGAGGAATTGTCTCTCCAGCGGATGGGGACCCTCATTTTGTCGTCGATTTGCCGCGGAACAAGCTGACCGTCTGCTTCAATATCGATGGGCAACCCGGCGATATCCTGAGATTAGTTTCGGATCACAAGCACTCAGGTAGGGCAACCCTGGGCTGGTACGGGAACCACAGAGCTGGCGGGGGCTATTGACTTGTTCCGTCGGCAGAGTTGAGTAAAAATTTGGCCTGGCCTGAAGCAGTGGAAAGGAAAGGAAACAACTGATGACTTTCCATCTCCCAATCCGTTTAATGGGACAGGGAAAGTTTAGAGTCAGCTTGGGACCATTTCGAACGAGCCTCGAAAAAGGAAGTGGATATTCAACGGCGTTTCCTCTGCCGTTGGTTTTAAGACCCGCAATTGTTGTCCAACTGCGTCAAGAACAATACATCTGTTTCTAGGAGGCGACGGTGGTCGCCTCAAAAATAGGAAATTGCCAAAGTTCCGTTGGAATCGCACAACAAGCCAGACTAAACTAAAGTGCATTGTTTTGTGATTCAGTGGGTTGTGGGAACTCAGCCATTGTCTTACCACAGGAAACAGGATCGTCCCAGTCTATCCTATTAGGATACAGTTTGTGGCTCTTTTCTTTGCCTTTTTTAAAAAAAATACAGCTCCGTACCATACTGAGAAGTACAGCATGCAAACAGGGGGGAAAGGGCAACAGATTATGTATAAGAACTCTGGCGCAAAATCAGCCAGCTTGTTCTCATGGCTAAGGTGAAACTAGAACTCATTGTCTCCTGGTGATTCACTCAAGGTCACTCAGATGGCTGTCATGCCTAATGCAGGACTAGAACTCACTGTCTCCTGGTGATCGGCCCAAAGTCACCTAGTCGGCTTTCATGGCTAAGGCGAAACTAGAACTCATTGTCTCCTGGTGATTGGCCCAAGGTCACTCAGATGGCTGTCATGCCTAATGCAGGACTAGAACTCACTGTCTCCCGGTGATTGGCCCAAAGTCACCTAGTCGGCTTTCATGGCTAAGGCGAAACTAGAATTCACTGTCTCCTGGTGATTGGCCCAAAGTCACCTAGTTGGCTTTCATGGCTAAGGCGAAACTAGAACTCATTGTCTCCTTGTGATTCGTTCAAGGTCACTCATATGGCTGTCATGGCTAAGGCAGGACTAGAACTCATCGTCTCCTGGTGATTTGCTCAAGGTCACTCAGATAGTTGTCATGGCTAAGGCAGGACTAAAACTCATTGTCTCCTGGTGATTCACTCAAGGTCACTCAGATGGCTGTCATGGCCAATGCTGGACTAGAACTCATTGTCTCCTGGTGATTTGTTCAAGGTCACCTAGTTGGTTTCCAAGGCTAAGGCAGGACTAGAACTCTCCGTCTCCTGAAAATTGGCCCAAAGTCACCCAGTCGGCTTTCATGCCTAAGGCAAGACTTGAACTCAAAATCTCTTGCTTTCTAGCCTGGCACCTTAATCGCTAAATCAAACTCTTGACATCTTTGCTTGTCCCTTAGGAGTGACCGTCAACGGTCAGTTAATCGGGGCACCTGCCCCACGGAGCGGTCATAAGAAACAGCGGACGTACTTCAAGAGCATCACGATTCTCAGCAACAAACCAAAAAGATCCTACCTCGAAATTTCTCCCGCCAAGGTCATCTTGGATGATGAGAAGAGACTGGTCTTTCCCTGCGACCGCGACGCCGTGGTGGTGGGCAAGAATCTCCACGTATCCATCATGGCCCATGCCAACGTGACTGTGGTCCTACAGGAGTCCATCAGTTTTGTCATTCTGATCCACCACTACAAGAACCCCGCTCGCTATCAGAAGAACCATTTGGGTTTCTACATCTCTAACGGTCAAGGACTTTCAACAGCCTCCCATGGGCTGATAGGTAAGGAAGAGATGCGCTGGTTTCTAAGATTGTGTGCAGAGAGACATACAGTCATGGCCCAAATTGTGGAAACCTTTTGGGAAAAGGGTATTTTTGAGGTTTGCTGGTTAATAACATCACTTTTTGCGGGGAGTTTCAAAGTAAATATATTTCACTGCTGGAATGGCCTGGGAATAGCCCAGACCTTCACCCAATGGAAAATCTAGGGAGCCGATTAAAGAAACTGATTAGTCAGAAGCGACCAAGCAATAAAACCCAGTTAATAGAAGCCCTCCTTCAATCTTGGTTTCACATGATAACAGCTGCAGGACTAACAGACTTGGTTCACTCCATGGGACGACGCTGTAAGGTCGTAATTCATGCTAAAGGTTAGCCAACTAAATACCGTATTTTTTCGGAATATAAGACGTACCGGACTATAAGACGCACCTACCTTTTTTGGTGAGGAAAACAAGGGAAAGAAAACTGCCTCCCAGCAATTTTGCCTCATTGCAGCAAACAGCAAACAGCCTGCTTCACTTTCATTTTCGTTTTCAGCATAGCTTGATTAGCATAAGGGAAAAAAAATCTGCTCCCAGCAATTTACCTCCTTGCAGCAAGTGAGGAGGTGGTTAAGTGAGCGGTGCCCAACTTCATGGCATTTTTTTTTTTTGGCCAGGGTTGTTAAGTGAATCACTGCACTCATGAAGTGAATAGTGTGTTCTTAAGCCAATCCGGTTTCCCCCATTGACTTGGCTTGTCAGAAACCAACTGGGAAGATCGCAAATATTTTTTTATTTATTTATTTTGTCAAACACAACAATATATATAAGTATAAGCATGAAATAACCACACAAATTGAATACAACCAAAGGGAACATTAGGACAGGGACGGTAGGCACGCTGGTGCTCTTATGCACGCCCCTTACAGACCTCTTAGGAATGGGGTGAGGTCAACAATAGACAGTCTTTGGTTAAAGCTTTGGGGATTTTGGGAAGAGACCACAGAGTCAGGTAGTGCATTCCAGGCATTAACAACTCTGTTACAGAAGTCATATTTTCTGCAATCAAGATTGGAGCGGTTCACATTAAGTTTAAATCTATTGTGTGCTCATGTATTGTTGTGGTTGAAGCTGAAGTAGTCATTGACAGGAAGGACATTGTAGCAGACGATTTTATGAGCTATACTCAGGTCATACCGAAGGTGGCATTGTTCTAAATTTTCTAAATCCAGAATTTCAAGTCTGGTGGCATAAGGTATTTTGTTGTGATCAGAGGAGAGGAGGACTCTTCCTGTGAAATATTTCTGGACACGCTCAATTGTATTAATGTCCAAAATGCAGTGTGGGTTCCAGACAGGCGAGCTGTAATTGAGAATTGGTCTAGCAAATGTTTTGTATGCTCTGGTTAGTAGTGTAATCTTTCCGGAGAAGAAGCTATGCAAGATTAGGTAATATTGGGTAATTAGGTAATTAGGTAAATAAATGAGCACATGACCCTGGGACGGTGTCACATGATCAGAATTTGGGTGTTTGGCAGTCAGCATGTATTTGCAACCACTGCAGCATCCCAAGGTCACATCAGCAAGCAAGCAATCAGAATATAGCTGGAGGGGACCTTGGAGGTCTTCTAGTCCAGCCCCCTGCTCAAGCAGGAGACCCTCTACCCGAACCTATGGCATGTGCACCCGAAGTGGCACACGGAGCCATGCCGCTTGGCACGCGTGGCGTTGCCCGTTCCTCTTCCGGGTTTCTAGCGGCGATCAGTTGGCCTGCAGGCGGCAGTGCTGGAAACTGGAAGATCTGGTTTTCCATTTTCCTGCATATGTGCCCGACAGCTGATCGTCACACACGCATGCGCGCCAGGAACCGAAAGACTAGCTGGCCAGCGCGCATGTGCATGCCGGAAACTAAAAGTTCATTTTCGGGCACGCACATGCACCCTGGGCCACCCTGGCCCAGACAAGCGCTCCCGCTCCCTTTTCGGCACTCGGTGCCAAAAAAGGTTCACCACCACTGCCCTGCACCATTTGTCATGTCCCACTCCTCTGCTGACGGCCGGGTCAGGGAAATCCGAATCAGGCATGCCTCTGCAGCTCTGCCAAAGTCCTAGCAAAGTCCTCAGGGCAGGCAGGAGACCAGAAAGTGACTTCAGCAAGATATGTTTAGACTTTGCCTGACTCAGAGAATGCCAGAAAGCAGGTCCTTTATATAGGCCATGGGGTGTGGCTCCATGACTCAGCACTTATCCAGGCCTGCCCCTCCCTTCCTTCTGTTGCCTCCGCCTATCAAGTCTTCTGACGCGAGGGTCACTCCAGTCTGCAGCTGTTGGCAATTGACCTCCCTCAGGCTCACATGCTGTGGAGGAGGGGGAGGGGTCTAGTTGCTCTGTTTGCCTGGGCATGGAGCCAGAGCTGGGGGCTGGAGGTATTTCTTCCTCTTCAGCCTGTCTGGGCATGGAGCCAGGGCTGGGGCCGGGAGGCATACTAGAATATTCCTCCGTGTGTGGAAGCAGATAAGAAGACCCCGGCTGTGGTGAGATTGGACGAGACACAACACCATTTCAGACAAGTGACTGTACACTGTCTCTTCTTAAAAACCTCCCGTGATGGAGCACCCACGATTTCTGGAGGCAAGGTGTTCCGCTGGTTAATTGTCCTCACTGTTAGGAAGTTTCTCCTTAATTCCAAGTTGCTTCTCTCTCTTTGGTTAGTTTCCATCCGTTGTTTCTTGTCCTGCCCTCTGGTGCTTTGGAGCAAAGCTGGCTGAGGAATTCTGGGAGTTGAAGTCCACAAGTCTTAAAGTTGCCAAGGTTGGAGACCCCTGCTTTGGAGAACAGTTTGACCCCCTCTTCTTTGTGGCAGCCCCTCAAATACTAGAAAATCACCCCTAGTCTTTCTTTTCATCAGAATAAACCTACCCAATTCCCACAAGAGTTCTTCATACATTTGTCTCCAGCCCTCTAATCATCTCAGTTGCTCTTCTTTTCAAATCGCCATTTTCAATATTTCTTTTTTTTTCTTTCCTTTTTTTTAAGGCTTTTTTTATTTTATAGACAAACCTACATTTAAAACATCAGCAATTCCTTCCGTGTGGCATCTCGGTGTTTTCTTCCTGGCTCCATCTTTTTATTGTTTCTTCTTTCTTCCCTTCAATCTAAACTGTTACCATTTTTCCACACATACGTTATTCTCATTTTCTTACATAATTATCCACAAAATGACAAAATTAGTAGACCAGAGGAATGCTGTCGATATAATTTACTTGGACTTCAGTAAAGCATTTGATAAAGTAGACCATAACCTACTACTAGATAAAGTAGAAAAATGTGGGTTAGACAGCACCACCACCAGATGGATTCGTAACTGGCTGACCAACCGCACTCAACGTGTAGTCCTCAACGGAACTACATCCACATGGAGGGAAGTATGCAGTGGAGTACCCCAAGGCTCTGTTTTAGGCCCAGTACTCTTCAACATCTTCATCAATGACTTGAACGAGGGGATAGATGGGGAACTCATCAAATTTGCAGATGACACCAAGCTGGCAGGAATAGCCAACACTCCAGAAGATAGGCTCAAGTTACAGAAAGATCTTGACAGACTTGAACATTGGGCGCTATCTAACAAAATGAAATTCAACAGTGAAAAAAGTAAGGTTCTACATTTAGGCAAAAAACACAAAATGCACAGGTACTGTATATGTGGTACCTTGCTCAATAGTAGTAACTGTGAGAGGGATCTTGGAGTCCTAGTGGATGACCATTTAGATATGAGCCAGCAGTGTGTAGCAGCTGCTAAAAAAGCCAACACAGTTCTGGGCTGCATAAACAGAGGGATAGAATCAAGATCACGTGAAGTGTTAGTACCACTTTATAATGCCTTGGTAAGGCCACACTTGGAATATTGCATCCAGTTTTGGTCGCCACGATGTAAAAAAGATGTTGAGACTCTAGAAAGAGTGCAGAGAAGAGCAACAAAGATGATTAGGGGACTGGAGGCTAAAACATATGAAGAACGGTTGCAGGAACTGGGTATGTCTAGTAAAAAGAAGGACTAGGGGAGACATGATAGCAGTGTTCCAATATCTCAGGGGTTGCCACAAAGAAGAGGGAGTCGGGCTGTTCTCCAAAGCACCTGAGGGTAGAACAAGAAGCAATGGGTGGAAACTGATCAAAGAAAGAAGCAACTTAGAACTAAGGAGAAATTTCCTGACAGTTAGAACAATTAATAAGTGGAACGACTTGCCTGCAGAAGTTGTGAATGCTCCAACACTGGAAATTTTTAAGAAAATGTTGGATAACCATCTGACTGAGATGGTGTAGGGTTTCCTGCCTGGGCAGGGGGTTGGACTAGAAGGCCTCCAAGGTCCCTTCCAACTCTGTTGTTATATTAAATATATCCACTGCTTATCTGCACCTTTCTTCTAACCAATGGTAAAATTTATCCCATATCTTAAAATATTCTGAATCCTCTCTTTCTTTGATCCTCAAAGTTAAACTGTTCATTTTTCCACAGATTTCTTCTTTCTTAGCCATTTTCTGAATAATAGCAGAAGAAGCCAGTTTCACCTAACATTCGTGTGATTCACTTAGCAACGCAGTGATTCGCTTAACAACATAGCATAAAACGTCATAAAATTGGGCTAAACTAAACTATTGCCTTGCTTAGCAACGGAAATCCTGGTCCCAGTTTAGTCATAAGCTGAGAGCTACCCGGAGCCTCATTAATTCACTTGATTACAAATCCCCCTTTTTTTTTTAATTTTGCAGGCCAATTCTTGCACCAAGACGTTCAGCTGTTGACTGAGCCCTTCTCAGAAAAGTGTAGCCCGGACGACTGCCAGGAAATCAAGTCTGGGAACTCGAACTCGGAGCACGCCCTCAAGTTGAAAGGGCGCTTGGTGCCCGTGGTGTGGAAGCAGAGAAAGATCTACAATGGCAAACAGGAAGTGGATTGCTGGTTTGCCAAACACAACGCCGAGAAACTAATCGATGGGGACTACCAAGACTACTTGGCCTCTCATCCCTTTGACACAGGGACTAGCAACTTGGTGGAAAACAGACTTTGAAGAGAGGAGAAAGTCCCTTGCTCTCCTCCGAGAAGAATTTGTTCTTGCTCTCAAGGGAACTTTTGCGTTTTAATTAGGCTTCGTTGTGCTGAAGGAACACACTTTAATACAGGTAGTCCTCGACTTACGACCATAATTGAGCCCAAATCTCTGTCGTTAAGGGATTTTTGCCTTGTTTTATCACCTTTCTTGCCACAGTTGTTAAATAAATCAGTGCAGTTGTTAAGTTACTAACACAGCCGTTAAGTGAATCTGGCTTCCCCATAAATTTTGCTTGCCAGAAGGTCTCAAAAGGGGATCACATGACTCCAGGACGCTGCCACCGTCGCAAATGCGAGTCGGTGTCCCAGGGTCTGCTTTTTTTGATCATGTGACCACGGGGGGATGCTGCAATGGTCGTCAGTGTGAAACACAGTCATAAGTCACTTTTTTCAGTCGTGCTGTAACTTCAAACCGGTCACTAAGTGAATCGTCGTAAGTGGAGGACTCCCTGCATTTCTCTTAGCCTCGACTTAACGACCACAATTGAGCTCAACATTTCCGTTGGTAATGAGAGTTAAATGAGTTTTAGCAAATTTTACCACCTGTCTTGCCGCAGTCGTTAAGTGATTCACTGCAGTTGTTAAATTAGTAACCCGGTTGTTAAGTGAATCCGGCTCCCACATTGATTTTGCTTGCCAGAAGCTCACAAAAGGGGATCATAATTAGCCCGGGAGTCAGCAACGGTCGTAAATATGACCCAGTTGCCAAGCGTCTGAATTTTGATCAGTTGATCGTGGGGATGCTTGCACAGGTCGTAACTACGAAAAACGGTCATAAAACCACATTTTTTCAGTGCCGTCGTAACTTTGAACGGTCACTAAACGAACTGTTGAAAGTCAAGGACCACCTGTAGTTCTTCATTTGTAAGCAGCTGCTTGATGTTTGGTTAACCAAGGACTTCATCGTAAGCGGCTGTAGCAAAATCTAATGTCTGATTATTATCTAGTTAAGAAATTGTTCTTGAAAAGTCACTCCTCAGTTGGAACAGCTTCGTAAAAGTTGCACACAACCGTTTTTTATTTTATTTTTTTTGTATTTGCACTGTTTGTGTAGTGTGCGAGCGAGTGCTCCCAGCAGGTGGGAAATTATGCTCAGATATTAAATGGCAATCAAACAATGAAGCCATTTTAATTTCAATTGAGACCGTTAAGAATGTAAATATCTCCTCTGTTTGTACTGTAAATACTGTTGTACTGTAAATTTGCTAAGCAGTGTTGGAATCGGGGCAACAAGCTTGTGTTTCCATTCGCGCAACCTGCTAAACTCGGTTAGCATTCTGTGGCTTAGCCTGTTATGCAAACTCAGTTACACAGCGCCTACGTTGTAATGTAACGCAGCTGGATGGGTATGGATGGATACCACACATACGCTCACAAATTTAACAGTTGGCAAAAAGTAGCTGCCTTAATATAGGAGGTAAAAAAATTTAAAATAGGGTGGTATTTTAAAAATAAAAATAGGATTTCTTTTTATATCGATGACATTCGTAGAGTTTTCTGACCATTAGGGAATGCATTTATCAACAGGAGATGCAGAAATTGCAAAACTGCAGATATAGTCAAAGATAATTTCCAACTGACGGTAGCTATTCACAAAAAAAATTGCATGTGATAAAGACATTGGTTAATAGTTGAAGCCACTAGCACTGATTTGGGGTGAAGTGAAGCTTTAATTAATTAACGTTTAGTTTGCCACAATATAAAAAAGATGTTGAGATACTTGGAAGAGTGTGGAGAAGAGCAACAAAGATGATTAGGGGACTGGAGGCTAAAACATATGAAGAATGGTTGCAGGAACTGGGTATGTCTAGTTTGATGAAAAGAAGGTCTAAGGGAGACATGATAGCTGTGTTCCAATATCTCAGGGGTTGCCACAAAGAAGAGGGAGTCAAGCTATTCTTCCAAAGCATTAGAAGGCAGGACAAGAAGCAATGGATGGAAACTAATCAAGGAGAGAAGCAACCTGGAATTAAGGTAAAAATTCCTGATAATTAAAATAATCAGTGGAACAGCTTGTCTCCAAAATGGGAGGCTTTTAAAAAGAGACTGGACACCCATTTGTCTGAAATGGAATAGGGTTTCCTGCTTGAGAAGGGGGTTGGACTAGAAGACCTCTAAGGTCCTTTCCAACTCTGTTATTTTGTGATCCCTGTTTATATCTTAAAAGCCACCTGGATCTACATCCTGTGTTTAGCATGTAATAACAACTCTATGGTACCACTTAGAATAAGGTCGCATCTCACAATTCTACCTTGATGAACGTATCTTTTCTTTTATGTACACTGAGAGCATATGCACCAAGACAAATTCCTTGTGTGTCCAATCACACTTGGCCAATAAAAAATTCTATTCTATTCTATTCTTCTAATGCAACTGTTCTCAGTTAATCGCTTCCAAAGTGGATGCCAAATTTCCTTTGTTTGTTATTACTTTTGAAAGAATCCGAATCTTGCAAACATGTCCAAGATTCTCATAAATACACACTATATATATCATCTTTCTAGAATTAGGCTACTAACGGAACCAAATTAGCCTCACTTCAGCTGTTCCACTCTTTTTCCATTCAAAGGTCACTTTTGTTTGAAACATGACAAAAGTCTAATCCAATATCAGCCAGACCGATGTTTCTCAACCTTAGCCATTTTAAGATGGGGGGGGGGGGTGGTCTTCAACTCCCAGAATCCCTCAACCATCATTGTTATCTTTTCTGTTTTTTTTCTAGAATCAGGGTCAGGAAAAAAAAATAGAAACATTCTGGAAGACATTTAAATGATTCACTTTTGCTGGGCTTTGGGGTTTTAACCTAATCTGGGGAAGGGAGGAAAGGAGTGCTGCTATTATGTATTACTAGATGAGTGGAGTGGAGTGGAAACCCTCCTCCCTTCTAGCACTGATGATGTTACCTAGTTGGGTAATGAAATGTTTGCAAAAAACCAAGCAAGCGCAGAGCGCACCAAGGGCCCCTCATTTCAACCCTGAGATAAAAATATTCAATAGAGATTAGATTAGATTAGGTTAGATTAGAGCAGGGTGGAGTGGAGTGGAGTAGAGTAGGATAGAGTAGCGTATAGAGTAGAGTAGAGTAGGATAGAGGAGAGGAGAGAGTAGAGTAAAGTAGGATAGAATAATGGAATGGAATGGAATGGAATGGAATGGAATGGAATGGAATGGAATGGAATGGATAGGACAGGACAGGACAGGACAGGACAGGACAGGACAGGACAGGACAGGACAGAATAAAGAACAGAGTAGAGTAGAGTAGAGTAGAGTAGAGTAGAGTAGAATAGAATAGAATAGAACAGAATGAAGAACAGAGTAGAGTAGAGTAAAGTAGGATAGAATAATGGAATGGAATGGAATGGAATGGAATGGAATGGAATGGAATGGAATGGAATGGAATGGATAGGACAGGACAGGACAAGACAAGACAAGACAGGACAGGACAGAACAGAACAGAACAGAATGAAGAATAGAATAGAATAGAACAGAACAGAACAGAACAGAATGAAGAACAGAGTAGAGTAGAGTAAGAGTAGAGTAGAGTAGAGTAGGAGTAGAGTAAAGTAGGATAGAATAATGGAATGGAATGGAATGGATAGGACAGGACAAGACTGGACAGGACAGGACAGGACAGGACAGGACATAATAGAACAGAACAGAACAGAATGAAGAGTAGAGTAGAGTAGAACAGAACAGAACAGAACAGAACAGAACAGAACAGTTCTATCATGGCCACCATCTTGACTTTTTTGACCGCTCCAGAGGTGCTTGGAGCGCAAATAGAATAGAAAGCAGACTGGAACAGCAGCCAAAGAAACCATGTCATAAAGATTAGAGAGAAGTATTTGAAAAGCCCAGGAAGAATTTGAAGTCTGCCACTCCCTTGCTTGCCTCTTTAGAAAAAACAAACACAGTTAATGTATTTTTAAAAAATAATTTATGTCTCGGCTTCCTGTTTAAACTAAAAGGGGGGGGGGGAACCCACGCAGAGCAATTTAGCTCAAAGATCAAACGAAACCTCGCCAAGCAAACAAGCGGTAATGAGGCGAAAGAAATGCTCATTTAAACAACAGCTGTTTTCCAAGGCCGAAAGGATGAGCTGAAGAACAACTCCACAAGAAGCGGCTGCGGCTGCGGGTTCAAGAAAGGCAACCAATGGCACATGTCAATAAAAGAGCTCTTGGTTATTAAGGGGGCCAACTCACAAACCCAGTAATTTTAATATCCACCCTAAAAAAGCCAAAACGCGTGCTGCGGGGAAGGATAACTTTGTAAAAAGGTTTGCCTCTTCCTTTTTGCTCATTACAGAGGCTGAGAAAGAGAATTTATTTAAAAAAAAACAAAAAACGTACAAATCTGGATTTTGTAATTTTCCTTGGAGCAGGGGTGAAATCCAGGTTCCTCTTCCTCCTCCTCCTCCTTCTTCCACGCCCCCTCCTCTCCTCCTCTTCCTTCTCCTCCTCCTTTTTTTCTCTTCCTCTTCCTCCTCCCTCCCCTCCGCCTTCTTCTTCCTCCTCCCCTCCTCCTCCTCCCTCTCCTCCTCTTCCTTCTTCCCCCTCCCCCCCTCTCCTCTTCCTTCTCCTTCTCCTTCTTCCACGCCCCCTCCTCTCCTCCTCTTCCTCCTCCTCCTCCTTTTTTTCTCTTCCTCTTCCTCCTCCCCTCCTCCTCCTCCGGTAGTGGAAATTTTGAGCAGTTCAGAGAACTGGCAAACACCATCTCCGGATGGCCCCAGAGTGGGATGGGAATGGAGATTTTGCAATATCCTTCCTTCAGGAGTGGGGAGGGAATGGAGATTTTGCAGTATCCTTCCCCTGCCATGCCCACCAAGCCACACCATGCCCACCAAGCCACGCCCATAGAACCGGTAGTAAAAATATGGCCTTGGAGCTATATAAAGTGATCACAAATCCCATTTTACAAATGAAGGCTCAAACTTAGCCCGGTGTTTCTTAAACTGAGCAACTTTGCAATGGATACGTTTCAAACTCTCAGAATTCCCCTGGCAGTATTGTCAAGCTATCAGCATTCTATACCCGGGGTGAAATGCTACCAGTTCGGGCGAATTGGTAGTAAAAAAAAAAAAGCTACCAGTTTGGGCGAACCACTAGTTAAAAAAAGCTACGATCCAACGATCAGCTGTGCCACCCGGTTTAGTTTTGCTAGAAAGCAGGAAATCCTGATCATCGGCAAAGCTGATCATCGGATCGTAGCTTTTTTAAACTACCGGTTCGACCGAACTGGTAGCTAACTACCAGTTTGATCAAATTGGTACCTTTTTTTAATGCGTAGTGCACATTTGGTGTGCATTGTACATGTGCACGCAGCATGTGTTTGGTGCTCATGTGTGTGCACAGGGCATGCTGGGCACACAGGGCACATGCACGGCCAGCGAATTGGTAGCAAACCGGTTCAGATTTCACCACTGTTCTATACTATAAAGCTCTAAAATAATTTTATAATTACTTTATAATTAGTTATATTAAAAATTATTATTATAATATAATTCCGTAGCCATTTGAATAGGAAATATTTATTATTCTTACAAAATGGGAGTAAAAAAAAAAAATTGAGTCAATATGGCCAAACAGTACTGCTTTTTTTTTAAATACAGTCTTTGTAACCAGATTCTATTTACAAGTGATTTGTGCTTTTGTGAGTTGTTCAGGTTTGCCCAAGGCAAATTCAATTTGATTCTCAGTTTTCCTTCCTTCCTTCCTTCCTTCCTTCCTTCCTTCCTTCCTTCCTTCCTTCCTTCCTTCCTTCCTTCCTTCCTTCCTCTCTTTGTTTCTTGTTAGCTTCCTTCCTTCCTCCCTCTCTCTCTTTCTCTCTTTCTCTCTGTTTCTTGTTTGCTTTCTTTCTTTCTTCCTTCCTTCCTTCCTTCCTTCCTTCCTTCCTTTCTTTCTCTTTCTTTCTTTCTCTTTCTTTCTTTTTTTGTTTTAAAAAAGTGCTACAATGTAGAATCAATCCGAAACTTTCGCCAACTGGCCAGCCAGAATAAACAGTTCATCTGGAATCAGCAGCACAATACACAACCAAAAAACCACAATCTTAAGCCCCTCAGACAACCCAGCGCCCTATTACAAAATGCGGCAGGCCACAGGGTCAGCCCACCTCAGGATATTTCACATTGTAAAGTCTCTCCAGTGTGGTCTCTAAAATGAAGTTTCTTTTGTTGCTGTTGTTGAGCTAGGAATTATTGAAGGGCCACTCAATAAACTCAGTTTTTTAAGCTTGGGCTCCCGCTTTGAGGAAGAGGCGCCAGGAGATCGACGTCACTCCTGGAACGGTCAAAATCCAAAGTGGGAGAAAGGAGGACCTGTGGAAGAAAGGGGAAAAAGCATTCAAAAATTAATTTTTTTTGAATTACGGGCTATTATTTATTTTCTTATCATTTGCCAATTAGAACTATTCACGAGCAAATAAGGGCAAGAAGGGGAAGAAGGACTTTTAAAGTTTCCTGACGAAGAGGGGGAAGAGCAGGAAACACAATCTCGATAGAGTTTTCCTGCTTAATTAACATAACATAACATAATAACAGAGTTGGAAGGGACCTTGGAGGTCTTCTAGTCCAACCCCCTGCCCAGGCAGGAAACCCTACACCATCTCAGACAAATGGTTGTCCAACATTTTCTTAAAAACTTCCCGCGTTGGAGCATCCACAACTTCTGGAGGCAAGTTCTTCCAATTATTGATTGTTCTAACTGTCAGGAAATTTCTCCTTAACTCTTAAGTTGCTTCTCTCCTTGATTAGTTTCCACCCTTCTTGTCTTGCCTTCAGGTGCTTTCGTGGGCGCACCATCATCACTGGAGCTTTTGAAGAAGAGATGGGACAGTCACTTGTCTGAAATGGTCCATGATGGTGTATCTATGGCATGCGTGCCACAGGTGGCACATGGGGCCGTCCCTGTGGGCACGCGAGCCGTTGCCATAGCTCAGCTCCAGCGCACATGTGCACGTTGGCCGGCTGATTTTTGGCTGGCCCCACTCACGACGCTCCTCCCCTCCCAGGAGTCTTCATGCTCCCAGGTAAGTACAGGGCTTGCGGTAAGTACAGGGCTCCCAGGTAAGTACAGGGCTCGCGGTAAGTACAGGGCTCGCGGTAAGTACAGGGCTCACGCGGAGGCTCTGGGAGGGTGTTTTTAGCCTCTGGAGGGCCTCCGGCAGGGGAGGATGTTTTCACCCTTCCCAGGCTCCAGGAAAGCCTCTGGAGCCTGGGGAGGGCGAAAAGAGGGCCTACCAGGCCCACAGGAAGTTGGGAAACAGGCCGTTTCCAGCCTCTGGAGGCTTCAAGGAGGCCTGCTAGGCCCAAAACGGGGTGCGGGGGGCCATGCGTGCATGCAGAGGGGGGGATTCCAAGCGGGGGGCAGGGCAGCACAGGGTGGGTTGTGCGCGCATGTGCAAGGGAGCATGGCGCATTGTATTATAGGTGTGGGCACGCATGCCTGTGTTATCGTGTGCACATGCTTTCGGCACCCAAGGAAAAAAAGGTTCACCACCACTGGTATACGTTCTCCTGCTTCAGCAGGGGGTTGGACTAGATGGCCTCCAAGATCCATCCCGTCCTGTCCCATCTGTTCTGTCCCCCCTTGCCTCCGTCCGAGCGATGACTTAATTAGCCGGCACTATCAGCTCTGGCAGCAAACTAGCGAGCGTCTGCCAAGTGTCTCTGTTATCTCCCTCGATGCCAATGAGTCAACAAACAGAACCTCAGCTCTTAGTTAAGCAGTTGATTTGCCTGCTATGAAGAGGCATATCAGCTCTCACTGCTTTTATATCCTGTGGGGTGTGGCTCCATGACTCAGCACTTCCTAGGCCTGCCCCACCCTTGCTTCTGTTATTCCTGCCTCTCCTGCCTATGAAACCTAGGGTCCAGCCAGGCCTGATTGCCATCAGCTGGGTCTGGAGGCAAGGCCTGGGGGGCGGGGAAGAGTCAGGGGACGGAGGCCTCGTTATCTCCTCCACCTGGCCTGCCTCTGGCTTCTGGAGCTGAGACAGGGAAGCCGGTGCTCCAGAGGTAAGTCCTGATGTGTCCTTCCCCCTCGCTTTCCAAGTCACTTTCTGGCAGGGGGCCCGGCTTGGGGGGCGCAGACACAACACCATCCCATCCCATCCCACCCCATCCTATCCCATTCCAATCCACTCCGCTCCACTCCACTCAGCATCCATTTCGTATCATAGTGACCAGAACGACACATTATTATTTCAAGTGGGTCCTCATTAGCTTGGTATAAAGCAGTATTATCACGTTTTAGAGGTTCCCCCCCCCCAAAAAAAAACAGACTGCTGGTCAGAAAAATGAAAATCAGGCTTGTCAGATGTCACATTTTTTCCATCCTGCTCTACGGAGTGGAGCGTTGGTCTTTGACAGAAAGTCACTTGAAGATACTGGAAGCATTTGAAATGTTACACATATTAAGTTGGGTGGACAAAAATCAGAAACAAGGTGATAAGCCGCCAGGGAAAGCCACGGGAAATCATCAAAACCATTAAAAAGCGAAAGTTAGACTATTTCGGACATGTGATGCGACACCCGGAAAAATAGGGCGTACTTCACTTAATCCTCCAGGGAAAGATTGAAACCAAATGAGGTCCAGGCAGAAGAAGAAGATCATGGCTTCAAAATCTAAGGGACTGGTTTGGACAAAACTCAGCAGCACTTTTTCATGTGGCTGCTGATGAAAATAGGCTCGCCAACATGATAGCCAAAGTCTGATGATGGATAGAGGAGGAGGAGAAAAAGGAGGAGGAAGAGGAGGAGGAAGAGGAGGAGGAGGAGAAAAAGGAGGAGGAGGAGGAGGAGGAGGAGGAAGAGGAGGAGGAGGAGGAGAGGAGAAAAAGGAGGAGGAGGAGGAGGAGGAGGAGGAGGAGGAGGAGGAGGAGAGGAGAAAAGGAGGAGGAGGAGGAGGAGGAGGAGGAGGAGAAAGGAGGAGGAGGAGAAGGAGGAAGAGGAAGAGGAGGAGGAGGAGGAGGAGGAGGAGGAGGAGAAGGAGAAGGAGATGGAGATGGAGAAGGAGGAGGAGGAGGAGGAGGAGGTGGAGGAGAAGAAAGAAGAGGAGGAGAAGGAGGAGGAGTTGGAGGAGGAGAAGGAGGAGGAGGAGGAGGAGGAGGAGAAGGAGAAGAAAGAAGAGGAGGAGAAGGAGGAGGAGGTGGAGGAGGAGAAGGAGGAGGAGGAGACTGGACACAGAGGGTGAGCCAGTTGCACCTTTGATCCCTGCACCAATAAACTATCTCCAGACCAAATTTCGCCCTTTGGCACAGACAGCACATCTGCAAACAGAGACGGCCAGATGCTGAGCACACAATCCTTTGTGTGCATCAACAGAGAACAAAGGCTGGCTGGAAAAAAAAAAACGAGGCAGTTTATTTCCCCCCCCTTTGAACCTACGAGGATATCTCACATAGAGGAGGGCTGCTTTTTGCTGAGTTTGGGGCTTTCCTGCGAATAATTATTGGCCGTTTTCTGCGCCAAGCCTAGCGAATGTGCATTGATATTTTTTTTCCCCTCCGTCCCCTGAACGCACATTTTTGCTCACTGCGATATCGGCCTGCCTCAAGTTCTCTCCCCTGCTGCAACGGTGCTTTGGCGTGGAAATATTCATCAGTGGAGTTTGATGGCAGGTCGTTTGAAAACTGGGGATTAGTTTATCTCCACTTTAAGGGGGAAAGGAATGCTTGTGTGATTGCACACACGCACACCAACGCAAACACAGACCTCACGTGCCGCAGGCCAAGTCGAACAGCCGCTTTCTCAAGACCGCCGGCGTTTAGTTTCCTAAAATAGACAACTCTGTGGAAAGATGCTTCCGCGAGGAGCAATCACCAAAGGGACCCTTCAAAGCTCAGCGTGCAACCGGCCCATTTTTTATTTTTTTGTTTGTTTCTCTCCTGCCAACAGACCTGATTCTTCTCTTACCTGGACGTCGTCATCTTTCAAAGCTTCAGGATATTCCCCCACGCTGACTTCCAGCTTTTCCTTCCCCTTGTGTTTTTTCATCGTCAAGCTGTCCACAACCCAGAACATAACAGCCTAAAAAGGAGATGGAGGGGGGGAAAAGGGTGGAAAAATATATGCTTGTACAGGTAGACCAGTGCGTCTCTCAACCTTAGCCACTTTTTAAGATGGGTGTGTCAATCCTGAAGCTGACCTGATGGAAGCCATCTTGGAAGCTTGTTGTGCCTCGTCCTCCCTCCTCTCCTCAGCCGGGCCCCTCCTGTCTACACCCGGGCCTGTTATCAGACTCCGAGTCTGATAATGAAGATGAACGGCCTGTCATGCCTCCAGCCCCCGGCCCTGGCCCCATGCCCGGAGAGGATTCCAGGAATGAACAAACAAACCTGATAAACCTCACTCCTACAGCATGTGAGCAGGAAGCCAGCCACGTGCTGGAATTACTGACAGCAGATCCAGCTGAAGAGAATTCAAAGTGGGAGGATCCTCGCTTCCGGAGATCTGAGAGGCGACGCCAGCAGAAGGAAGGGAGGGGCAGGCCTGGATAAATGCTGAGTCATGGAGCCACACCCCACAGCCTATATAAAGGACCTGCTTGTGGCATTCCAACCTAGAGTCAAGCAAAGTCTCATCTAGTTTGCTGATATAGGACTCTATCGCTGAAGTCACAACTTGGACTCCTGCCTGCCCTGATAAACCTTGAAGGAATTTGACAAGCTGCAGAGGCTTCATTGCCACGTTTGATACGGACTTCCTTGACCCGGTCGTTGGAGGGGGAGGGGGATACGACAAAGCTTCAGTGTTGTTGCCACCCTGGAGCTTAGGGATCAGGAGGGGGGATTTTAGGTAGCTGGGATTTGATAGCCAAAATAAAATACTGTATTCTTCGGACTATAAGACGCACTGGAGTGTAAGACGCACCAAGATTTTGAAGAGGTAAACAAGACAAAAAAAAAAGTTTTTGCCCTCCCCAGCCACCAGGAGCGCTCTGCAGGCCTCCCAAACCTTCTGTGCATCCCGTTTTTGCAAAAAATGGGCCCATTTTTCAGAAAAATGGGGCCTGCAGAGAGTTTGGGAGGCCTGCAGTGTGCTCCTGGGGCTGGGAGGCAAAACGCGACACATGGGGAGTTTGGGAGGCCAAAAACGGGGCCTGCAAAGGGTTTGGGAGGCCTGCAGTGTGCCCCTGGGGGCTGAGAAGGACAAAAACACAGCCGTTTTCACAAAAAATGGGCCCGTTTTTGGCCTCCCAAACCCCCCATGCATCACGTTTTTGCCCTCCCCAGCCCCCAGGAGTGCTCTGCAGGCCTTCCAAACCCTCTGCATGCCCCGTTTTTGCAAAAAAAAAGGCTCTGTTTTTGGCGAAAACAGAAAACGGGGCGGGGTTTCAGGAGGCCAAAACGGGCTGTATTCAGTGTATAAGACACACCAACATTTACACCCTCTTTTAGAGGGGGGGGGGGAAAGTGCATCTTATACTCCAAAAAGTACGGTACTTTTTCTTTGGAACCAAGGACATTCTCACACCTGCCCGAGGAAGGCGGAGTGATGTCACCAGGCAACCAGACAGTGCCGTGATTGGACCATGTGACTGCTTGTTTGGGGAAAGGGGAAGAAACTTTTATTTTTAATTAGGTGAAAACTGCAAGAACCTTCAGAGTCGGTTTTCACCAGATCTGTGCCAATACGATATATCCAATAAAGCTATTCTTTGAGGAATCTACCTGCCTCAGAGTTCTGCCTTCTATGAATCTGTTACTTGAAACCCTCACATTGTGGACTTCAACTCCCAGAATTCACCAGGCAGGAAGACTTCAGCAACTTTAAGATGGGTAGACTTCAACTCCCAGAATTCCCCAGCCAGCCATGCTTTTTGAAGCAAGATATAAACCTACAGGCAGACCTGGTCTTACCACCTTTCGTTTAGTGACCATTCAAAGTTACAATGGCACTGAAAGGGAAGAAGGGACTTACGACCATTTTTCACACTTACGACCACTGCAGCATCCCCATGCTCACGGAATTAAAATTCAAGCCCTTGGCAACTAATTCGTATTTAGGACGGTTATAGTGTCCTGGGGTCACGTGATCCCCTTTTGTTAACTTAACAGCCGTGTTGTCAACTTAACAACTGCATTGATTCGCTTAACAACTGTGGCAAGAAAGGTTGTAAAATCGGGCAAAATTCACTTAACCACTGTGTCTTGCTTAGCAACTGAAATTTTGGTCATAAGTCGAGAACTACCTGTTTTTTAAAGAGACACAAATACACACCAATGGGGTCTCTATATTTTACAGACATTGGCAGACTTATAGTAGTTGGGATCACTGATTCTTTTAATGGTTTGCTTTCATTCTGGTGGGTTAGCAAGATTTGGGCTTTTGTAGCTTTTACGTTATACATAACCTAAGAGCAGCTACCACCTGCCTACAGTAATGTTAGGTGCCCGGCAGTGGTAAAATCCATGTTTTTTTACTACCGGTTCTGTGGGCGTGGCTCAGTGGGCATGGCAGGGGAAGGATACTGCAAAATCCCCATTCCCTCCCCACTCCTGGGGGAAGGATACTGCAAAATCCCCATTCCCTCCCCACTCTGGGGCCAGCCAGAGCTGGCATTTGCTGGTTCTCCGAACTACTCAAAATTTCCGCTACCGGTTCTCTGAACTACTCAAAATTTCTGCTACCGGTTCTCTGAACTACTCAAAATTTCTGCTACCGGTTCTCTGAACTACTCAAAATTTCTGCTACTGGTTCTCCAGAACCTGTCAGAACCTGCTGGATTTTACCCCGGTGCCCGGTCGTAGTTTCTGGCAGCTTAATTTTATTTTATTTTTTTGTTTTATTCTGACTGGTTGAACATCTGATTAACAGAAGCTCCACCAACATTTTCTGTTTCCATTCTTAATGTAATTTGTGTCTTGACAGAACAAACTAGGGTGTCGGCTTCCTGTTATTTTAATAATAAAATTGTCAATTTCCTGTCGAATAATCTGACACAATTTTATACTGTATTGTTGGATGGGGGGAAAAAGTCACCAACTTTTCCATAGGAGCTTGTGGTTCTCTTATTCAAACTTTCATATTCATAATCTTGCAAGCATTCCTGACCGGAGAATTCTGGGAGTTGAAGTCCACACATGCTGGGTGGGGAATTCTGGGACTTGAAACACTTCTTAAATTTCCCAAGATTGAAAAACTCTGCTTTAAACAATTTCTGACAACCTGTTTCACTCACCTGTCCCATGCCAGTTTGGGCTAGTGGTTAAGGTGCCAGGCTAGAAAATGAGGGACTGTGAGTTCTAGTCCCACTTGAAGCATCAAAGCCGACTGGGTGACTTTGAGCCAATTCCTAGGAGAAGGAGAGTTCTAGGCCCACCTGAGCCATGAAAGCCAGCTGGGTGACTTTGGACTAGTCAGTAGGAGACTGTGAGTTCTAGTTCCACTTTAGCCATGAAAGCCAGCTGGGTGACCATGGGCCAATCACCAGGAGATGGTGAATTCTAGTCCCACTTTAGCCATGAAAGCCAGCTGAGTGACCATGGGCCAATCACCAGACGGTGAATTCTAGTCCCACTTTAGTCATGAAAGCCAGCTGGGTGACCATGGGCCAATCACCAGGAGACGGTGAATTCTACTCCCATTTTAGCCACGAAACCCAGCTGGATGACCATGAGCCAATCACCAGGAGACGGTGAATTCTCGTCCCACTTTAGCCACGAAAGCCAGCTGGGTGACCATGGGCCAATCACCAGGAGACGGTGAATTCTAGTTCCACTTTAGCCATGAAAGCCAGCTGGGTGACCATGAGCCAATCACCAGGAGACGGTGAATTCTAGTCCCACTTTAGCCATGAAAGCCAGCTGGATGACCATGAGCCAATCACCAGGAGACGGTGAATTCTAGTCCCACTTTAGCCATGAAAGCCAGCTGGGTGACCATGGGCCAATCACCAGGAGACGGTGAATTCTAGTCCTACTTTAGCCATGAAAGCCAGCTGGGTGACCATGGGCCAATCACCAGGAGACGGTGAATTCTAGTCCCACTTTAGCCATGAAAGCCAGCTGGGTGACCATGGGCCAATCATCAGGAGACAGTGAATTCTAGTCTCCCCTTAGGCATGAAAGCCAACTGGATGACTTTTGGCCAGTCTTTCTCTCTCAGTCCAACCTTCTTGACCTGGTGGTTGTTGTTGTTGTTGGGAAAACAGGACGAAAAATAAGTTGTGTCGAATACGTTCGTCACCTTGAACTATTTTTTTTTAAATAAAAAGTTTTTTTTATTTTTATTTCTCATAAACATACATAAATCTACTATCTCTTAGCCATTATTAATCATACATATTATAGGAACGATTTGTAAAACTAGTAAAGACGGGATACAAATAAATAATCAAATAATAAAACGATGTATGTTTTGTCTTCCCCATTCTATTTGCTGCTAGGACTGTTTTCTGTCCCTTCCTTTTTCTAATCTTGGGGTGTCAAAGCTCGATTTCATTGAGGGCCGCGTCAGGGTTGTGTTTGACCTCAGGGGGAAGGGGCATGTCCAGGTGGACCTGTCTAGGTGGGCGTGGCCACCTAGGTGGGCATGGCGTGGGCCCTTAGGTAAGCATGGCGTGGCCCCTTAGGTGGGCGTGGCATGGCCACCTAGATGGGCGTGACCACCACTTGACGTCACTGGGTGTCGAGGGCACCTGTGGTGGCCCAGGTGGGGCTGGTAGGATTCACTTTTCCTAGCAGTTTGTTTTGCCAGTGAAAATGGAGCTTGAGGGTCACCATGCGGGCCCCTCAGACTCCGTTTTCGCCAGATCTAAGCACCCCGTGGGTGGGATCCTCCATCCGGGCCTTGAGTTTGACACTCCTGTTCTAATCGGTACTGTTCTGTCCCCCTCACCTCAGTCTGAGCGATGACTTAATTAGCCGGCACTATCAGCTCTGGCAGCAAACTAGCGAGCGGACGAGGCACAACAGTCTGCCAAGTGTCTCTGTTATCTCTCTTGATGAGTCAACCAGGAACAAACAGTACTTCAGCTCTTGTTAAGCAGTTGATTTGCCTGCTATGAAGAGGCATAGCAGCCCTTGCTGCTTTTATATCCTGTGGGGTGTGGCTCCATGACTCAGCACTTCCTAGGCCTGCCCCACCCCTGCTTCTGTTGTTCCCTCTTCTCCTGCCTACAAAACCTAGGGTCCAGCCAGGCCTGATTGCCAGGTCTGGAGGCATGGCCTGGGGGGGGGAAGAGTCAGGGGACGGAGGCCTCGTTATCTCCTCCACCTGACCTGCCTCTGGCTCCTGGAGCTGAGCCAGGGAAGCCAGTGCTCCCGAGGTAAGCCCTGATGGCCCTTCCCCCTCATTTTCCAAGTCACTTTCTGGCAGGGGGCCTGGTTCGCGGGGGGGGCAGACACAATAGGTACACTGTGCAGAAGTGCCGCTGAATCGGATGGCCGTATGCCTCTAAATTATCTATAAAGGAGTCATGTTTTCCAAGGCAAAAATTTTCGGTCCCTTGTGACTGTCGGAGGACAAATGGAAAATCCCGCGTCCTTCTCTCTCTCTCTCCCCTTTTATCCGTTCCCTGGATGAAAGGATCATTTCCTGGCAAATCTTTTTACTCACGTTGACTATAAAAGGAACCACAAGAATCACCAAGACCAGCTCCAGCTGAGGAGAAGGGATGTAATCCAGAAGGGTTTCCTGAAGCTGAGAGAGAGAGAAAAAAAAAGAATCAGAATCCTTTTTCCAAAGAAGAAATCCGGTTTGGGCTCAGCAGAGCTGGGCCTGAATAATATTTGGGCAGGGGACCACCAGGAAATCACAGGGCAGTCAATTAGTTTGGGAAATTGGGAAAAAAAATAATGTGAGGGAAAGCAACGGCTAACCCCTTCCATAATTACAGACAGTCCTTGACTTACAACCAAGGGTGAAATTTACCTATCTTCCCAACCGGTTCAGAAGTGCACGGGCCACACACATGTATCACGAGCGCACACCGACCCTCTGCGCATGCGCAAACCCTTCTGCACATGCGCAGAGGGTAAAAATCAGGTTACTTCCTGGTAAAAACCAGGCAGTAACGATGACTGGATGGGTGGGTGGAGCCTTGTGCTGCTATCGTTACCGGTTCACGCGAACCGGTCCGAACTGGGAGCATTTCACCTCTACTTACAAGCTTTATTTTAGTGGCAGTTCGAAGTTACAAAGGTCCTATGTCCATTTTACACACTTAGAAACACTCCGACAGCCTTGGTTCTGTTGTGTTGTAGCACAGCAGGGTTTAGCCCATTAATCCGAATGACAGTTACTGCCTTGATTGCACACAACCAACCACAATTTTCTTTACATGAGCTGTAAATGAGATGGCTAGAGAAAAGAAGGACCAGAGGTGACATGATCGCAGTCTTCCAATATTTGAGAGGCTGCCCCAAAGAAGAGGAGGGCTCAAGAAGCAATGGATGGAAACCTATCAAGGAGAGAAGCAACCTAGAATTAAGGAGGAATTTTTTGAGAGTGAGAACAATCAGTGGAACAGCTTGCCACCAGACATTTTGGGAGCTTCATCACTGGAGGTTTTCGAGACTGGACACCCGCCTGTCTGAAATGGTATAGGGTCTCCTGCTTGAGCAAGGGGGTTGGAATAGAAGACGTCCAGGCAGGGGTGAAATCTAAAAATTTTCCCTACCGGTTCTGTGGGCTTGGCTAAATTGGTGGGCGTGGCTTGGTGGTCAGGTGACCTGGTGGGCGTGGCTTGGTGGTCAGGTGACTGAATGGGCACAGCCAATAATAATAAATAATAAAAATAATAAAGTATACAAAACTTGGGAGCACACTGGTCTACCTTCTTTAAAAATAGAGGCACCGGTCTACTAATTGCCTTTTTTGGGGAGGCACCGGTCTATCTTCTTTAAAAATAGAGGCACCGCTCTACTAGCCACCTACAGCGCTGACCAGCTGTAGTGCGGCCCTTTGAAGCGCCGGGGCAGTCATTTAAGGCAGTTTGCAGCTATATCACCACCGAGAGCTTCAGGGACAGAGAAGAGGAACAGCGAGGCATGGGCGGTGGGGGGAGAAGGGATTTTTGCTACCGGTTCTCCGAACTACCCGCCCCCATCGCTACCGGATCGCGCAATCCGGTCCGAACCGGGAGCATTTCACCCCTGCCTCCAGGGCCCCTCTCTAGCTCTATTCTGATTGATCAATCTTCTAGCTGTGCCAAAATATTGCCGAATATGCATCATTCTCCTTAACGCATTTCCTCAAAGGTGGCATTTGAATCCGTGCGCTAATTTGCCGCTTAAAAATCAATAACGTTTGTGAGTAACAGAAGATGTGAATCGGGTTCTTCTTCCTTACCTTCGTCCAACCGGGAATAAGTAAGACGAGACCGACTGCCGTTTTCTCAAAGATCATTATGAGCAAGTAGAGAAAACATTGGCCAATCCAAGCAGCTGCCTGGGGTGGATCCCCTAAATAAAGGAAACAAAACCAGAATTAAACTCAGGATTTATGCACCCACTATATTAAGAACTAGCTTCACAAGTCCATGCTTTCTTTCAACGCATGCCTCCAGGAGATTATAACATGGTACTACTACTTTGCTACAGGTAGGTCCTCGATTTACAACAGTTCATTGCGTGACCGAAGTTACACCATCGCTGAAAAAAGAGACTCGTGACCGTTTTTCACATCCCGATGGTTATGTGATCAACATTCGGACTAGGGGTGAAATGTAAAATTTGTTACTACCGGTTCTGTGGGCGTGGCTTGGTGGGGGGGGGTGTAATGTGACTGGGTGGGGGTGGCCAACTTTTTTTTTTTTTAACTTTTAAAAGCATTTTTTCTACAACCTCTTTGGCCGAAATGCTTTTAAAAGGCTGTGATGATCAGGCAACTCAGCTGGGATCGCCAGAGGACAAAAAGTTTTTAAAGGGTTCTGACGATTCCAGCTGAGTTGCCTGGTTGCCCGAATCTTTCAAAAGCATTTTTTTTTGCAACCTCTTCAGCCGAAGAGGTTGCAAAAAAAAAATGATTTTAAAAGGTTCTGGCGATCAGGCAACTCAGCTGGGATCACTAGAGGAGCCTTTTAAAAGCTTTTTTTAACAACCTCTTTGGCCGAAGAGGTTGTAGAAAAAATGCTTTAAAAAGCCTCTGACGATCCCAGTTGAGCCGTGCGATCATCAGAGTTTTGTTTTTTTTTTTAACTTTGAACAGCATTTTTTCGGCCGAAGAAAAAATGCTTTTAAAAGTTTAAAAAAAAAAAACCCTCTGATGATCGCACGGCTCAGCTGGGGTGGGGTTGGGCAGGGATTTTTTATACAGGTTCTCCGAACTACCCGCCGCCATTGCTACCGGATCAAACAATCCGGTCCGAACCGGGAGCATTTCACCCCTGATTCGGAATCTTGGCAACCGGCTCACATTTATGATGCTTGCTAGTGTCCCTCGGGGTCTTCGATTCCCTTTTGCGACCTTCTGACAAGCAATTTGCTATCAATACTCGTGATTTAGGATCTTGAGAATTTGGGGGACTGGGATGTGAAAGACAGAACTGGTCTCCCACCCTCCCCCCCGGTCTGAAGTCGAATGCAAGAATTCATGGTTCAGCTGGACGAGAGGAATTTGGCGAGGAGGAAGAATGTTATGGAAGAATCCATTGCTATGAGTTAACGATGGTTCTTTCCGAACTCAACTTTGGTGGAAAGAACCTTTCGACCTCTTTAGAAAAACTCCAGATGTTCTCTTTGGGGGAATACAGAAGAAGCCCTGATGTTTCCAAACATGACACGTGCAATTTTAGAGGCATCTCTCTGGCTTCTTCCATCACACCTCCGTCCAAAGATCTAATGTAGGAGTATTGGTGGAGCAGTCTGGAATCCGTCCAGAAAAATTCAATCTAGCTCTAGATAGAATAGAATAGAATTCTTTATTGACCAAGTGTGATTGGACACACAAGGAATTTGTCTTTGGTGCATATACTCTCAGGAATAGAATAGAATAGAATAGAATAGAATAGAATAGAATAGAATAGAATAGAATAGAATAGAATAGAATAGAATAGAATAATAATAATGGAATGGAATGGAATGGAATGGAATGGAATGGAATAGAATAGAATAGAATAGAATAGAATAGAATAGAATAGAATAGAATAGAATAGAATAGAATAGAATTCTTTATTGGCCAAGTGGGATTGGACACACAAGGAATTTGTCTTTGGTTCATATACTCTCAGGAAGGAATAGAATAGAATAGAATAGAATAGAATAGAATAGAATAGAATAGAATAGAATAGAATAGAATAGAATAGAATAGAATAGAATAATGGAATGGAATGGAATGGAATGGAATGGAATGGAATGGAATGGAATGGAATAGAATAGAATAGAATAATAATGGAATGGAATGGAATGGAATAGGATAGAATAGAATAGAATAGAATAGAATAGAATAGAATAGAATAGAATAGAATTCTTTATTGGCCAAGTGTGATTGGACATGATGAGGCCACCTGGAGATTCATCTGTGTCCTCAGGGTCACCTGAGTAGTGTAACTGGTTCCTTTAATCTGCAATTTTTCCTCTGGGCATCCATTCCTACTCCCACATCATCCAAAGGGTGTCCAATCCCAAATTGCATAGCTAAAAGTCTGTAGAGATTCTCAGTCATCAACGACCCTCTGAAAGGATGCAAAGGACCAGCTGTCTGCAAGGAATATAAATCCTTCCATTCCCAAACTCTCCTTTCAGAACTGAAGAAGCTTCTTGGATGAGAAGTGAAATGTCTTGAAAGAAAAAAGAAGAAAGTCCCGTTGCCTCCTGAAAAAAGCACTTTTGCGACAACCACGACCTGGAGGACTGAGAATCTCCACAGACTTCCATCACTGGAGGTTTCCAAAAATAAACCGGACGACCATTTGACCAAGACGATATAAGGTCTGTTACCTTGAACAGGAGTCTCCAACCTTGGCTACTTTCAGACTTGTGTACTTCAACTCCCAGAGTTCCCAGAGCAAAGCTGGCTGAGGAATTCTGGGAGTTGAAGTCCACAAGTCTGAAAGTGGTCAAGGTTGGAGACCCCTGGACTAGAAGGTTCCTTCCAGCCCTCTGAGATGCTATGATTCTAAGTTCTAAACGAATGCATGCAGGGGTGGGCTTCAAAAATTTTGGCAAGGGGTTGTCTGTTCGGTTGCTGCATGGGCGTGGCCTAGTCGGCCTCCTGCACCACGGCAGGTGGTAGTGGTCGTTTTTGCCTTCCCTGGGCTCCGGAGGCTTTCCTCAAGCCTCCGGGAGGGTGAAAAAACAGCCTCTCCAGGCTCTGGAGTCCCATCCCTGGCCTTCCCGAACTTCCAATAGGCCCATTTTTCGCCCTCCCCGAGCCTCCGCGCACACCCTGCAGTTACCTGCATCCAAAACGGGCCGCGTGAGGACTCCTGGGAGGGGGAGGGGAGGGCAGGGTGGGCGGGGCCAGCCAGAAGTGGGATTTGGGCGGTTCTTCGAACTGCACGGAATCTTAGCTAGAGGTTCTCCCAAACCCCCAGCAGCCCATCCCTGAGTGCATAATAAATGCATGCTGTAGCCCCTCTCTAGTCCAAAAAGGCATCTGGTTGAGGCGCTTTGCGTTAAATGCCTTCGACATCTTCCCCCCTCCCTCCCGCCGCCGCCCCAAAATCTCCTTTTCCAAATGAATTGCTTCCTTTCCTTCCCTGTTTTTGTTTTTCTTTCACGCTCCTAATCTACTTCCATCTGGCACGGAAAAATCCTTGGAGGGGAACAACGGGTTAGCCAACTGACAAAAAAAAAAACCACCAAAAAAACCCCCAACCCCAACAACCACAAAAGCTTTTAGAGGCTCCCAGCTGTTCAGCTAAGCCTTTCCAGATGTGGGTTCTGACTTGCACCGAGGCTGCGTCTCTTTGCGAAAGGAGGAGCCACCCACCTGCTGCAGCCCGTGGGTTGCCTGCCTGCGTAGGAACGGTGAGGCCGGCCTTGCTTTGCCATGCAAGTTCTCGACTAAGCCGAACAAACAACAAACAGACCAGCATGAACGTAACATCTGGACGGAGGCTTCTGAGGACATGAAGACCAGCCCTGCAGAACAAGGATCGGGCCGATGAAAGCCGGCCCTTCCTCCCAAAAAAAGTTTTTACTTGGTTAAAAAAAAAAAAAAGCCAAAGAAAAAAATATACTGCTCAAAAAAAAAGAAAGGGAACACCCACACAACACAATGTACTGTATTTAATATTTAATTCCTTCAGATCTAGGATGTCTTACAGTACACAGTAAAGGGAACGCAAAGATACTGTAAGACATCCTAGATCTGAAGGAATGAAATATTCTTATTAAATACATTACATTGTGTTGTGCCCTTTATTTTTTTGAGCAGTGTATATGCTAAAGAAACGCTGAAGGAGAAAAATTAACTATTATCAGTGGTTAGATAATAGAAGTAGAAATTAGAAGATAAAAGATTATTACTGTGTACAAGTACATGATGAAAGATTATTATTATGTAGAATTATTATTATGTAGAATAGAATAGAATATTCTAGAATAGAATATTCTATTCTATTCTAAACTGTTTCAACTCCTACCCTCAAAACGACGCTATAGAGCACTGCACACCAGAACAACTAGACACAAGAACAGTTTTTTCCCGAAGGCCATCACTCTGCTAAACAAATAATTCCCTCAACACTGTCAAACTATTTACTGAATCTGCACTACTATTAATCTTCTCATAGTTCCCATCACCAATCTCTTTCCATTTATGACTGTATGACTATAACTTGTTGCTGGCAATCCTTATGATTTATATTGATATATTGATCATCAATTGTGTTGAAAATGTTGTACCTTGATGAACGTATCTTTTCTTTTATGTACACTGAGAGCATATGCACCAAGACAAATTCCTTGTGTGTCCAATCACACTTGGCCAATAAAAAAAAATTCTATTCTATTCTATTCTATTCTATTCTATTCTATTCTATTCTATTCTATAAGTAAAGAATACATTATCATTATTATGTATAAGTAAAGAATATATTATTATGATTATTATGTATAAGTAAAGAATGCATTATTATTATGTATAAGTAAAGAATATATTATGACTATTAGGTATAAGTAAAGAATATATTATGATTATTATGTATAAGTAAAGAATATATTATTATTATGACTATCATTGTTATCACCATTAGCACCATTATTATTAATATCAGCCTGTTTAAGCAAATTGACCCAGATAAAACACTGTTTAATAAGCACTTATGTTGATTAAAGAAATATAAAATATAAAATACACACACACACATATAAAGAAGAAACGCTGAACCAGAAAAATCTGGAAAGGTGACCAAGAAGCGACCATTAAATGTTTATTGCTAAGCAAGGCAATCAAGTCAGTGAATTTGCCTCACTTAAGGCCCAGTTTTGGACCCGGTTGTTTTAAGAGAATCATTGCTGTTGTTAAATGAATCATTCGGTCATTAAGCGAATCTGGCTTCCCGCATTAGCTTTGCTTGTCGAAAGTTGGCTGGGAAGATTGCACTGCTCTGTAGCACAGGGGGTTCTCGACGTACGACCGTAATTGAATCTGGAATTAGAGTTGTAAGGCGTGCCGGTCATTAACTGGATCCCCATACGGCTGCACCCATTTTTACAACCTTAGGCCAACATGGCGGTCATTAAGCAAATCCATTGTCCTGATGGAGATTAAACCATTCAGTCACCAGTCATAAGTCGAGGACTACCTGTAGGCAAATTTTTATAAATGAACCAACAATCATAGCCTAAATTTTCAAGAGGCGCTTTAAGAAATGCTTCAGCCAGTAATGAGTTTATTTAAAAAATTTAGATGTTGTACAAATTCCCAGCGTTGAGTTGCAAGCGAGCCAAACCGAGTCTTCCCTGGGAATTTCGTAACCAAACAGTATCTTGAGCTGGAATACTAGAATTCAGCCAATCCACAAATCTGGAAGAATTTATTTTCTAATTTCTGTCCCAGTTCTAATTTCTGTTCTAATTTCTATCCAAGACTGGTCCAAGGAGGAAAGACAGAAAGGAGGAACAGCAGCTTCAAATTTGGAAAATGTTGGAGGGAAAAAAAAGATGGATTTGTCCGCAGAGAATATATGAGGTATTTTTAGTCAGTTCCATCTGCAAACTGTTCATGAGTTGCGCTGAAGAGGAGGAGAAATTTATCCGGCAAATGATTTTAAGGTTTTTAAAAAGAATGCTGCCGTTTTTTTCTTTTTTATGCCAAAATATAACCTATATCAGTAGTGGCAAACCTTTTACTCACTGAGTGCCAAACCAGTACGTGCTTCACGTACATGTGTGCAACCACTCCATCTGTGCATGCGCATGGCTTTTGCATGCACCCATGCGCTGTGTGTGCAACCACACCATCTGCGCATGCGCATGGCTTTCGGGCGGCTCTCCCCCGTGCGTGGAGCATGCAATTGCACCATCTGCACATGTGCGCAGTTTTGTGTGGCTCCCCATGCGCTGCATGTGTCATTGCACCCTCTGCGGATGCACGCAGGTTTTGCGCGTGCAATGCACATGTGTGAACGGTGCCTATGCCCATGTACACAGTGCGCAAATACTCTCACACACATGCGCAAACGTGCATGCATACACAGTAGAGCTCCAAAGACCAGCTGGGTCTCCTGAATTGCGCGCATGTGCACCAGAGGCCCAAACACCAGCTGGGATGTGCGCACATGCACTGCTGGAGGTGAGTTGGGCGACAGTTCATGTGTCCAGAAAAATGGCTATGCGTGCCATAGATTCACCATCATGGACCTATACCAGGTGTAGTCAACCTTTTTATACCTACCGCCCACTTTTGTATCTCTCTTAGTAGTAAAATTTTCTAACCGCCCACCGGTTCCACAGTAATGCGCCGTGTATTGTTGTCTGCGCATGCCTCTCGCGCATCATGGATTGGGTTTGTGGAGGGGGGGCTACCAGCTCTGCTTGTCTGTTACAGCTGGGTGGTGTGGGAGGGAGATGCACGAGCTATTCTGGGACGAGGCTCTTTTGTTTGCGGTCGCACTATAGCGCCATTTAGTTTCACTTACATAACGTGAACTACACTTATGCGTGGGCAATACAAATAGTATATTTTCAGAAATTTAAATTGTCACGGGGAATTTTATGAAAACCTAATGAAAATGTTTTTAAATAATGCTATGATTTTTTTTTAAAGTCAATTAAATTTTAAAAAAGGGAAGTGCTTCAGTATTGGACAAAACCCCTACCGCCCACCATGAAAGCTGGAACGCCCACTAGTGGGCGCTAGGGACCAGGTTGACTACCGCAGTTCTATACTATTCCTCCAGCTATATTGTTAGAAAAACTTGTGATGGCCAGTAGTTGGGGTGGAGAGAAGAAAGCTAATATAAATTACATATATCTTTCCATCAAATGGGCATTTGTGTATTTTAATAAGGATGGATGGATAATTAAATAATTTAGGTATTTCTGCTTTTGTTTCGCATGTCTATTTTTTATTTTGCCCCTTATATTTATTTATTTATTTATTTATTTATTTATTTATTTATTATATTTGTATACCGCCCATCTCCCGAAGGACTCAGGGCGGTTCACAGCCAATAAATATACATGTGTCCCCTACTCCAATTTTCCTTCTATTTTTTTGATGTTTGACTTCTAATTATAAAGTTTTTCTTGTCTTTTTTCTTCTCGCTTTTTCAAATAGAACACCTTAAGGTGTTTTTTTTTTAATTATGTAATTTTTAAATACTAACATTGAAGCCAGCGGGGTGTATCGGTTAAAAGCATCAGGATAGAAACCGGGAGGCTGTGAGTTCTAGTCCCGCCTTGGGCATGAAAGCCAGCAGGACCAATCACCGGGAGATAATGAATTCTAGTTCCACTTTGGGCTGGATGCCTTTGCGCCGATCACCAGGCGATTGTGAATTCTAGTCCCTCCTGAGACCTGAAAGCTGACTGGCTGACTTTGGGCCAATCACCGAGAGACTGTGAATTCTAGCCCCACCTTAAGCATGAAAGCCAGTTGGATGTTTCTGGACCAATCTCCAGGAGATGGTGAGTTCTAGTCCTGCCTTGGGCACAAAGCCAGGTAGGTGACCTTGAGCCTGTCACTCTCTCCTTGGAAAGAAGGACGAGACCAAGGAAACCATTTCTGAAAATGCTGCCTACAAAAACCTCAGGAATTTAATGTACTGACAGCCAGTTTGGTCTAGTGATGAAGGAGCTGGATTAGAAAGCAGGCGATCGTGAGTTCTAATCATGCCTTGGACATGAAACTAACTGGGTCAATGCTTCTCACTCAGCCTTGGGAAGAAGAAGAAGAAAGAGGAGGCGAAAGCAAGCTGAAATCTGCAGGGACTTGCCCACATAATTCCTACGAGTCAAGAATAACTTGATTAATAACTAAAAAACAAAACAAAAACAAGAAGTATTAATAGAGTTATATCAGCCTCAAGTCCTACAAGGCTGTCTACTTGTACCAGCTGGAAAATGATCCTGGAAGGGATCAACAAAGAACACCCTTGGGCAAGGTGCCAAGCATCTATATTCCCAGCAAGGGACAGCCAAGAACGTATAAGAACATAGAATTGTAGGTCTATGTAGGGACCTCAGAGGTCTTCTAGTCCAACCCCCCGGGCTCAAGTCAAGACACTCTCTCTATATATATATTTATTATTATTATTTTATTTGCATTTATACCCCACCCTTCTCCGAAGACTCAGTGCGGCTTACATTGTGTTAAGCAATAGTCTTCATCCATTTGTATATTATATACAAAGTCAACTTATTGCCCCCAACAATCTGGGTCCTCATTTTACCTACCTTATAAAGGATGGAAGGCTGAGTCAACCTTGGGCCTGGTGGGACTTGAACCTGCAGTAATTGCAAGCAGCTGCTGTTAATAACAGACTGTCTTAGTCTGTTGAGCCACCAGAGGCTCAACAGTGATGGTTAACCTTTGTGGTGCCAAGTGCCCAAAGCCCGCGCACACAAATGCACCTGTGCGTGCCCAAACGCCCAAAATGCAATGCAAGCGCCTCCCACGCATGCACCCCGCCCCCTCCCTGTTCACGTGCCCCGCCCCCCTGCACCATGTTTTGGCTTCCAGGTTGCTTCAGGAGACCTTCCAGGCCCAAAACGGGGCATGGGGTGTGTGCATGCGAACCCCCAAAATAGAATAGAATAGAATAGAATAGAATATTTTAATTTATAGACCACCCGAAGGACTCAGGGGTACAGCCAGGATAAAATACAGGAAGAAAACAACACATACAAAGCTCAAAACAACCCTTAAAAAACCTATTCAATATGGCTACTTTAGATAAAATATTTCCCTATAAAATTTACAAAAAATTTAAAACCCATAAAATCAATTTGATAATTTTAAAATTTAAGCGAGTCCAGCAAGACGAAATAAGTAGGTTTTAAGTTTGCGGCGGAAGGTCCTAAGGTCAGGTAGTTGTCGAAGTCCAGGGGGAAGCTCGTTCCATAGGGTAGGAGCCCCCACAGAGAAGACTCTCCCCCTGGGGGCCGCCAGTCAACATTGCTTGGCTGACGGCACCCTGAGGAGCCCCTCTCTGTGAGAGCGCACCGGTCGTTGGGAGATAGACGTTGGCAGTAGACGGTCCCGTAGATATCCCGGTCCTAAGCCATGAAGAAATGAAATGCGAGCGCCCTTTGCACATGTGCCCTCCCCAACATGTGTGTGTGTGCGTCCCCTGCATGCGCCCTCCCCACACACATGCGCGGCAGAGACCTGAAGACCAGCTGGCTGGCGGGAGGTGCGCCATGCATGCACGGTGGAGCTGGGCTGGGGCGATGGCTGGCGTGCCCGCAGAGTGGGCACTGCTTGCCATAGGTTCGCCAACACAGCCCTATATCAAGGGTGCCCAACCTAATTTGATTGAGGGGCCTCTGGTGGCTCAACAGACTAAAGCAGTCTGTTATTAACAGCAGCTGCTTGCAGTTACTGCAGGTTCAAGCCCCACCGGGCCCAAGGTGGACTCAGCCTTCCATCCTTTATAAGGTAGGTAAAATGAGGACCCAGATTGTTGGGGGGCAATAAAAGTCGACTTTGTATATAATATACAAATGGATGAAGACTATTGCTTAACACATTGTAAGCTGCCCTGAGTCTTCGGAGAAGGGCGGGATATAAATGCAAATAAAATAAATAAAATAAAATAAATAAATCGGGGTTGTTTTTGATCTAGGGCAGTGGTGGCGAACCTTTGACTCACCAAGTGCCGAAGAGGTAGGTGCTTTGCGCGCTTTGCGCTAACGGCGGCTCCTCCCCCGTGCACTGCAGGCACAACCACACCATCCGTGCATGCACACAGTTTTTGCGCGCTTGCCCCGCCGTGCACTGTGCACGCCATCGCACCATCTGCGCATGCGTGTGGATTTCATGTGTGCAATGCACACACGTGAGCACCATCTGAGTGTATGCGCGCTGTGCACCAGTACTCTCGCACACATGCGCAAACGAGCTCCAAAGACCAGCTAAAGGTAAAGGTAAAGGTTCCCCTCGCAAAATATGTGCTAGTCGTTCCCAACTCTAGGGGGCAGTGCTCAGCTCTGTTTCAAAGCCGAAGAGCCAGCACTGTCCGAAGATGTCTCCGTGGTCATATAGCCGGCATGACTCAACGCCAAAGACGCATGGAACGCTGTTCCCTTCCCACCAAAGGTGGTCCCTATTTTTCTACTTGCATTTTTTACGTGCTTTCGAACGGCTAGGTTGGCAGAAGCTGGGACAAGTCACGGGAGCTCACCCCATTATTTATTTATTTATTTATTTATTCGTATTTTTATACCGCCCTTCTCCGGAGACTCAGGGCGGTGTACAGCCAATAAAACGACAAAAATCCCAACAAATTTAAAATACGCTATCAAATTTAAAAAACTGATTCAATCGCTGTAACTTAAAATAATTAGCTAAAATTTATCAATACTAAAACCTTGGTAAAAACCCTATTAAAACCCATTAAAACCCCCATACTAAAATTAATCAGGCCAGCCCCGCTTGGTGAAAAAAGAAAGTCTTGAGCTCGCGCTTAAAGGTCCGGAGATCAGGGAGGAGACGGAGTCCCACCGGCAGCTCATTCCATAAAGCCGGGGCCCCCACAGAGAACACCCTTCCCCTGGGGGCCGCCAGCCGACATTGACTAGCCGACGGCACCCTAAGAAGACCCTCCCTGTGGGCGCGCACTGGACATATTGGACAATGGGAGGTAACTGTCGGCAGCAGGCGGTCCCGTAAATTACACGGCAGCACTAGGGATTCGAACCACTGAACTGCCGACTTTTCGATCGACAACCTCAGCGTTTTACCCACTAAGCCACTGGCCCTTAAAGACCAACTAGGTCCCCTGAATTGCACGTATGCTTGCCGGATGCCCAAACACCAGCTGAGGCACTCACTCACTCACAGCTGCAGGTGAGTTGGGCGACAGCTCACGTTCCTGGAAAAATGGCTCTGCGTACCACTTCCGGCACGTATGCCGTAGGTTCGCCATCACGGACCTAGGGGGAATGGGTGGGCGTGACCAGGGTGGGGGTGGCCAACTCAACATCACTCGTGTCGGGGGGGGGCACCTGTGGTGGCCCGGGCAGGGCTTGGTGGGGATCCATTGTCCCCAGTGGAGGAAGGCGAGAGCAGGGAGAGCGCCAAACCCTGTCCTTCAGAGAAGCATTGCCATCTGCTGGTGGCCAAGTGCTAAGGCAGGACTTCTTTTCCTTCCTTCCTTCCCCTGCCGGGTGTTAGTGGAGTGTGACTTTGATAGTGCCTTCATTAGGGTATTGTTTTCTGCTTGATTGTTTGTCTGGTGTTAATTCCTGCTTATCTGGATGTTGGCTGCTGTGGGGATGTGTTCTCCTTCCTTCCTTCCTTCCTTCCTTCCTTCCTTCCTTCCTTCCTTCCTTCCTTCCTTCCTCCCTCCTCCCTCCTCCCTCCTCCCTCCTCCCTCCTCCCTTCCTTCCTTCCTTCCTTCTTGCTTTCTCCTTCCTCCTCCCATCAAAATAGAGCTGGAAGGGATCTTCAAGGTCTCCTAGTCCAACCTCTGCTGAAGCAGAAGACCTCTACTATTTCAGACAAGTTACTGTCGTCTCTTCTTAAAACCTCCAGTGATTTATTTATTTATTTATTTATTTATTCGATTTTATACCGCCTTCTCCGGAGACTCAGGGCGGTGTACAGCCAATAAAACGACAAAAATCCCAACAAATTTAAAATACGCTATCAAATTTAAAAAACTGATTCAATCGCTGTAACTTAAAATAATTAGCTAAAATTTATCAATACTAAAACCTTGGTAAAACCCTATTAAAACCCCATTAAAACCCCCATACTAAAACCAATCAGGCCAGCCCCGCTTGGTGAAAAAAGAAAGTCTTGAGCTTGCGCTTAAAGGTCCGGAGATCAGGGAGGAGACGGAGTCCCACCGGCAGCTCATTCCATAAAGCCGGGGCCCCCACAGAGAACACCCTTCCCCTGGGGGCCGCCAGCCGACATTGACTAGCCGACGGTACCCTAAGAAGACCCTCCCTGTGGGCGCGCACTGGACATATCGGACAATGGGAGGTAACTGTCGGCAGCAGGCGGTCCTGTAAATTACACGGCAGCACTAGGGATTCGAACCACTGAACTGCCGACTTTTCAATCGACAACCTCAGCGTTTTACCCACTAAGCCTTAAAGACCAGCTAGGTCCCCTGAATTACACGTATGCTCGCCGGATGCCCAAACACCAGCTGAGGCACTCACTCATGTACAGCTGCAGGTGAGTTGGGCGACAGCTCACGTTCCTGGAAAAATGGCTCTGCGTACCACTTCCGGCACGTATGCCGTAGGTTCGCCATCACGGACCTAGGGGGAATGGGTGGGCGTGACCAGGGTGGGGGCGGCCAGCTCGACATCACTCGTGTCGGGGGGGGCACCTGTGGTGGCCCGGGCGGGGCTCGGTGGGGATCCATTGTCCCCAGTGGAGGAAGGCGAGAGCAGGGAGAGCGCCAAACCCTGTCCTTCAGAGAAGCATTGCCATCTGCTGGTGGCCAAGTGCTAAGGCAGGACTTCTTTTCCTTCCTTCCTTCCCCTGCCGGGTGTTAGTGGAGTGTGACTTTGATAGTGCCTTCATTAGGGTATTGTTTTTTGCTTGATTGTTTGCCTTGGGTTAATGCCTGCTTATCTGGATGTTGGCTGCTGTGGGGATGTGTTCTCCTTCCTTCCTTCCTTCCTTCCTTCCTTCCTTCCTTCCTTCCTTCCTTCCTTCCTTCCTTCCTTCCTCCCTCCCTCCCTCCCTCCCTCCCTCCCTCCCTCCCTTCCTTCCTTCCTTCCTTCTTGCTTTCTCCTTCCCTCCCTCCCATCAAAATAGAGCTGGAAGGGATCTTCAAGGTCTTCTAGTCCAACCCTCTGCTGAAGCAGAAGACCCTCTACTATTTCAGACAAGTTACTGTCGTCTCTTCTTAAAAACCTCCAGTGATTTATTTATTTATTTATTTATTTATTCGATTTTTATACCGCCCTTCTCCCGAAGGACTCAGGGCGGTGTACAGCCAAAAATAAAAACAACAATACAATATACAATTTAAAATACAAATTAAAAAACTTATTTTATAATTGGCCCAAAAAACTTTAAAATATATAAAACTAAAACCCCATTAAAATTAATAATAGATAATTTAAAATCAATAAAATTTAAGCCAGCCCCGTGCGAATAAAGAGATGTGTCTTCAGTTCAAGGGCGGAAGGTCCAAGGTCAGGTATTTGGCGAAACCCGGGGAAGCCTGCTCCAGAGTGTGGGAGCCCCCACAGAGAAGGCCCTTCCCCTGGGGGCCGCCAGCCGACATTGCTTGGCGGACAGCATCCTGAGAAGTCCCTCTCTGTGGGAGCGTACGGGTCGGTGGGAGGCATGTGGTAACAGCAGGCGGTCCCGTAAGTACCCAGGCCCTAAGCCATGGAGCGCTTTAAAGGTAGTAACCAAAACCTTAAAGTGCACTCGGAAGGCCACAGGCAGCCAGTGCAGACTGCGCAGGAGCGGTGTTATATGGGAGCTACACGTAGCTCCCTCTATCACCTGCGCAGCTGCATTCTGGACTAACTGAAGCCTCCGAGTGCACCTCAAGGGGAGCCCCATGTAGAGAGCATTACAATAATCCAAGCGAGAGGTAACGAGTGCATGAGTGACTGTGCACAAGGCATCCCGATCAAGGAAGGGGCGCAACTGCCTAACCAGGCGAACCTGGTGGAAGGCCCTCCTGGAGACGGCCGTCAAATGATCTTCAAACGATAGCCGTTCATCCAGGAGGACACCTAAGTTGCGCACCCTATCCTTTGGGGCCAATAACTCGCCTCCAACAGTCAGCCGCGGCTGCAGCTGACTGAATCGGGGTGCCGGCATCCACATGATGAAGCACCCATAACTTTTCCTTCCTTCCTTCCTTCCTTCCTTCCTTCCTTCCTTCCTTCCTTCCTTCCTTCCTTCCTTCCTTCCTTCCTTCCTTCCCTTTCCTTCTTTTTCCTTCCCTCTTCCTTCTCCTTTCTTCTTCCTTCCCCTCTTTCCTTCTTTTTCCTTCCTTGCTCTCTTCCCACCTTCCTTTCTTTTTCTTTGCCTTTCCTTTCTCCTTCCCTGTCCCTTCTTGGATGCTCAAATAGAAAACATTTCTCCTTTTGTTTTGTTTTTAGTTTGTTTTGCTATCCCTCTGCCAGTGAAAACAGAGCTTGAGGGGGCCGCGTGCGGAGCTCGGAGGGGCCCCCAGAGCTGCATTTTCGCTGGCAGAGGCACCACGGGCCGGTCCTTCGCCGTTTCCACAGCTGCCCCACAGGCCAAATCTAAGCACCCCACGGACCGAATCCTTCTTAGTACTAGGTTGCTTCTCTCCTTGCTTGGTTTCCATCCATTGCTTCTTGTTCTGCCTTCAAGTGCTTTGGGGAACAGGTCGACCCCAGTGATGGGATTCAAGTCATTTAACAACCGGTTCTCTGCCCTAATGATTTCTTCCAACAACCAGTTTGCAAAACTGCTGAGAAAGTTAACAACCGGTTCTCCCGAAGTGGTGCGAACTGGCTGAATCCCACCACTGTATCTATCTATCTATCTTCTATTTATCTCTATCATCTATATACCTATCATCTACCTCTCTATCTCTATCATATCTATCTATCTATCTATCTATCTATCTATCTATCTATCTATCTATCTATCTATCTATCTATCTATCCATCCATCCATCCATCCATCCATCCATCCATCCATCCATCCATCCATCCATCCATCTATCTATCTATCTATCTATCTATCTATCTATCTATCTATCTATCTATCTATCTATCCATCTATCTATCTATCGTCTATCTACCTACCTACCCACCTACCTACCTACCTATCTACCTACCTACCTACCTCCTTCCCTACCTACCTACAGTATCTATCTATCTATCTGTCTGTCTGTCTGTCTGTCTGTCTGTCTGTCTGTCTGTCTGTCTGTCTATCTATCTATCTATCTATCATCTATCTACCTACCTACCTACCTACTTACCTATCTACCTACCTACCTCCTTCCCTACCTACCTACAGTATCTATCTATCTATCTATCTATCTATCTATCTATCTATCTATCTATCTATCTATCATCTACCTACCTACCTACCTACCTACCTACCTACCTCCTTCCCTACCTACCTACAGTATCTATCTATCTATCTATCTATCTATCTGTCTGTCTGTCTGTCTGTCTGTCTGTCTGTCTATCTATCCAGTGATGGGATTCAAGTAATTTAACAACTGGTTCTCTGCCCTAATGATTTCTTCCAACAACCAGTTTGCCAAACTGCTGAGAAAGTTAATAACCGGTTCTCCCGAAGTGGTGCGAACTGGCTGAATCCCACCACTGGTTGACCTCCTCTTCTTTAGGGCAACCCCTCAAATATTGGAAGACTGCTATCATGTCCCCACTTAGTCCTTCTTGTCATTCAACTAGAACAGGGGTCGGCAACCTTAAACCCTCAGAGAGCCACAAAGGTCCTAACCAGAAGCTCCCCGTTCAATTCTGGAGCCGACCGGAAGTTTGGTTCCCCCACCACAGAGTCTCCTCCTAGTGCGGTGTCCTTTTTCCTCAGTTGTCCTAACCAAAAGCCCTATCAATTGTGGAGCCGACCAGAAAACCTGCCCCTTGCCATAGAGTCTCCTTCTGGGATGCCATGTTTCCCCCTCTCCCCCTCCAGTAACCGAAAGCGCCTCTCAAAATTGTGGCGCCGACCATCGACAAGGTGCCGCAGCAGAAGGATGAAAGAACCACATGCGGCTCCAGAGCTGCAGGTTGCTGACTCCTGAACTAGACATACCCAATTCCTGCATAGGAATTGTCCAATTATACCCATGATGGCGAAACTATGGCACACATACCCAAGATGGCACACAGAGCCATTTTTCCAGGCACGCGAGCTGTCGCCCAACTCACCTGTAGCTGTGCATGCATCCGCCCCCCAGCTGGTTTTCAGGCCTCCAGTGCGCATGCACGCAATTCCGGAGACCCAGTGTTGTGTCTTGCCCGCCCTCAGAGCAGCCGGGGCCTTCTTATCTGCTCCCGAACACGGAGGAATGTATGCCTCCCGGCCCCAGTCCTGGCTCCATGCCCAGACAAACTGCAGAAGAAGGAGCACCTCTCGGCCCCAGCCCTGACTCCATGCCCAGGCAAACGGAGCAGCTAGACCCCTCCCCCTCCTCCACAGCATGTGAGCCTGAGGAGGGTTTACTCCCAACAACAGCTGATTGGAGTGACCCTCGCATCAGAAGATTGGATAGGCGGAGGCAACAGAAGGAAGGGAGGGGCAGGCCTGGATAAGTGCTGAGTCATGGAGCCACACCCCATGGCCTATATAAAGGATCTACTTTCTGGCAGTCACTGAGTCAGGCAAAAGTCGAACTTATCTTGCTGAAGTCACTTACTGGTCTCCTGCCTGCTCTGAGGACTTTGCTAGGACTTTGGGCAGAGCTGCAGAGGCAAGCCTGATTCGGATTTCCCTGACCCGGCCGTCAGCGGAGGAGTGGACACGACACCCAGCTGGTCTTCAGAGCTCTCCTGTCCATGCGCGCAAGTACCTGCGTGCAGCGCGCGCCATGCGCAGATGGCATTTGTGCGTTGCATGTATGAAAGGGGTGTGCAGGCACAGATGGTGCAATTGCATGCACAGTGCACGGGGGAGAGCCGTGTGAAAGCCGTGTGCAAGCACAGATGGTGCACACAGCACACAGGGGGCCACGCGCAAAAGCCGTGTGCATTTGAAAATGGTGTGGTTGCGCGCCCAGCGCCCAGGGGAGAAGCCGCACATAAGCGAAGTGCGTACCTGTTTGGCACTCAGTGAGTAAAAGGTTCGTCACCACTGATCTATGCCAATGGTTCTTAAACTGTCTGACCTGCTTATAATATAATATAACAACAGAGTTGGAAGGGACCTTGGAGGCCTTCTAGTCCAACCCCCTGCCCAGGCAGGAAACCCTACACCATCTCAGTCAGATGGTTATCCAACATTTTCTTAAAAATTTCCAGTGTTGGAGCATTCACAACTTCTGCAGGCAAGTTGTTCCACTTATTGATTGTTCTAACTGTCAGGAATTTTCTCCTTAGTTCTAAGTTGCTTCTTTCCTTGATCAGTTTCCACCCATTGCTTCTTGTTCTACCCTCAGGGGCTTTGGAGAACAGCCCGACTCCCTCTTCTTTGTGGCAGCCCCTGAGATATTGGAACACTGCTATCATGTCTCCCCTATTTATTTATTTATTTGCATTTCTCCAAAGACTCAGGGCGGCTTACACTATGTTAAGCAATAATCTTCATCCATTTGTATACTATATACAAAGTCAACTTATTGCCCCCTACAATCTGGGTCCTCATTTTACCTACCTTATAAAAGATGGAAGGCTGAGTCAACCTTGGGCCTGGTGGGACTTGAACCTGCAGTAATTGCAAGCAGCTGTGTTAATAACAGACTGTCTTAGCAGTCTGAGCCACCAGAGGCCCCTAGTCCTTCTTTTTATTAAACTAGACATACCGAGTTCCTGCAACTGTTCTTCATATCTTATCCTATTTCTTGATCTCAATTAATGTCACAGCTACCCCCAGAGGGTTGTTTTACACAAGTATCTCAGCAGCAGCACTCACAACTGTTACTCACAAACGAGTCATTGCAAATGATTCCACTAACTCCAAGGTTACACCCATTTTTTTTTAAAAAAAACAAACTACGGTTGGGTGTGTTTGCTAAGCCTCGACGCCGAGTTGATGGCATATAATTGAGGGGTCTACTGTAGTTATGCTGGTATTTTGTTTATACATAATACGCCAAGGGTGGGACCGCAAAATAGAGCCAAGGAATAGGAAATGTAGAAGCTAAAGTGTTCTGGGACTTTGGAATTCAAACAGACCAGCACCTGCCACGTAACGCCCTCCCAGACTTAACAATTATCGATAAGAAAGACAAAAGAATTAACCAACACTCTTCGTACTATACATTAATGATCTTTGTGACCATATCTCAAGTAATTGTGTTCTCTTTGCTGACGATGTCAAACTATTTATTTTATTTATTTATTTATTTTATTATTCATATTTATATACCGCCCTATCTCCCAAAGGACTCAGGGCGGTTTACAGGCATTTAAAACCAGATAAATACAGTCTAAAAACAATTAAAAAAAATTAAAAACAATTAAAACAATTTAACACCACAGACAATGCATCTATCATCCAAAAAGACCTTGATCATCTAACCGCTTGGTCTAAAACTTGGCAACTCCAAATCTCAAGCAGCAAATGCTCAGTCTTACATATAGGAAAAAAGAACCCAAACACTAAGTACATACTAGATGGACATTACCTTACAGATGACCCCATTCCCGTTAAAGACCTTGGAGTTTTCATGTCAAATGATCTAAGTGCCAAAGCCCACTGCAACTACATAGCAAAAAAAGCTCTAAGAGTTGTAAACCTAATTTTGCGTAGCTTCTTTTCCAAAAACACCACACTACTAACCAGAGCATATAAAACATTTGCTAGACCAATTCTAGAATACAGCTCACCTGTTTGGAACCCTCACCACATCTCTGACATCAATACAATTGAACGTGTCCAGAAATATTTTACAAGAAGAGTTCTCCATTCCTCTGAAAACAACAAAATACCTTATCCCACCAGACTTGAAATCCTAGGCTTAGAAAACTTGGAACTCCGTCGCCTTCGACAAGACCTAAGTTTAACTCACAGAATCATCTATTGTAATGTCCTTCCTGTTAAAGACTACTTCAGCTTCAATTGCAATAATACAAGGGCAACCAATAGATTTAAACTTAATGTAAACCGCTTTAATCTAGATTGCAGAAAATATGACTTCTGTAACAGAATCATCAGTGCTTGGAACACTTTACCTGACTCTGTGGTCTCTTTCCATAATCCAAAAATCTTCAACCAAAAACTGTCTACTAGTGACCTCACCCCATTCCTAAGAGGACCATAAGGGGCGTGCATAAGAGCACAAACGTGCCTACCGTTCCTGTCCTATTGTTTTTCTTTTCTTCTTCCTATATACATATATGCTTATACCTCCTTATATTTACCCATATATGTGTTTATATATTATATAATCTTTTTGTATGATACCTACATATATTGTTATGACAAAATAAATAAATGAAATGAAATGAAAAGAATTCTGGGATAGAAGATATGGCAGTAACTGCAGACAAGTGAAAAACCAGACTGGATTCTAACTTCACCCAAGCTGTTTTCCAATAATTATCACACCCTAGTCATATCCTGCAGTTTGGTCCTTGCTGCTCTCTGAGCTTGGCTGTTTTCTTGCAGACATCTCGCGACCCAACTAGGTAGCATCATCAGTGTTACTGCACTGATGCACCGATTTGCGTCAACGCACTGACGACGTTACCCAGATGGGTCACGAAACGTCTGCAAGCAAAGCACCAAGCTCAGAGGACATCAAGGACCCCACGGTGTAGCCCCAAACGACAAATATTATCTTCTGTCGGTTTGACTACTGCAACATGCTCTACCTGGGACTGCCCTTGAAGACCAGCTGGGAAGCTTCGACTGGTCCAGAAAGCATTGGTACAGGCAGCGATGGGCCTGCCTCAATATACCCACGTTACACCTTTGCTTCGCAAGCTGCGCTCATTGCCCGTTGGTTTTGGGTGCGATTCACGGATCTGATCGCTAACCTACCAAGCCCCATACGGCATAAGCCATAATTTGGGAATTGAAGTCCACCCAAAAGTTGTCAAACTGAAACTGCACTAAAGTTTCTAGGTCCCAAAGTGCTTTTTCCAAGAGGCAACTGGACTTTCTGGTTTTCCTTCGAAGACGTTTCGCTTCTCATCCAAGAAGCTTCTTCAGCTCTGACTGGATGGTGGGGAAATGGAAGGATTTATACTCCTTACCTTATGAGAAGGAAGGACTCCCTGGAGAAGAGCCTAATGCCTGGACTATTGCAATGCTCTCTACATGGGGCTCCCCTTGAAGAGCACCAGGAGGCTCCAGTTAGTCCAGAATGCGGCCGCGCGGGTGATAGAGGGAGCACCGCGTTGCTCCCATATAACACCTATCCTGCGCGGCCTACACTGGCTGCCGGTAGCCTTCCGGGTGCAATTCAAGGTTCTGGTTATCATCTTTAAAGCGCTCCATGGCTTAGGACCGGGGTATCTACGAGACCGCCTTCTGCCGCTGATAGCCTCCCAACGACCGGTGCGCTCCCACAGAGCGGGCCTCCTCCGGGTGCCGTTGACCAAGCAATACAGGTTGGCGACCCCCAGGGGGAGGGCCTTCTCTGTGGCAGCACCGGCTCTGTGGAACGAGCTTCCTCCAGGGTTACGGCAACTCCCTGACCTCCGGACCTTCAGGCGTGAACTGAAGACTTTATTATTTCAACGAGCTGGACTAGCCTAAAAATAATATATTTTAGTCAATTTTAATGGGTTTTAACCGGTTTTTTACTGTTTTAGTGATTTGGCGATTATAATATCTTGTTTTAATTGGGTTTTAAATTGCTTATTTATTATTGTCGTATTTTTAATATGTCTGTGAACCGCCCTGAGTCCTACGGGAGATGGTGCGGTATAAAAGTATAAAAATAAATAAAATAAATAAATAAAATAATGCTGGGAACGATGGAGGGCAAAAGAAGAAGGAGACGACAGAGAACGAGGTGGCTGGATGGAGTCACTGAAGCAGTAGGCGTGAGCTTAAATGGACTCCAGAGGATGGTAGAGGACAGGAAGGCCTGGAGGAACCTTGTCCATGGGGTCGTGATGGGTTGGACACAACTTTGCAACGAACAACAACAAATATTCCTTGCAGTCAACTGGTCCTTTGCATCCTTTGTAGAGAGTCGTTGAGGCTGTGTGCAGGTTTCTCTGTGTCGTCAGGCTTTGCACTACTCGGGTGACCCTGAGGATGCAAATAAACCTCCAAGTGGCCTCAAGGAGTCTCTAAAAGGATGCAGATGACCAGCTGTCTGCCAGGAGTATAAATCCTTCCATTTCCCCACCATCCAGTCAGAGCTGAAGAAGCTTCTGGGATGAGAAGCGAAACGTCTTCAAAGGAAAACCAGAAATTCCAGCTGCCTCCTGAAAAAGTATCTGGATGGCTGAGAATCTCCACAGACATTTAGAGTTTCTAGGGTGTTTTTTTTTTCTTTCTTTCTCCACAACGTTCTTGCCCCAAACTTCATGCAATGCCTCCGTTGTCCTTCATCCGAACGCTAAAATGATTTCCAATCTGTGTTGATGTCAAGTCCCCAAGCAAACACTGCGCATTAAGCTCCATTTAAAAAAAAAAAAAAAGAGCCTGGGTAAAATCAATCTTCGCAAACACTTGCTTAAGCGGAGAGGGGGTGGGGATTGCAGCAATGTTGACAGCCGTGAGGAAAAGCCCAGCGAAGGAGCATTTTTACACTGCTCTTATAAAAGAAAAAGGAAAAAAACCAGAGCTGAAAAGGTCACTTCCATTTAAAGAGAAAATATTTTGCTTGCCGCTTGGACGGAGGGAGAGAGAGAGAGAGAGGAGGGAAGGAGGAGGAGAGGGGGAGAGGGAGGAGGGAGAGAAACAGAGAGGGAGGGAGGGAGGGAGGGAGAGAGAGGGAGATGGGGGGAAGGAGAGAGGGAAGGGAGAGACAGAGAGGTGGAGAGAGACAGAGACATAGAGAGAGGAGAGACAGAGAGAGGGAGAGAAGGAGGCAGAGGGGAGAGGGGAGGAGATAGAGAGAGAGGGAGAAGGAGAGGGGAGAGGGAGGAGAGGGGAGAGAGAGAGGGAGAAAGACAGAGACAGAGAGAGGAGAGGGAGAGAGGAGGAGAGGAGAGAGACAGAGAGAGAGGAGGAGGAGATAGGGAGGAGGAGAGAGGGAGAGAAAGAGGGGAGAGACAGAGAGAGAGAGAGGGAGGGAGAGAGAGGAGGAGGAGAAGAAGAGGGGAGAGGAGGAGGAGAGAGAGAGAGAGAGAGGAGGAGAGAGTGGGGGAGAAGAAGGAGAGGGGAGAGGGGAGAGAGGGGAAAGGGAGAGGAGAGAGAGAGAAGAGAGGGAGGGAGAGAGACAGACAGAAAGAGAGAGAGACAGAGAGAGCGGGAGGGAGAGGGAGAGGAGAGAGAAGAGAGGGAGGAGAGGAGGAGAGAGATCAAGAGAGAAAGGGAGGAAAGGGAGAGAGACAGAAAGAGACAGAGAGGAGGAAGGAGGAGAGAGGGAGAGGGAGGAGGAGAGAAACAGAGAGGGAGGGAGGGAGGGAGGGAGAGAGGAGATGGGGAAGGAGAGAGGAAGGAGAGACAGAGAGGTGGAGAGAGACAGAGACATAGAGAGAGGAGAGACAGAGAGAGAGAGACAGAAAGAGACAGAGAGGGAGAGGGGAGGAGATAGAGAGAGAGAGGGAGAAGGAGTGGGGGAGATGGGGAAGGGAAAGACAGAGAGGGAGAAAGACAGAGACAGAGAGAGGAGAGGGAGAGAGGAGGAGAGGAGAGAGACAGAGAGAGAGGAGGAGGAGATAGGGAGGGAGGGAGAGGGAGAGGGAGAAGAAGAGGGGAGAGACAGAGAGAGAGGAGGAGGGAGAGAGAGGAGGAGGAGAAGAAGAGGGGAGAGGAGGAGGAGAGAGAGAGAGAGAGAGGAGGAGAGAGTGGGGGAGAAGAAGGAGAGGGAGAGAGAGGGAGAGAGGGGAAAGGGAGAGGAGAGAGAGAGAAGAGAGGGAGGGAGAGAGACAGACAGAAAGAGAGAGACAGAGAGAGAGCGGGAGGGAGAGGGAGAGGGAGAGAGAGAGAGAGGGAGGGAGAGAAGGAGGGAGAGGGAGGGAGAGAGAAAGGGAGGGAAAGGGAGAGAGACAGAAAGAGACAGAGAGGAGGAAGGAGGAGAGGGGGAGAGGGAGGAGGGAGAGAAACAGAGAGGGAGGGAGGGAGGGAGGGAGAGAGAGGGAGATGGGGGGAAGGAGAGAGGGAAGGGAGAGACAGAGAGGTGGAGAGAGACAGAGACATAGAGAGAGGAGAGACAGAGAGAGAGAGACAGAAAGAGACAGAGAGGGAGAGGGGAGGAGATAGAGAGAGAGAGGGAGAAGGAGTGGGGGAGATGGGGAAGGGAAAGACAGAGAGGGAGAAAGACAGAGACAGAGAGAGGAGAGGGAGAGAGGAGGAGAGGAGAGAGACAGAGAGAGAGGAGGAGGAGATAGGGAGGGAGGGAGAGGGAGAGGGAGAAGAAGAGGGGAGAGACAGAGAGAGAGGAGGAGGGAGAGAGAGGAGGAGGAGAAGAAGAGGGGAGAGGAGGAGGAGAGAGAGAGAGAGGGAGGGGGAGAGAGTGGGGGAGGAAGAAGGAGAGGGGGAGAGAGGGGGAGAGAGGGGGGAAAGGGAGAGGGAGAGAGAAAGAGAGGGAGGGGGAGAGAGACAGACAGAAAGAGAGAGAGACAGAGAGAGAGCGGGAGGGAGAGGGAGAGGGAGAGAGAAAGAGAGGGAGGGAGAGAAGGAGGGAGAGAGATCAAGAGAGAGAAAGGGAGGGAAAGGGAGAGAGACAGAAAGAGACAGAGAGAGGGAGGAGGAAGGGAGAGAGAGGGGGAGAGAGAGAGCAAGAAAGCAAGAGAGAATATGAGAGATTTATTACTCCCTTGAAGTACATGAAAACAGAATATAAATTACTGGAGTCTCCCAGCCTGGTGGAGCCTGGCATTTCTGTTTTCCTCGCCCAACCTGGTGCAAGACTCTGACATGCTGGGTTTAAAACTCCTCCCTTGGTTGTGAAATGCTTGAGTTGGCGGTTCATACAACACCTTGATCTCTACATCAGGGTTCACAAATCAAGTTCTTATGTTCCCGTGACGTGCCTTGCCAAAATAAAATGGCTCGCTTCATTCGTCGTGCTAAGGACGACGGCAGAATTTCCGTAACACCTTGAAGCTAAATCAGGGATTTATTTATTTATTTATTTATTATTCAAATTTGTATACCGCCCTATCTCCCAAAGGACTCAGGGCGGTTCACAGGCATATAAAACATCTATATACAAATTAAAATAATCATTAAAAAACTTATTCTAATGCCCAATTATTAAAAATAGAAATATAAATATTAAAACCAATTTAAAACCCCTATAAATTTAAAATCTAAGCCAGTCCTGCACAGATGAATAAATGTGTCTTGAGCTCGCGACGGAAGGTTCGGAGGTCCGGAAGTTGACGGAGTCCTGGGGGGAGTTCGTTCCAGAGGGCGGGAGCCCCCACAGAGAAGGCCCTTCCCCTGGGCGTCGCCAGACGACACTGCCTAGCTGACGGCACCCTGAGGAGTCCCTCTCTGTGAGAGCGCACGGGTCGGTGAGAGGTATCTGGTAGCAGTAGGCGGTCCCGTAGATAACCCGGCCCTATGCCATGGAGCGCTTTGAAGATGGTCACCAAAACCTTGAAGCGCACCCGGAAGGCCACAGGTAGCCAGTGCAGCCTGCGCAGAATGGGTGTTATGCGGGAGCCACGAGGGGCTCCATCTATCACCCGCGCAGCCGCATTCTGGACTAACTGTAGCCTCCGGATGCCCTTCAAGGGAAGCCCCATGTAGAGAGCGTTGCAGTAATCCAGGCGAGACGTCACGAGTGCGTGGGTGACCGTGCATAGGGCATCCCGGTCCAGAAAGGGGCGCAACTGGCGCACCAGGCGAACCTGGTAGAACGCTCTCCTGGAGACCGCCGTCAAATGATCTTCTAGAGACAGCTGTTCATCCAGGAGGACGCCTAAGTTGCGCACCCTCTCCATCGGGGCCAATGACTCACCACCGATGGTCAGCCGCGGATTTAGCTGACTGTACCGGGATGCCGGCATCCACAGCCACTCTGTCTTGGAGGGATTGAGCTTGAGCCTGTTTCTCCCCATCCAGACCCGTACGGCCTCCAGACACCGGGACAGCACTTCGATAGCTTCGTTGGGGTGGTCCGGTGTGGAAAAGTACAGCTGGGTGTCATCCGCGTACAGCTGGTACCTCACACCGAAACCACTGATGATCTCACCCAGCGGCTGAGTTCTAATTAACCTTTACTACCGGTTTGCAGCGGGATTGCCTGCGCGCGCTTGCTTCTGCACATGCGCAGAAGCTTCCTGATGATGTCAGAGTCCCCCCCCCCGGTTTTACTACCGGTTCGCCAGAACTGGTCTGAACTGGGGGCAATGCACCACTGAGCTGAATCCATCCAAATATTTCAACCAGACTAGCTACGGAGGAATTATGAAATTCCAGCTCAGCTCTGAACAATAGAGATTTCCAAAGATAAGCATAGGGTTGGACAACAGGCCTCAAATCTCTGATGACACACTGGCGGGGGGGGGTTTCTGGGAGCGGATGTCCACGCATCTTAACAGTGGCCAAATTGGGAAAATGTTGGTTTATCAAATCAAAGCTCTACAATGCCCCATATGACCAGTAGAAGGTTAGGGTTAGGGTTTGTTTCCTTTCCTTCCTTTCTCCCTTCTTTTTCCCTTTTCCTTTCCTTTCCTTTCCTTTCCTTCTTCCTTCCTCTCCTTCCCTTCTTTCCCTTCCCTTCCCTTCCTTTCCTTCCCTTCCTCATCCATTTACTTCCTTTCCTTTCTCCTTCCCTTCCCTTCCCCATCCCTTCCTTCCCCTTACTTTCCTTATCCCTTCCTTCCCCTTACTTTCCTCATCCCTTCCTTTCCTTTCCCTTCCTTTCCCTTCCTCCTTTCTTCTTCCTTTCCTTCCCTTCCTTTTCCTTCCTTTCCTTTCCTTTATTTTCTTTTCCTTTTCTTCTCTTCCTCATCCATTTGCTTCCTTTCCTTTCTCCTTCCCTTCCCTTCCTTTCCTTTCTTCATCCCTTCCCTTCCTTTCCTTCCTTTCCCTTCCTTTCTTCCCTTCCCTTCCTTTCCTTCCCTTCCTTTCCCTTCCTTTCTTCCCTTCCCTTCCTTTTCTTTCCTTCCCTTCCCTTCCCCATCCCTTCCTTTCCTTTCCTTTCTCTTCCCTTCCTTTCCTCCTTCCTATCCTTCCCTTCTTTCCCTTCCCTTCCCTTCCCTTCCTTTATTTTCTTTCCCTTTCCTTCTCTTCCTCATCCATTTACTTCCTTTCCTTTCTCCTTCCCTTTCCTTTCCTTCCCTTCCCCATCCCTTGCTTCCCCTTCCTTCCCCTTCCCTTCCTTCCTCTTACTTTCCTCATCCCTTCCCTTCCTTTCCCTTCCTTTCCTTCCCTTCCCCATCCCTTCCTTCCCCTTCCTTTCCCTTCCCTTCCTTCCTCTTACTTTCCTCATCCCTTCCCTTCCCTTCCTTTCCCTTCCCTTCCCTTCCTTCCTTCCCCTCCCCTCTTTTTTCTCTTTTCTCTTCTCTTGGAACGGCATACTTAATTTAATAACCGAATTACCGTAACCCAATTACCGTAACCCACTTCCTGGTTGTTCGGCAATCCATTAAACCAGAAGTAAGACAACTCAGCGGACAGACCTCCCTCCCAGGCCCCTCGGCCAAACCTGCCCACAGTGAATTCTAAGCCCTCCTTAAGGTATTGTGCGAATGCAGCTATGTTACGGGGTCTTTCTCTCAATCGGTTTCTTGTCTTGTTTGAACACGCCGTTATTTGCGGGGTGTGGTGTGGGGGCGGGGGAGGCACCTGTGTTTTCAATGAGGCCAGGTGCTTGCTTCCTCCCAAACCGCGCGTGTTCCCCCAAAGTCCCAGTGGGAGTGGGCAGACTCATCCTTCGTTGCCCCTCCAAGCAAATCCAGGAGCTCGCTTGGCCACTGGCTCTGCTAAACCGTACAGTTGTGATGGGAATGTTTAGACCCCACCATGACAACGCCTGCCCGCCCTTGGCTCCTGTTCTGTCCCCCTTCGCCTCCGTCCGAGCGATGGCTTAATTAACCGGCACTATCAGCTCTGGCAGCAAACTAGCGAGCGTCTGCCAAGCGTGTCTGTTATCTCCCTCGACGCCGATGAGTCACCCAGGAACAAACTTCAGCTCTTAGTTAAGCAGTTGATTTGCCTGCTACGAAGAGACACAGCAGCTCTCACTGCCTTTATATCCTGTGTGGTGTGTGGCTCCATGACTCAACACTTCCTAGGCCTGCCCCAACCCTGCTTCTGTTGTTCCCACCTCTCCTGCCTACGAAACCTAGGGTCCAGTCAGGCCTGATTGCCATCAGCCGGGTCTGAAGGCGTGGCCTGGGGGGAGGAAAGAGGCAGGGGACGGAGGCCTCGTTATCTCTTCCACCTGGCCTGCCTCTGGCTCCTGGAGCTGAGCCAGGGAAGCCGGTGCTCCCGAGGTAAGTCCTGATGGCCCTTCCCCCTCACTTTCCGAGTCACTTTCTGGCAGGGGGCCCGGCTCGGGGGGCGCAGACACAACAGCTCCCAGCTCAGCAGAGGGAAGAAAAAGAGACAGGCTTCCCAACCGTTGAGCCTTACAGCAGCTTTGCCCCCCGGGGCCAGGAGATCACAGAAAATTAGAGGGCTTGCTGAGTTCGTGGTCTACCATGGGAGAACTTTGCCGGTCTAAGGACCATCCATTCTGGAGAAGACTCCGTTGCTTGGGGATGCCAACAGAAGAGAATATTTGTAGATCAGGGTTGAACTATGGGGTAATCCTCGGTGTTCTCTGAGCTTGGTTGTTTTCTTGCAGATGTTTTATTACCCAAATAGGTAACACCATTGGTGCAATGGGCACTGATGATGTTACCTAGTTTGGTAATGAAATGTCTTCAAGAACTCAAGTTCAGAGAACATCAAGGATCACACAGTCCTCCTCCTCCTCCTCCTCCTCCTATCCATCCCTTCTCCTCCTCCTTTTTTCCCTCTTCCTCCTCCTCTTCCCTTTCTGCTTCTTCCTCCTCCAACTTCACTCTTTTCCAGCACTGATGTCATGACCTAGTTTGGTAATGAAATGTTTGCAAGAAATCAACCAAACTCAGAAAACATCACAGTTCTTCACCACAGTTGTTCTCCTCCTTCTCCTCCATCCATCCATCTATCCCTTCTTCTCTTCCTCCTCCTCTTCCCCTCCTGCTTCCTCCTTTTCCTCCTCCAACCCCATACTTTTCTAGCACTGAAGATGTTACCTAGTTTGGTAATGAAACATCTGCAAGAAAACAACCCAGCTCAGAGAACATCAAGGGCCCCACAATTGTCATCGTCATCCTTCTCCTCCTCCTCCTCCATCATCTATCTATCTATCTATCTATCTATCTATCTATCTATCTATCTATCTATCTATCTATCTATCCATTCATCCATCCTTCTCTTTGTCCTCCTCCCCATCCATCCATCCATCCATCCATCCATCCATCCATCCCTTCTTCTCTTCCTCTTCCTCCTCCTCCTCCCCACCATCCATTCATCCATCTATCCTTCTATCCTCTTCCTCTTCCTCCTCCTCCTCCCCATCCATCCATCCATCCCTTCTTCTCTTCCTCCTCCTCTTCCCCTCCTGCTTCCTCCTTTTCCTGCTCCAACCCCATTTTTTTCTAGCACTGATGATGTTACCTAGTTTGGTAATGAAACATCTGCAAGAAAACAACCCAGCTCAGAGAACAACAAGGACCCCACAGTCCTTCTCCTCCTCCTCCTACTGATGGCCTGACAGCCCATAGGTTGTCTTTTGCAATTAAAAAGCTGCAGTCCTAAATAGCTACAGGTGTTGAAATCCACAATAAAGCACAGAAGGAGTCACTTTCTAAACCTAGAGAAAATCCACTCAATTCAACAATTCAACTTTCATACACCAAAGAGAGACTAGGAAAATGTGCCGACATTCTGTGGCCCCTTGCTGGTCAATTCCCTTGGTCAGCATTTTTAAAGAAAGTTTAGACCTGCAAAATTATCCCTATTTGGTAGGAACTGCTGCCCCCTGGTGGGGCATTACTAGAATTACAAATCCTGAAATGCAAAATACGAAAGCAGAACTAAAAATGAAGAGAAGGAAAAAAATGATTATGCTTGGTGACCTCTTTTGAAATTTAAAGTATTAAGAAATACTTTTCTTAAAAAATAAACTGTGTGTTGGCTCAACTTCAGCAGAATTACTTGTTCTAAAATTCCAAATCAGGAATGTTTTGTAAATGGAAAAATCGAAAGAGCAATAACAATTTAGCAAACGACCCCAAAAGATTTACACAGACATTCAGGAAAGCCTTGCAAATTTTGATCATGTGACCATGGGGATGCTGCCGTGGTCATAAGTGTGAAAAACGGTCGTAAGTCACTTTTTTTCAGTGCCGTTTAACTTTCACCCAAAACGGTCACTGTGAACAAATGATTGTAATTTGAGGTCTACCTGTGCGGTTTCTTAAATCAGGATTTCAGTAAATTTATGCATAGGGAGACAGTGTAAGACAAAACCCTTTTGCAAATTCTTTCGCCAAGTCATAATGAGTCTTTATTTTTATTATTTATTAATTGTGCAGTTTCTAGCCTGCACAATTGTTGTTGTTGTTACTTGCGAAGTTGTGTCCGACCCATCGCAACCCATGGACAACGTTCCTCCAGGCCTTCCTGTCCTCTACCATCCTCTGGAGTCCATTTAAGCTCATGCCGACTGCTTCAGTGACTCCATCCAGCCACCTCGTTCTCTGCCGTCCCCTTCTTCTTTTGCCCTCAATCTTTCCCAGCATTAGGCTCTTCTCCAGGGATTCCTTCCTTCTCATTAGGTGGCCAAAGTATTTCAGTTTCCTCTTCAGGATCTGGCCTTCTAAAGAGCAGTCAGGGCTGATCTCCTCTAAGACTGACCGGTTGGATCACCTTGCAGTCCAAGGGACTCGCAGGAGTCTTCTCCAGCACCAGAGTGTTGTGATCCGCCAGAAGCCTGCGGAGCTGGCAATGGAGTCGGACAGCAATGAGGCTGAGGTGGGCCCAGGGCCATCGGGGAGTGAGGTGCGGACTCCAGAGCCTCCAGAGTCTGATAATAGTGAGGCAGAGGAACAGGAGGAGCCTGTTCCTAATGCACGCATGAGAAGAGCCGCCAGAAGGCAAGAGCAGCTCAAGCAAAAAGGACAACTCAGGAGTAGGGCCAAGAGATGATTGGCCCCTCCCATAAGGCTTAAAAGACCAGCAACAATGTTTGGGCTTTGCCGGAAAACAATGTTGATAGCTTCGTCTTCTTGCATTTATTTTGTATCAGTGTCTTCTGAACTTTTGCCAAGAAAGGCCTTTGGCAGTTTGCCTAATTGGACCAAGGTTTGCGATAGGATTGAGGAATTTGTGTTGGGAGGAATTTGCTTTAATTTAGTTGAACTACGCTGAGAATGAAGTAATTCTCAGCTGCTCAAATAATTTTTTTTTTCACAGACTGGGTTTCCTACTACCTATTTGGGCCTGGGTCACAACACAGAGTTCAAAGGCCTCCATTCTTTGGCGCTCAGCCTTCCTTATGGTCCAACTTTCACAGCCACACATTGCAACTGGGAAAACCGTAGCCTTGACTATACACACTTTTGTTGGCAGGGTGATGTCTCTGCTTTTTAGTACGCTGTCTAGATTTGCCGTAGCTTTCCTCCCCAGGAGCAAGCGTCTTTTAGTTTCTTGGCTGCAGTCCCCATCTGCGGTGATCTTGCACAATTACAGGCATATATTTTTTAAAAATCACTTGGGATGTGGCTGCAAATGTCATCAGGATTCGAACACAGGGCACCCGGGACTCATAAGTTTTTGCTGATTTTTTTTTTTTACAACTAGCAAGAGACCTATTTAAAAGACCAACCCAATTCTTGCAGGATCTCCGGACACAGGGTTTCAAATCAAACAAGATCCTTTTTTTTTTTTTTTTGCATTTTCAGTTTTTAGAGACGCATCTGGCAACATTTCCGTGGCTAAGCAAAGACAGTGTTTTTTTTAAAGTGAGCTTTGCCCCATTTTAAGACCTTTCTTGCCACCGTTGCTAAGGGAATCGGTGCAATTGTGAAGTTAGTAACACAGTAGCGACGCGAATCTGGCTTTCCCCCGTGGACTTTCGCTTGTCGGAAGGTCACAAAAGGGGGATCACGGGACCCCCGGGGACGCTACTACTGTCATAAATACGAACCAATTGCCAAGCGTGTTAATTTGAGGATCACGTGACCATGGGGATGCTGCAACGGCCGTACGTGTGAAAAACCGTCATAAGCAGAGGTGATATTCAGGCGGTTTGGACCGGTTCGAGCGAACCGGTAGCAACAATTGCGGCTGGGTCCAGCCACCCACCCCAGCGCTATGCCATCCTATTTAGCTATGTTTTCGAGGCTGGGTGCATGCAGGAAGACAAGGCACATGTATGGAAGGCATGCACGAATGCGCACAAGCGTGCGGGCGGCAAACCGGTGGTAAAAATATGTACAACCCACCTCTGGTCATCAGTCTCTTTTTTTCAGTGCCATTGTGGCTGTAAGTCGAGAACTATCCAAGGGTAAAATGCTCCCGGTTTGGACCGGATCGCCTGATCCGGTAGCAATGGCGGTGGATGGTTCGGAGAACCAGTAGCAAAAATCCCTGCCCACCCACCCATCCATCCATCCCAGCTGAGCCGCGTGATCATCAGAGGTTTTTTGGGTTTTTTTTACTTTTAAAAGCATTTTTTCTTCTGCTGAAAAAATGCTTTTAAAAGTAAAAAAAAAAGCCTTTAATGATTGCGTGGCTCAGCTGGGATCGTCAGATGCTTTTAAAACCTCTTCGGCCAAAGAGGTTGTAGAAAATTCTTTTTCTACATTCTTCCGATGATCCCAGCTGAGTTGCCTGATCGTCAGAAGCTTTTAAAAGCATTTTTTTACAACCTCTTCAGCCGAAGAGGTTGTAGAAAAAACGCTTTTAAAAGTAAAAAAAAAGTTGGCCACACCCACCCAGTCACATTACCCACCCACTACCAAACCACGCCCACAGAACCGATAGTATCAAATTTTACATTTCACCCCTGGGACTACCTATAAATTTAAGGCTGCAATTGAGTTCTGTTGTGCCTCGTCCTCCCTCCTCTCCTCAGCTGGGCCCGTCCCGTCTATACCCGGGCCTGTTATCAGACTCGGAGTCTGACAATGAAGATGAACAGCCTGTCATGCCTCCAGCCCCCGGCTCTGGCACCATGCCCGGACAGGATGTCAGGAATGAACAAACAAACCTCACTCCTACAGCATGTGAGCAAGGAGCCAGCCACGTGCTGGAATTACCGACAGCAGATTCAGCTGAAGAGAATTCACAGTGGGAGGATCCTCGCTTCCGGAGATCTGAGATGCGACGCCAGCAGAAGGAAGGGAGGGGCAGGCCTGGATAAATGCTGAGTCATGGAGCCACACCCCACAGCCTATATAAAGGACCGGCTTGTGGCATTCCAACCTTGAGTCAAGCAAAGTCTCATCTAGTTTGCTGAAGTCACAACTTGGACTCCTGCCTGCCCTGAGAAACCTGGAAGGAATTTGGCAAAGCTGCAGAGGCTTCGTTGCCCTGCTTGATACGGACTTCCTAGACCCGGTCGTCGGAGTGGGACAAGTTCCATAATTAAAGAAATTCCTGCCTTCCACTGTTTCGTTTTGATTTTTCAATACTTTCCATGCAATCTCTGAAGACGCTTAAAAGGGCAAATTTGCAACTGCGGAAGCCGCCGTGACTTACCGTACTCGCCAAAGACAAGATAGGCGCACTGACACCACGCCACGATCCACGAGACCGTTTTTACCCCGAGCCAGATCAACAGCATTCCCAAAGTGGCATCCAAGATGAAGTTCATCAGGTAACTGTGGCAGAAGCAGGAGAGAAAACTTTTTCAGAGAGCCAATGGTGAAGGACCAGGCTAGAAACCAAGAGACTGTGAGTTCTAGTTCTGCCTAAGGCTGGGCAATTTTGGGCCAACCACAAGGGGGCTTATAATCCCACTATAAGGATGAAAGATGGCTCGGTGATTTTGGGCCCATCACCAGGAGACTGTGAATTCTAGTCCTGCGTTAGGCATGAAAGCTAGCTGGGTGACTTTGAGCCCAGCACCAGGAGACTGTGAGTTGTAGTATTGCATCAAGTATGAAATTCAGCTGGATGACTTTGGCCAATCACCAGGAGACTGTGAGTTGTAGTCCTGCATGAAGTATGAAAGCCAGCTGGGTGACTCTGGACCATTCACTAGGAGACTGTGAGTTCTAGTCCTGCCTTAGGCATGGAAGTCAGCTGGGTGACTTTGGGCCAATCACCAGGAGACGGTGAGCTCTACTGTAATCCCATTATAAGGATGAAAGCTGGCTGGGTGACTTTGGGCCGGTCCCTCTCTTTCATCCCAACCCACCTCACAGGGTTGTTGTGGAGAAAATAGGAGAGAAAGGGAGCATTGGGCATCTTTACCGCCTTGCATTATTTATAAAAATACTAATTAAACTACAGCTATATAAATAATAAAAAAATTAAATAAATATGTGAACTCAGTCAGTCTGAGCTGCAAACTATCTAAATCCAACTATATAAAGGAAACCCAAGGAGGAAATTGATTATGGATTCTCATTCGCTACAAAGCTGTGGTGTCTAATACACCACCGTTTCCCCATTTAGATGCAAAAAACAAACCATGGCTTGCTGCGAACCACGAATCTAGGGGGATGGAAAGACTGTACAGTGTTGTGGTCCGCCAGCAGCCTGCAGAGCTGGCAGCGGAGTCAGACAGTGAGGAGGCTGGGGAGGACAATGGGCCAGTCCTGGAGTCAGGGGAAGGCTCGGACGAGGGCTCTGCATCAGAGGCAGAGATGGGAGGAGGAGCCTGTACCTCGTGTACGCATGCGAAGAGCTACCAGAGGGCAAGAGCAGCTAAAGCAAAAGGAACGACTGAGGAGTAAGGCCTGGAGATGATTGGCCCCTCCCAATCATCCCAAAGAGCAGCAACAGCTCAAGCAACAGTGCTACATTTGTTTTGTTGTCTCCTGTTTCTGAACTTTGTGGGGTTCTTGCCAAGAAAAGCCTTTGGCAGGGTGCCAAAGACGACAAAAGTTTGTGATAAGGTGGAAGGTCTTTTTCAGAAGGACTTTGTTTTGGACTTAATTTGGACTAAGCTAAGCATGAAGTAATTCTCAGCTGTTCTAATAAAGTATGTTTGTTTAGGACTGATTGTGTCTGGTGATAATTACTTGGGCCTGGGTCACAACATAAGGGTTTAAAGGCACAATTTTTTCTTACACAAAAAAAACCAAACTCACAGAGAGCATGGATCTTTTTCCGTCAGATCAGACAGGAAGACGTTGGCGAAGTGGATGAAGAGAGCTCCCAGGCCTTGCTTGGAGGTGTCATAAAACCTTGAAAGGGTTTGGATTCAAGAGACAACAGTGCTTGAAAGACCTGGGAGAGAATACATTTCCCAATGTATTCATCTTTATTTTAGCCAAAATTCATTACCAACTTTTCCAAGAGAAAATATCTCCATCTCCATATATATATTTATCTATCTCTACATCTCAATCCATCTTTCTCCCCTCTGCATGCCTCTCTCCCTCCCTCCCCCTCCTTTCTCTCTCTCTCTCTCTCTCTCTCTCTCTCTCTCTCTCTCTATATATATATATATATATATATATATATATATACATACACATATATATATATATGTATGTATGTATGTTTGTTTTCTGAGGTTTTCGCGGGTGTTTGTATGTAGGTCTTTGGTTATTCGGGTTTTCTCCCGCGTAAAATTGGAAATGTCTTGGCGACGTTTCGACGAAGTGAATGAGACTTTTCTTATTCATTTTTTCGTTTCGACGAAGATGAATGAGACTTCGTCGAAACGTCGCCAAGACACTATATATATATGTTTTCTGAGGTTTTCGCGGGAACCAAACATATATATATATATATGAAACACAAACATATATATATGTTTGTGGAACACAAACATATATATATATATATATATATGAAAACATATATATGTTTTCTGAGGTTTTCACGGGTGTTTGTATGTAGGTCTTTGGTTGTTCGGGTTTTCTCCCGTGTAAAATTGGAAATGTCTTGGCAACGTTTCGACGAAGTCTCATTCGTCATCTTCAGGCTTCAGCTTCATGCTTCATGCACAAAGCTTGCTCCCAGAACATATATATATGTTGTTTTCATAGGTTTTCATGGGTGTAGGTATATAGGTCTTGGCATATTCAGGTCTTTTCCCGTGTAAGGTTGAGGGTATCTTGGCGACGTTTCGACGAGGTCTCACTCATCATCTTCAGGCTGGTGCTTTCGGCTTCGTGCACAAAGCTAAAAGCACCAGCCTGAAGATGATTTATTTATTTATTTATTTATTTATTATTTTGATTTATATACCGCCCTTCTCCCAAAGGACTTAGGGCGGTTTACAGCCTAGTAAAAACAAGAATCACAAAAATTAAAAAACATTTTATAAAAAACGAATTTAATTAGGCCAAAAAGACTAAAACTCTAGTAAAACCCCTATTAAAACTAAGTTAAGCCAGCCCTGCGCGATGAAACAAAAATGTCTTTAGTTCACGTCGAAAGTTCGCATCGGAGGTCAGGGAGTTGTCGTATCCCCGGAGGCAGCTCGTTCCAGAGGGCAGGAGCCCCCACAGAGAAGGCCCTCCCCCTGGGGGTCGCCAGTCGACATTGTTTGACTGACGGCACCCTGAGGACATCCTCCCTATGGGAGCGCACGGGTCGATGGGAGGCTATTGGTAGCAGCAGGCGGTCCCGTAAATAACCCGGTCCTATGCCATGGAGCGCTTTAAAGGTGGTAACCAACACCTTGAATGATGAGTGAGACCTCGTCGAAACATTTTGCTCCCACAATCTCCCTCACACACACACCACTCTCTCTCTCTCTATTTTACCATATTCTCCAAGATCGTCTCTCTTCTTTGGGCTCCTTAAATCGTTTGACTGTGAAAAGAAAATATTTTTTTAAAAAAAATTGAAAATATGATAAATGAAAAAATGTATTTAACAACAATCTGGCTAGTTGGACCTTGAATAGGTTGCATTCAGTGTGTTCATACGGCCTTCCAGAGACCCAGGTTTCGGAGATGACCCCTAGAGCCAGAGACGACTGGACTTTTTAAATCTCCATTCTAAATTGAGGTCCTCACATGATTGGACCCAATTTTACAATGTTTTATGCCGTTTACCATGTAACAGCTTTGTGCTAAGGAGTTCTACTTCCCCTCCCCACCTGAAAAGAAATCTTTCCAAATGCAAAACACAAGCAGAGGAGAGGAGTTTCACTTTCAGTTTTACTTTCACAACAGGAAGCAGCTTTACTAGAGAATACTTGAGCTAAGCCACGCCCAGCCTCCTTCCTGTCTCCTTGCTCACACAGCAAATACTGTTTGAGTATTTCCAAACACTCCTCAATTCTCTCACACACTGACAGGATGCTAGCCTCCTCTTTGTGGCAGCCCCTGAAATACTGGAACTCTGCTATCATGTCCCCCCACCCCGAAAATCCTTTTTTTCTCTAGGCTAGCCACACCCAAATCCTGCAACCATTTCTGATACGTTTTAGTCAGGGGTGAAATGCAACATTTTTCTCTACGGTTCTGTGGGCGTGGCAGGGGAAGGATACTGCAAAATCCCCATTCCCACCCCACTCCAGAACGATACTGCAAAATCCCCATTCCCTCCCCATTCCTGGGGAAGAATACTGCAAAATCCCAATTCCCTCCCCATTCTGGGGCCAGCCAGGGGTGGTATTTGCTGGTTCTCTGAACTACTCAAAATTTCTGCTACCGGTTCTACCGGTTCTCTGAACTACTCAAATTTTCTGCTACCGGTTCTCTGAACTACTCAAAATTTCCACTACCGGTTCTCCAGAACCTGTTGGAAGCTGCTGAATAGCAGCCCTGGTTCTAGTCTCTGGGCTCTCTGTATATTCAATCTGTTTTTTGTAATTTGTTGTCCAAAAACAGGATAAAAACTGGATGAAAAGTTTACCTGGAACCTTTTCTGGAGGGGGGGGGGACAGCCCTCCAAAAATAGTTCTCACAGATTTTGTCCTTCCTCTCAGCCCCTCTTCATCCTAGCCAAAACTCTATAATGCGGTATTATTACTGAATTAATGTCTATTGTGCAATTAATTATCTCCCTATCAAACCCTCTTTTGTCTTTAAACGCCACCGTTTTACTGCCTGTGATATTAATTACGCTGCCTCTGATCACTCGCTCAAATTTAATGGAGCTTGGTGGGAAGGCGCAGAGCATTAGCTCTCATCATTTTTAAACTGCCATCTTATCACACTCTGTTCAAGCGTTCCTAAACAGGGCTCACAAAGTATTATTTCCTATTGGTGGAAGATTTAAAAACATGACAATCTAGGGATCAAAATCCAGGGATCAGAACAAAATGCACAGGTACTGTATATGTGGTACCTTGCTCAATAGTAGTAACTGTGAAAGGGATCTTGGAGTCCTAGTGGACAACCATTTAGATATGAGCCAGCAGTGTGCAGCAGCTGCCAAAAAAGCCAACACAGTTCTGGGCTGCATAAACAGAGGGATAGAATCAAGATCACGTGAAGTGTTAGTGCCACTTTATAATGCCTTGGTAAGGCCACACTTGGAATATTGCATTCAGTTTTGGTTACCATGACGTAAAAAAGATGTGGAGACTCTAGAAAGAGTGTAGAGAAGAGCAACAAAGATGATTAGGGGACTGGAGGCTAAAACACATGATGAACGGTTGCAGGAACTGGGTATGTCTGGTTTAATGAAAAGAAGGACTAGGGATGACATGACGGCAGTCTTCCAATATCTCAGGGGCTGCCACAAAGAAGAGGGAGTCAAGCTATTCTCCAAAGCACCTGAGGGTAGAACAAGAAGCAATGGGTGGAAACTAATCAAGGAGAGAAGCAACTTAGAACTAAGGAGAAATTTCCTGAGAGTTAGAACAATCAATAAGTGGAACAACTTGCCTGCAGAAGTTGTGAATGCTCCCACACTGGAAATTTTTAAGAAAATGTTGAATAACCATTTGTCTGAAATGGTGTAGGGTTTCCTGCCTGGGCAGGGGGTTGGACTAGAAGACCTCCAAGGTCCCTTCCAACTCTGTTATTATTATTATATTTTACAAGCTGAAAACTCAGTTTTTCTCTTTGAAAACTTGTCAACTTCCTGGATAGCAAAAAACAAACAAACACCAGAGCCTGCACTGGGTGGAATTTCAATTCTTGCTTAAAAAGGGGTGTGGGGTGGGGGGGTTGATGAGGTCATGAAGATGTCATCTTGCAAAAGATTCGCTGCACACAACTGGTGTCATTTGTTCAATAGGCACGTGACCTCAGAAAGGCTTGGATCAGAGGCTTGTGGGAACATTTCTATTTTGTGTTATGAGAGAAATTGGACACGGCTGAAAATGGAAAAGATTTTTGATGTCTGGAAAAAACCTAATGCAGCAGAGAAGGGGTCATTGCGTTGCTCCCATTATATTGCGAGATGAGTGGCCTATAAATGGGATGGGATGGAATAGAATAGAATAGAATAGAGAATGGAATGGAATGGAGAATGGAATGGAGAATGGAATGGAGAATGGAATGGAATGCAATGGAATGGAATGGAGAATGGAATGGAGAATGGAATGGAATGGAATGGAATGGAATGGAGAATAGAATAGAATAGAATAGAATAGAATAGAATAGAATAGAATAGAATAGAAAATATGGAATGGAATGGAATGGAATGGAATGGAAAGAAATGGAATGGAGAATAGAATAGAATAGAATAGAATAGAATAGAAAATATGGAATGGAATGGAGAATGGAATGGAGAATAGAATAGAATAGAATAGAATAGAATAGAATAGAATAGAATAGAATAGAAAATATGGAATGGAATACAATGGAATGGAATGGAATGCAATGGAATGGAGAATAGAATAGAATAGAATAGAATAGAATAGAATAGAATAGAATAGAATAGAATAGAATAGAATAGAATAGAATAGAGCAGAATAGAGCAGAACAGAATAACAGAGTTGGAAGGGACCTTGGAGGTCTTCTAGTCCAACCCCCTGCCCAGGCAGGAAACCCCACACCATTTCAGATAGATGGTTATCCAACATCTTCTTAAAAATTTCCAGTGTTGGAGCATTCACAACTTCTGCAGGCAAGTGGTTCCACTTATTAATTGTTCTCACTGACAGGAAATTTCTCCTTAGTTCTAAAAGTTGCTTCTCTCCTTGATTAGTTTCCATCCATTTCTTCTTGTCCTGCCTTCAGGGGCTACATTACATTGTTACGACCAAAACCGGATGCAGAATTCCAAGTGTGGCCTTACCAAGGGTTTATAAAGTGGTATGAACTTTATAAAGTTATGAACTTGATTCTCTCCCTCAGCTTATGCAGCCTAGAACTGTGTTGGCTTTTTTGGCTGCACACAGCTGGCTCATTTTGTCGGGAACACCCCCCCCAAGGGAAGGAGGAGGGAACTAAAAAGTTCCAGACATGAAGCAGACTGCAGGGCTTCTTCAACCCATCCCCAGGGACTATATTCCCCCCCACCCCGTCTCCCCCTCCCATTCAGCTCAGCTTCTCCAGATGGCCAAGTGGGTGAAACAATGGCAAAAGACGCCAGAGCAGCTGCCCCACAGAAAAGCCAGCACAGCCTCAACGTTGCCAAGCTGAGATGCCAAATCTGGCAGGGGAGACCTAGGAAAGGAAAGGCCAGGCTGACAGGATGGGGAAGACAAAAAAAAGTTTGCGGCTTTTGAGTTTTTCACTACGGATGGCCCAGATACCCCGGGCTGTCTTGCCACAGAAAAGCCACATCTGATCTCTTAAAACTTTCAATAAAACAATAAATTGAAGCCTTAAAATTGTACGCCGATTCATAGCTGGCTGGCTGGCTCGCTGGATATGTAGATAAATAACTGTAGACAGATAAATATAGAACTAGATACATGACAGATAGACAGTGATAGGCAGACAGGCAGAGAGACAGATAGATACAGACAGACATAACGATATAGATGGATAGATAGATAGATAGACAGACAGACAGATAGAGATGGATAGAGATGGATGCATGGATGGATCCTAGATAGATGAGGGAGATTGGATGGATGGATATGTAAATAAATAACTGAAGATACACAAATAGAGATATAACTACTAGATACATGACAGATAGACAGTGATAGACAGACAGACATAGCGATATAGATGGATAGATAGACAGACAGACAGACAGACAGACAGAGATTAATATAAAGATGGGCCTCTGTGGCTCAGACTGGTAAGATAGTCTGTTATTAACACAGTTGCCTGCAATTACTGCAGGTTCTAGTCCCACCAGGCCCAAGGTTGACTCAGCCTTCCATCCTTTATAAGGTAGGTAAAATGAGGACCCAGATTGTTGGGGGCAATAAGTTGACTTTGTATATAAATATACAAATAGGATGAAGACTATTGCTAACATAGTGTAAGCCACCCTGAGTCTTCGGAGAAGGGCGGGATATAAATGCAAATTTAAAAAAAAAATAGAGATGGATGGATGGATGGATGGATGGATGGATGGATGGATGGATATGTAGATAAATAACTGTAGATACGCAAATCGAGATAGAACTAGATACATGACAGATAAGACAGATAGCGATAGACAGACAGATAGATACAGTCAGACATAGCGATATGGATAGATGAATGGATAGGGAGGGAGGGAGAGAGAGAGAGAGAGAGAGAGAGAGAGAGAGAGAGAGAGAGAGAGAGATGGAGGGAGGCAGAGGGAGAGGGAATTAGGTAGACAGAACCAAAAAGACAAGATTCAGTTTAAACAATCAAGCTTCTAGATCTCACAATTGCAGAAACAAGAATCACCCAAATTTGAAAAGTTTCTGTTATGGCTAGGAGTATTATATGAAGGAATGGGGAGCAGTACTCATTCAAAAACCTGATATGATTTTGATTATGTTTGCATTCCTTGCTTAAGGCGGGACAAAACTGTTCAAAAGCCCCCACTGAAGCCAAATGACTCCATGCCCAACTTGGATTTGATTTGAACCCCACACAAGTCTGATTTGAACCCAGTCTAAGACTTTTGAGATTGGGGGTTCCTTCCCCAGCATCTCTTCAGACCCAACAGGTGGGAGGGGGGAAATAGCAGGGTACCAAGTAGGTAACCTTCCAGGCTGCCGTGAGATATAATAAATTGGTTGACTTTTCTCCCCGATTCCTGGGACACAGCTCTTCTGTCTGGCAACATAATCACAGGATAAGGTCTACCGGCAAATCAGTCATCAGTTAAAGGCCCTGGATGAGGTCAAGGCTTCCCTGAAGAAGACTCAGTTATGGCAGACGAAAGAGAGAAGCAGTGAGGATCAGTGAAAGTTAAAGAAAAAGAAAGAGTTTTCTTGCATTTAGAGAGGCTTCTCAAAGAAACAAGCATTTTGCCTGCCGCAATCCACCTGAAACACACTAATTGGCCATAGTTTCTTTACACACAGTGGTCCTTTGGTGTCGCTCTCCTAGCTTCTCTATCTCAGAAAGTTGGATATATCTTTGGTTACCCCAGGCAAATACTGTGCCAGGAAGAAAGGCTGAGCAGAAAAAAGAAGAGAAAAGAAGGAAGTTGGGAGAGAGGAAGAAAGGAAGGGGGGAAAGGAGAAAGGAGAAAAAGAAGGGAAAAGGGAGAGGGAGAGGGAGAGGGAGGGAGTTAGAGAGAGAGATGGAAAAAGGAGAAAGGGAAGGGGAAAGCGAGAAAGACCACAAAGAAGAAAAGGGAAAAGGAAAGGAAGGAATAAGGGGCAGAGAGAAAGAGAGAAAAAGTAAAAGAAATGAAAGAGACAGGGAAGAGCAGAAGTGAAAAATACAAGAGGGAGAAAACAGAGAGAAAAAAGAAAACGAGGAAGGGAAGGGAAAAAGCTAGAGAGTCAGGAAGGAAGGAAGGAAGGAAGGAGACAGAAGCAATCAGGAAATGAGAATGGAAGGAGAAAGGGAAGGGAAGAAGCTAGGAAGGAAGGAAGGAGAAAGAAGCAATCAGGAAATGAGGGAAGGAGAAAGGGAAGGAAAGAAACTAGGAAGGAAGGAAGGAAGGAAGGAAGGAAGGAAGGAAGGAAGGAAGGAAGGAAGGAAGGAGAAAGAAGCAATCAGAAAATGAGAAAGGAAGGAAGGAAGGAAGGGAAGGGAAGAAGTAAGAAAGACAGGAGGGGGAAAAGGAGAAAAGAAGGGAAGGAGAATGGAGGAAAGAAATGGGGCAAAAGAAACAAGGGGATGTGGAGAAAAACGCAGGAAGAAGAAATGAGAAAGGAAAGGAAAGGAAGGAGAAGGGGGGAAGAAAAAGAGAGAAGCAAGAAAGAAAAGAGAAAGAAGGGCAAAGTAAAAGGAACGGAAGGAGAAAAGAGAAAGAAAGACAAAAGAAGCCAGAGAGAAAAAGAAAAGAAGGAAAAAAGCGAGAAAAGGAGAGAGAGAGAAAGTAGGCGAAGAAAGAGAAAGCGAAGTCACTCACGCATCAGCGTGCTGAAGGCGACCAGAGCCAGCAGCGCCTGGACAAAGACCCCGAAGCGGTCGAGCAGCGCCCCGGGACCGCAGCCCTGCGGCCGGATCCTGACACGCGTCACGTTAGGTGCCGGGAGCTCGTCGGAAAGCAGCGCCATCCCGGACCGAAGCCGAGCCGAGCCGAGCCGCGCCGCGCAGCAGCAGCAATGCTCCCCTTAACCCGGCTCAGACTCAGCTGCGGGCGCGGGATTTGAACGCCCAGATGCTTCCTCGGGGAGGGGCTAATAACTCTTTTTCTCCCCCCCCACCTCCGAGGGGGGAGGGCACGGCTCGGAGGGAGGCGGGGTGGGGGCGCCCAGAGGTCCCAGCTGCTTTCAAAGCCAAGCCACGAAATTTGGCTGGGTGGGTTCCCCAGGACAGGCTCAGAATCAAGGCGGGAAGGGACCTTGGAGGTCTTCTAGTCCAGCCCCCTGCTCAAGACTCTGTATACCGATTCAGACAAATGGTGGTCCAGTCTCTTCTTAAAAGTCTCCAGTGGTGAAGCAGCAGCAGCAGCAGCACAACTTCTGGTGGCAGGCTGTTCCACCGGTTAATTGTCCTCACTGTTAGGAAGTTTCTCCTTAATTCTGGATTGCTTCTTTCCTTGATTAGTTTCCATGGGTGGTGAAATTCAATTTTTTTTTTACTACGGGTTCTCTGGGTGTGGCTTGGTGGGCGTGGCAGGGGAAGGATACTGCAAAATCCCCATTCCCTCCCCACTCCTGGGAGAAGGATACTGCAAAATCTCCATTCCCACCCCACTCCAGGAGAAGGATACTGCAAAATCTCCATTCCCACCCCACTCCAGGAGAAGGATACTGCAAAATCCCCATTCCCTCTCCCACTCCTGATAGAAGGATACTGCAAAATCTCCATTCCCACCCCACTCCAGGAGAAAGATACTGCAAAATCCCCATTCCCCGTCAGCTAAACAATGTCGGCTGGCGACCTCCAGGGGGAGGGCCTTCTCTGTGGGGGCCTCTACCCTCTGGAACGAGCTCCCTCTGGGGCTTCGTCAACTCCCCGATCTCAGGTCCTTCCGCCGCAAGCTGAAGACGTTGCTGTTTCGAAGAGCAGGACTAGCTTGAACGTAGTTTTAAATTGGGGTTTTTAAATCAGGGGTTTAAATGGGTTTTAAATTTGTATTTAAAAGTTTTAAGGCATCAACTGAATTTAATTGTCTATTCTTTTTGCTGTTTTATATGTATTATATGTTTTCTGTTGTTTTATTGGCTGTGAACCGCCCTGAGTCCTTCGGGAGATGGGCGGTATACAAATATAATAAATAATAATAATAATTCCCTCCCCACTCCTGGAAGAAGGATATTGCAAAATCTCCATTCCCTCCCCACTCCTGGGAGAAGGATATTGCAAAATCTGCATTCCCACCCCACTCCATGAGAAGGATACTGCAAAACCAGCTCCTTGGTTCTCTGAGGAGCTGAGAGAGATGAAGCGCCGGAAAAGACGCTTAGAGAGCAACTGGAGGGCCAGCCGTTCCGAATCTGACCGAACACTAGTACGGTCTTATGTTCAGGCCTACTTAGTGGCGATAGGGATGGCAAAGCGGGAATACTTTTCCGCCCTTATCGCATCAGCAGATAACCGCCCAGCCGCCTTGTTTAGAGTGACCCACTCTCTGCTTTTCCAGGGAGCTCGGGAGGACCCCTTGCAAGGACGTGCTGAGGAGTTTGGAATGTATCTGCACGATAAAATCGCTCAGATCCGGGACGGGCTGGACGCTGATTGGGTGGATTCAGGTGGGACGGCGGAGGCAGCTCTTGAGAATATTATTTGGGGGGAATTCGATTCTGTGACTCCCGAGGACATGGACAGGATACTGAGAGGGCTAAATGCTACCACATGTTTATTGGACCCGTATAGAATCTTAGTTCTTTTACCATTGAATTTCATTTTGTTAGATAGCGCCCTCTGTCAAGATCCTTCTCTATCTTAAGCCTATCTTCCAGAGTGTTGGCTTTTCCTGCCAACTTGGTGTCATCTGCAAATTTGATAAATCCCCCATCCCCTCATCCAGTGGTGAGTTTCAAATTTTTTTACTACCGGTTCTGTGGATGTGGCTTGGTGGGCATGGCTTGGTGGGTGTGGCAGGGAAAGGATACTGTAAAATCCCCATTTCCTCCTGATCAGCTGGGACTTGGGAGGCAGAGAATAGATGGGGGCTAATCAACATTTTTACTACCGGTTCTCTGAACTACTCAAGATTTCCGCTACTGGTTCTCCAGAACTGCTGAAGCCCACTTCTGCCCTTGTCCAAATTATTGATGAAGGTGTTGAAGATTACTGGGTCTAAAACAGAGCCTTGGGATATCCCACTGCATACCTCCCTCCATGTCAATGCAGTTCGATTTGAGGACTACACGTTGAGTGTGGTTGGTCAGCCAGTTACGAATCCATCTGGTGGTGGTACTGTCTAACCTACTTTTCTATCTTATTAAGTGGAAGGTTGTGGTCTACTTTATCAAATGCTTTACTGAAGTCCAAGTAAATTATATCGACAGTATTTCTCTGGTCCACTAATTTTGTGACTTTGCCAAAAGAAGGCAATGAGATTAGTCTGGCATGATCTGTTTTTGACAAACCCACGTTGGCTTTTGGTTAAGACTTTGTTTGCCTCTAGGTGTTTGCAGATTCATTGATTATCTTTTCCAGATATTGAGATCGGTCTGATTGGTCTGTAGTTTCCTGGGTGTATTTTTTCCTCTCCTTTTTTGAAGATGGGAACTATATCAGCTCTTTTCCAGTCTTCTAGTTCCCCGGTGCTACATACATACATACATACATATATACATACATACATACATACATAGAAACATTTTAACGAAAGCATCAGACCCTATGGAAACCGTAGTGCCATGGCCTAGAGGTGGAGCTCTCACCTCACAATCAGGAGGCTGAGAGTTCGATCCTAGGTAGAGGCAGATATTTCTCTCTCTGGGCACGTTGAGAATATAACTCCGCTGAATATAACTCCGCATTGGTGACAAGAAGGGCATCCGGCCAGTAAAGAGCTCCATTCAGTTGCCCAGACTCCACCCTGCAAGGGATTATGGGGTTGTTAAAAGGAGATAATGATGATCAGATCCTAATGGAAACTTCTAAGGCACAGCCCAATTCTGGAACCGGATCAGCCTCAAGTGAGCAGAGATAAAACTGAGCCTGCCAAGGCAATTTTGAGCACCTTAAAACTTAAACAAGGAAAGGTTATTCTTGTTTATCTAGGCCAGTGTTTTTCAAACTTGGCCACTTTAAGATGTGTGGACTTCAAGTCCCAGAATTCCCCAGCCAGCATGTTTAAGGGAATTCTGGAATCATACTGGCTGAGGTATTTTGGGAGTTGAAGTCCACACGTCTTAAAGCATACAGATTGGGGAATTCTGGGAGTTGAAGTCCACACATCTTAAGGGGGGTATTTGAAAAACACCCATCTAGGCATTTAGGAATTATCAACTGCACCCCTTAAATTGTCCTCTCTAGCAATTTTCAGCATATCTCTCTATTCTTTCACCTTCACGGGCCTTAGTTCTTACACTGGAATGATGTAACCTGTTTTATGACTTATTTGTCTTCTGACTGCATCTCCATACTTTCTGTCTATCTAGCAAAGCACTCAAGGAAAATTATAATTTATAATAAGCTTCTACAGTGTAAACAACTTGACCCAAAGGACCATGAATAGGAAGAGAAGGGCTAAATTATGCGCAAACATGTTTCCTATACAGAGAGATTTGCAATGCACATTAAACCAGAACATTATTTTAATTTAATATTCAGAGGAATGCCTAGCTGAAAAACTAGATTTTTCTAATCTGTATTATATATATAATCTATATTACAATCTATATAATAATAATAATAATAATAATAATAATAATAATAATAATAATAATAATAATAATAATAATAATAATAATATATTATATAGCGATGGGTTGGACACGACTTCGCAACTAACAACAACATGGTGCATGGAATTCTATATTAACAAAATGTCATTAAAAATACATCATCATCATTTAATGACCCCATAATCGGTTGCAGGGTGGAGTCTGGGAGTGTGAATGGAGCTAGCAGAGTGTGTAATGGCTGGATGCCCTTCTTGTTGCCAATGAGGAGTTTTGTTCAGCAGATATATTCTCATTGTGCCCAGAGAAAGAAATATCTGCCTCTACCTAGGATCGAACTCAAAGCCTCCTGATTGTGAGGCAAGAGCGCCATCTCTAGGCCATTGCACCACTCACAACCGAGCTTAGTATGATGAGGTGATATTAAAGCCTAGTTGGTTAATAATAATAATAATAATAATAATAATAATAATAATAATAATAATAATAATAATAATAATAATAATAATAATAATAATAATATTTTAATTTTTATACCGCCCTTCTCCCGAAGGATTCAGGGTGGTTAACAGCCAGATAAAATACAATAACATACAATACAATAAAACCAAAATTTAAAAAACTTATTCAATCTAGGCAATAGTTTAAAAATACAATACATAAAATAAAACCCCATTTAAAATCCTATTTAAAAAAAACCCATTTATGCCAGTCCTGCGCGGAAGAATAAATTAAATAAATAGGTTGAAACACTATTGATGTCAACATATTTTAATCTATCTTCTGAACAGTTGTTGGTTTTTTTACTTATTTGTGGGAAATAACTGGGGAGGGGAGTGAATTCTACTAATCTAGTTTAAAGCAGGGGTCTCTAACCCTGACTACTTTAAGACTTGTGGACTTCAACTCCCAGAATTCCTCAGCCAGCTTTGCTGGCTGAGGGATTCTGGGAGTTGAAGTCCACAAGTCTTAAAATGGCCAAGGTTGGAGACCCCTGGTTAAAAGCACCACTGAGTGGATATACTGGTTAATCCCAAAATCAAACTAGCCACGTTGAAGGGTTTATGCTACAGGCAGTCCTTGACTTGCAACCATCTGTTTAGTGACCGTTCGAAGTTACAACGGCACTGAAAAAAAGTGACTTATGACCATTTTTTACGCTTAACGCCCATTGTAGCATCTCCGTGGTCATGTGATCGGAATTCGGGTGCTTGACAACTGGTTCATATTTATGACGGTTGCATTTATGACCCGGGGGGTCACGTGATCCCCTTTTGCGACCTTCTGGTAGGGCAAAGTCAGTGGGGAAACCAGATTCACTTAACAACCGTGTTGCTAACTTAACAACGATAGTGATTCATTTAACAACCGTGGCAAGAAAAAAGGTCTTAAAATGGGGCCAAACTCACTTAATAATTGTCTTGTTTAGCAGCAGAGACTTTGGTCCCAATTTTGGTCATAGGTTGAGAACTACTCATACTGGCTTGCTGCAACACATCAGATAGCTTTCTACTTTGTGTCTTGTGTGAATCCCAGGCGGTTGGTGTTATTCGGTAAACTATGGCTTGATTTAACCGTGGTTCAGAGCTGGGTAAATTTGGCTGGGGAGTTTAACACATCATCCAACTCACTCTCTGGATTTTATTTCCCAACACACCAGAGCCAAGTTTTAAATGGATGGCACCCAATCGTCTTATATATATATATAAATTTATTTCCATTTTCCAACATCATATTTATGTACAGTCTGTTCTCCATCATTAATTTTTATTTATTGCTGATTCGGGCCTGCCCGACTGCCACTTCCTTTCTTCATCACCTCTCTCTACCCTCTACTACTTTCCCCTCCTTCATCTCCTTCATTTTACTACTTCCTCTCCTTCTTCTCCACTCCTCCCTTCTTCTACCCTTTCCAACCTTCTTATTCCCCTCCTCCTTCTCAACTCTTTCCTACCTACTTTCTTCCCTCCTTCTACTCCTCTCTCCCTTTCTTTCTGAAATGGCAGTCGGGCAGCCCCAATATCATTTCAAATTTTAATTTCGTATCTTCAATCATTACTGTACATTAATAACCAATCCATGTATCATTTTCCCCCCTTTCCCCCCCCCCCTTCCCTCCCCCCCAGACTTCCCAGAGCAAATACTGGGTATTATGACCAACAATCACAAGCCAACCGTCTTTTGTTGGTGATCTTACATGGGCAAAGAATCATTTCCATAAAAATCAACAGGACTGCAGCATCCAAGAGTTGTCCCAACTTCTGTGGCGTTTATATGGTGTGCAAATGATGGGAAATGTAGTCCAGCTCATCCAGACTGAGGGAGAAATTTGGAAAGCGACCTAAGCTTGCAGGAGCCCCTATTATTAGAATAGAATAGAATAGAATAGAATAGAATAGAATAGAATAGAATAGAATAGAATAGAATAGAATAGAATAGAATAGAATAGAATAGAATAGATGGAAATAGAATAAATGGAATGGAATAGAATAGAATATGAATTAGGAATAGAATAGAATAAAACAGGGGTAGTCAACCTTTTTATACCTACCACCCACTTTTGTATCTCTGTTAGTAGTAAAATTTTCTAACTGCCCACCGGTTCCACAGTAACGCGCCGTGTATCGTCGTCTGCGCATGCCTCTCACGCATCGTGGATTGGGTTTATGGGGGGGGGGCGCTGGCAACCAGCTCTGCTTGTCTGTTACAGCTGGGTGGTGTGGGGGGGAGATGCGTGAGCTATTCTGGGACGAGGCTCTTTTGTTTACGATCGCACTATAGCGCCATTTAGTTTCACTTACGTAACGCGAACTAAACTTATGCGCGGGCGATACAAATAGTATATTTTCAGAAATTTAAATTGTCACAGTGAGTTTTATGAAAACTTAATGAAAATGTTTTTAAATAATGCTATGAATTTTTTTAAAAAAAGTCAATTAATTGATTGGTCTTATTCGAGACAATGACGAAGCCGCATATAGACGAGAGGTCGAACGACTAGCCTTGTGGTGCAACCAAAACAATCTGGAACTGAACACACTCAAAACCGTAGAAATGGTGGTAGACTTTAGGAGAAACCTCTCACAATACTTGACAACACAGTATCAACAGTAGAAACCTTCAAATTTCTAGGTTCTATCATATCGCAAGATCTAAAATGGACAGCTAACATCAAAAACATCATTAAAAAAGGACAACAAAGAATGTTCTTTCTGCGCCAACTCAGTAAGCTCAAACTGCCCAAGGAGCTGCTGATTCAGTTCTACAGAGGAATTATTGAGTCTGTCATTTGCACCTCTATAACTGTCTGGTTCGGTTCTGCAACCCTACAAGAAAAACACAGACTTCAGAGGATAATTAGAACTGCAGAAAAAATAATTGCTACCAACCTGCCTTCCATTGAGGACCTGTATACTGCACGAATCAAGAAGAGGGCCGTGAAAATATTTGCAGATCCCTCGCATCCTGGACATAAACTGTTTCAACTCCTACCCTCAAAACGACGCTATAGAGCACTGCACACCAAAACAACTAGACACAAGAACAGTTTTTTCCCGAAGGCCATCACTCTGCTAAACAAATAATTCCATCAACACTGTCAGACTATTTACTGAATCTGCACTACTATTAATCGTCTCATGGTTCCCATCACCAATCTCTTTCCACTTATGACTGTATGACTATAACTTGTTGCTGGCAATCCTTATGATTTATATTGATATATTGACCATCATTTGTGTTGTAAATGTTGTACCTTGATGAAGGTATCTTTTCTTTTATGTACACTGAGAACCTATGCACCAAGACAAATTCCTTGTGTGTCCAATCACACTTGGCCAATAAAATTCTATTCTATTCTATTCAATTAAAAAGTGCTTCGGTATCGGACAAAACCCCTACTGCCCACCATGAAAGCTGGAACACCCACTAGTGGGCGGTACGGACCAGGTTGACTACCACTGGAATCGAATATGACTTAGGAATAGAATAGAATAGAATAGAATAGAATAGAATAGAATAGAATAGAATAGAATAGAATAGAATAGATGAAATAAAATAAATGGAATGGAATCGAATGGAATGGAATGGAATAGAATAGCATAGAATAGATGAAATAGAATAAATAGAATAGAATAGAACAGAACAACAGAGTTGGAAGGGACCTTGGAGGTCTTCTAGTCTAACCCCTGCTCAGGCAGGAAAACCCAACCCCACTTCAGACAAGCAAGGAGGGCGTCGGAAGCCGCTTAGAACCGGGCTTCTTCTTAAACCTCCTCCCAGGTTTTGCCCACTGCACCTTTTCACCCTGAGCCGCTCTCTGGCCCGAATTCCACGGGGGGGGGGCGAAGGGGCCGGGAAGCCGGGAAAGCCCCGCTTAGGCTCGCCCGCCCACGCGGAATCCTCGCCCCGGGCGGGCGGATTCCACCCGGGGAGAGGCGAGGAGGTTTCACCTTTTTGGGGGGGGGGGCGCCAAGCAAATGTTGGCCACACACACACACGCACTGAGAGAGGCACGCGGGGAGAGTCCCCCCCACCCAGCCGAGGCAGGCACACACATGCGCAGTGCGCGGATGCCATATTGGAAGGAGGGTGGGCGTCGAAGTGGAAGAGGGAGGGGAGGGGAGGGGAAGCGAGCGCGCGCGGGGTCGCGGGTGGGTGGACGGACGGGGCTCGCTCCGCCGCGTTTTTCGGTCCCCCCCCCCGCGCGAGGATCGCAAACTTGGCGCAGGGAAAGGTAAGGCCGCCCCTCCGCTGCTTCCCCCCCCCCATGCCACGCAGGACCCGGGATCTCGTGTGGGAAGGAGGGGGGGCGGCAGAGAAAGATGCTTGGATGGCGATGCTGGAGTCATTTTTTTTCCCCTCCACCACTCCTCTCTCTCTTTTTTTTCTCCATTCCTCTCTTTTTCTTTTCCCCACGATCCTCATTTTTTTTTTTGGGACACGGCTTTATTAACCGCCCAGCTGCGGGAAGGGGAGATCCGGCGCTTGCCGTCTCGATCCCGCGCCAAGAAGGGGTTCCGGGGGGGGTGTCCCCCCTTCCTTTCCATCCCCTCGCGGGGTTCGGGGTGTCCCCCCCCCTAAAAAAAAACCCGCGCCAGCAGCCAGGTCTCCCGTTTGCGCAGGAGAAGCGCGGCCACCCCTGGGCTCCTCCGGCTGTCGGGAGACCCCCGCAGCTCCCCCCCACTTGAGGTTAGGAGAAGGGTGGGTGAGCCCTGGGTGGGGGGAGTTTAGACCCGATCCAGAGATCCAAATCCAAAGGAGACTTGCGCGGAGAGGTGCGCATGGAGTGGATTTGGCTCGGTGGGCGTTTGGGTGAGTCTGCAGCCCCTCCCTAAGAGGAGGCAGCATTTGGATCGCTTCTGGCATGCCGCGCATCTCTGGGGTTTGGGTGACCCTCTTTTTTTTTTAGGGGGGGGTGTTATATTTGAAGGGGGGGTCTCTTCTTCCGAGTTGACAGATGGGAGTGATAGCTGGGATGCTTTCCCCACCCACCTACCTACCCATCCCCGCCTTCTTGTTCCAGGCGCGTTGGATTACAGTCCCCATCATCCTCGGCTCTCGGGGATGGTGTCGGGAACGCAGCCACATGAAAGGTGGGCTGGTTTGGGGTTTGTTTTTTTTTTGGGGGGGGGAAGTCAATTTGGGAGAGATGGCCTGGCTTGTTAAAACGGGGCGGGGGGAGATGGAGGCTAGAATGACTCGTCCCCACGACCCTCTTAACCGGGAAAATGAAAAGACACCAGGCTGCCTTCGCCCAACGCGTAATCTTAATTAGTTCGTAATTCTGTTTTAACATTGGGGACTTAGGTTCACCTCTGCTGGTTTTGTGAGCTCGGAGTGTCTTGTGTGAAACCCCCCCCCAAAAAAACCCCAACAACAGTCAGTTCTGTAAGCGGGAGGAAATGTGTTGTGTGAACGCGGCAGGTACACGTGCACAAACGCACCACCACCCTTCCAAACTTGCAGAAATCTATTCCAAGAGATTCATCCACTCTTTTCATGAATTTTTCCTATGCCTTCATGGAAATAAGGCTTTATTTCAACATGGCAGGCTCAAAAAAAAACCACACACACAAAACCCCCCCGGAAAATAAGCAAATATAAGTCCATATAAGCGAATCCAGAAGAGCGAGGATCGGGACCGTGTGGTGGGAAGTCGCAGGTTGCGATCCTTAAAGCGCTTGAAGTTTCGCCCCGCTTTCCTTGCAGGGGCGGATCCGGCTGATTTCCATCCTGGGACTCGTTCACACATTTTGGGGGGAGCCAAAGGGGTAACGGCGACAAGTTACCCGGCCGTTACATATTCTTTCCCACCTCGTTGTTAAGCGAGTGGCGTTGCTTTCCGTAGAAGCAGCGGGGATGAGTTCACACGACCCGCTAGATTAGACTAGATTGACTCGGGAGTGAGTTGGGAGAGAACTCAGTCTTTGGATTCGCGTGTGAATGTCCTTAGTTTCTCAAGGCGTTTCATAGGAACGCAGGAATGTGTCTTTTGGTTTATAGGCGGGTTTAGGCGTCTCGTGCGAACAAGTAATCGGAACAAGGGTTTGAAGCCTTACATTGGGAGCCTGCCGGCTTTTCTGCTTCCAAGCATGATCTTCTAGCAGGTTTCCAGTACCCCGTGTTTAACGTGCGAAATATTCTGAAAACTCGAAATGCATCAAGCCCCGTGCTCATCTGGACCGTATTCACACTACGCCCGCTAAACGCTTGGGTTTTGGCGGGGTGACTTTAAAAAAAACCCAAGTAATTGGGCTTCAATCAGAAGCTAATCGCAGTCTTGTGAATCCCAAAGCGAGATCTCATTGCTTCAGGGGATTTGGGTGGGTGGAGAAGGAAGGAAGGAAGGAAGAATAGAATAGAATAGAATAGAATAGAATAGAATAGAATAGAATAGAATAGAATAGAATAGAATAGAATAGAATAGAATTTTTATTGGCCAAGTGTGATTGGACACACAAGGAATTTGTCTTGGTGCATAAGCTCTCAGTATACATAAAAGAAAAGATACCTTCATCAAGAACCATAAGGTACAACACTTAATGATAGTCATAGGGTACAAATAGGAATAGAATAGAATAGAATAGAATAGAATAGAATAGAATAGAATAGAATAGAATAGAATAGAATAGAATAGAATATAATTTTTATTGGCCAAGTGTGATTGGACACACAAGGAATTTGTCTTGGTGCATATGCTCTCGGAGTACATAAAAGAAAAGATACCTTCATCAGGGTACAACATTTACAACACTTAATCATAGTCATAGGGTACAAATTTAACACTTAATGATACAACACTTAATGATAGTCATAGGCTACAAATAAGCAATCAGGAAATATCAGTATAAATCGAAAGGAAAGGAAAGGAAAGGAAAGAAAAGAAAGAAAGAAAGAAAGAAAGAAAGAAAGAAAGAAAGAAAGAAAGAAAAAGAAAAAGCAAGCAAGTCAATTCTGGGCCCCATGAGCTGTGATTAAGTACCCCAAGTAAGGACTTTACTTTCAAGTAAATCCAGGTTGTAAGAAGTCCATAGCCGACATCCCACTAACTCTGGAGGCAAAGCAGGGTCGGGTGCAATTACAGTGATGGTTGGAGTGGTGACCTCGTTGAAATCCCGGAGTTGCAGAGAAAGGTGCTTTTTTTTCAGGAGGCAACTGGACTTTTTTGGGTGGTTGTTTTTCTTCTGAAGACGTTTCGCTTCTCCTCCAAGAAGCTTCTTCAGATCTGACAGGATAGCGGAGAATAATGGAAAGATTGCTATTCCTTGCAGACAGCTTGATAATTTGCATCCTTTTAGAGCAGGGGTCTCCAACCTTGGCCACTTTAAACCTGGAGAACTTCAACTCCCAGAATCCCCCAGCCAGCTGGCTGGCTGGGGGAATTCTGGGAGTTGAAGTCCTCCAGGCTTAAAGTGGCCAAGGTTGGAGACCCCCGTTTTAGAGGGTCGTTGAAGCATTTGGAGGTTTCCCTGTGTCCTCAGGGTCACCTGAGTGCTGCAAATGGTTCCTGCAGTCTGTAATTTTTCCCCTCTGCGAACCCGTTCATAACTCCCGCACCATTCAAACGGTCTTCATCCCAAATGGTAAAGCTTAACATCTGTAGAGCTTCTCCGTCATCCAGGTCAGGGTTATCCCAAAGGTGTAGAGACTCTACTACAGACCCCGGGCGGGGGAGGGAACCCTCATCCGATCGCCAAGTCCAACTTTCAAGACTTTTCACGTTGGCTAGGATACACTTAAGTCTCGGGAACAGCTGGAAACTGCCATTCGGAAACTGCCATTCGATCCCGACGGTCAACGCCTTACGGGACTTGGCTCTTCTTTCCACTGTTGGAAAGCCTGTTTGTAAAGGAGGAGGAAGGAGGGGTGATGATGTTGTCTGGACCTCCTGCGCGCATCGGTAGAAAATTGCGACCACGCGCGTGGATAGCCTTGAGCGAAGAGATCGCTGGCTCCCGACAGAAGGCAGAGGAGGGCTGGCTAACCGGGTTCACACGACCCGCGTAACCCGCAAGATCTTTTTCTGAGCCTGCACAATAAAGCGCAACTGAACAGGCTTGGCATGCAGGCTGGGGAGCTCGCAAGGCTGAGCCCGCAATAAAGCGAGCCTGTCCATTCCCTCCGGGCGAATGATGGCTTAGCGTGTACAGTTAGGTGGGCAAGCAAGGATTGGTGGCTTGTCAAACGGATGGGTGGGAGTCGTTTATTCCAGACGACGCGAAGCGAAGCCGGTTGGGCCCGGCGTGGGGGTTTGGGGGGGGGGGCCGCAATCCCGCCTCTTGCATTCCAGAAGAGAGGGATCTTCGGGGAAAGAAGATCGCGGTGGTGGTAGTAGGTTCCAGGTTCCCGCGCACGTGTGAATGCAAGATTCGAGCCAGGCTTGTCTCGGGAGAGGCTGGTTCGGTTGCTCCCGGGTTGGTGGGGGGGGGGGGGTCTCTGCGGAGCGGAGCAAAACGGCCGTCCCACCCGCAGGACGGGAAAGGAGCCGGAGAAGCCAGCGGAGGTTTGAATTGCGCGCGTCCCCGCCAGCACTTTGCGCAAAAGACCCTCTTTTTTTTTTTTTTTTAGCAAACGAAGGGAAGGGAGAAGCGGGAAAGGGATGGGGTGGTTGGAAAACCAGGAGGGTGTGTTTGTGTGTGTGTAGGAGACGTGCTAGGTTTGTGTGTGTGTGTAGGAGATGTATTAGGGGTGTGTGTGTGTGTAGGAGACGTGCTAGATTTGTGTGTATAGGAGATGTGTTAGGTTTGTGTGTGTGTGTGTGTAGGAGACATGTGCTAGGTTTGTGTGTGTGTGTGTGTAGGAGACGTGCTAGGTTTGTGTGCATGTATGTGTGTGTGTGTAGGAGACGTGCTAGATTTGTGTGTGTGTAGGGGACATGTGCTAGGTTTGTGTGTGTGTGTGTGTAGGAGACATGTTCTAGATTTGTGTGTCTGTGTGTGTAGGAGACATGTGTTAGGTTTGTGTGTGTGTGTAGGAATTTTGCTGTTTAGCTCAATTGTGGTGTTAAATCAAGGTTTCTCTGTAAACTCGCTTATCCTACCCACCCTGCTTTTAAATTTTAACTTAATGCCAAGATTTCTAGACGTCGGTTTTTGTGTGTATGTATGGTTTTGTTTTGTTTTTTTTGCAAGATCAAAGGTTATGCTTTAAATCAGGGATAGGTACCGTTTCCCCCCGAAAATCTTATATTTTTTTGAGCCCTGAAATAAGCGCTTGGCCTTATTACCATGTGCTGAAAAGCCAGAGAGAGAGAGAGAGAGAGAGAAATAGATATGGATGGATGGATGGATGTAGATAGATAGAAATGATAGATAGATAGATAGATAGATAGATAGATAGATAGATAGATAGATAGATAGATAGATAGATAGATACTGTGTTTCTCCGAAAATAAGACCCTGTCTTATATTTTTTTGCACCCTGAAATAAGTGGCCGTATTGCCATGCGCTCAAAAGCCCGATTGGGCTTATTATCAGAAGATGTCTTATTTTGGGGGAAACAGGGTAGACAGACAGACAGACAGACAGATAGATAGAGAGAGAGACGAATAGATATGGATGGATAGATAGATAGATAGATAGAAATGATAGATAGATAGATAGATAGATAGATAGATAGATAGATAGATAGATAGATAGATAGATAGATACTGTGTTTCTCCGAAAATAAGACCCTGTCTTATATTTTTTTGCACCCTGAAATAAGTGGCCTTATTGCCATGCGCTCAAAAGCCCGATTGGGCTTATTATCAGAAGATGTCTTATTTTGGGGGAAACAGGGTAGACAGACAGACAGACAGACAGACAGACAGATAGAGAGAGAGACGAATAGATATGGATGGATGGATGGATGGATGGATGGATGGATGGATGGATGGATGGATGTAGATAGATAGATATGATAGATAGATAGATAGATAGATAGATAGATAGATGATAGATAGATAGATAGATAGATAGATAGATAGATAGATAGAGAAAGAGAAAGAGACAGATAGATATGAATGGATGGATGTAAATAGATAGATAGAATAGAATAGAATAGAATTTTTTTATTGGCCAAGTGTGATTGGACACACAAGGAATTTGTCTTGGTGCATATGCTCTCAGTGTACATAAAAGAAAAGATACATGATAGATAGATAGATAGATAGATAGATAGATAGATAGATAGATAGATAGATAGATAGATAGATAGATAGATAGATACTGTGTTTCCCTGAAAATAAGACCCTGTCTTATATTTTTTTGAACCCTGAAATAAGCGCTTGGCCTTATTGCCATGCACTCAGAAGCCCGATTAGGCTTATTATCAGGGGATGTCTTATTTTGGGGGAAACAGGGTAATTATGGCAACTTTACCACAAGACCTGAAGACTTCAACTCCCAGATTTCCTGAGCCAGCCGTAGTTGCCCACCCTTAGATCAGACTGTCTCAGGAATTCTGGGAGTTAAAGTCCACAGGTTTAGCTGCGGATCCAGCTACTATCTAATCTGTCTTACTAAAAAAAAAAAAAAAAGTCCTCGACTTACGACCGCAATTGAGCCCAAAATCTCTGTTGTTAAGTGAGACGCGTTAAGTGAGTTTTGCTCCGTTTTATGACCTTCCTTGCCGCAGCTGTTAAGTGATAAGTCGCTCGCCCGGTCATTAAGTGAATTTGGCTTCCCCGCTGACTTTGCTCATCAGAAGGTCGCAAAAAGGGACCACATGATCTTGGGACACGGCAACGGCCGTAATATGAATCACTTGCCGAGCGTCTGCATTTTGAACCCATGATCATGAGGTCGTAACTGGAAAACAGTCCTAAGTCACATTTTTCATTGCCACTGTAACTTTGAGCCAGTCACTAAATGAACTGTGGTAAGTCAAGGACTACTTGTAGACTATTTGAATTGAAGTCTTAGGTCTGTTAATAGAGAAACCCTGCATTCTCTCTCCCTCTCCCACCCCATCCGTTTACGTGACGCTATTACTCTGCGTGTGCACGCACGCACACACGTGTTTGCATATTATAGCTCTGTGCACGCTTTGAAAATGATTGGAAAGAACCAATGCCAGCACAGCACTTTAGACTTGGCTGATTTCCTTCCAAACCTCTTTTAAAGAATCCACTCATTAAATTGAAAGTCGATTCTTAAAGCGGGTCAGGTTTTCCAAGTTCAAAGCAACCAGAAATTCTTAATCATCCAGGTCCTTGTGGTCCCAAAAGTGCTTTTCGAAAGGCAACTGAACTTTCTTGGTTTTTCAAAGGAGAAAAAAATCCTCCCCCCCCAAAGTCCACATTTAAGACTTCTGGACTTCATATTCCCAGAATTCCCCAGCTAAAGTAACAACAACAGAGTTGGAAGGGACCTTGGAGGCCTTCTAGTCCAACCCCCTGCCCAGGCAGGAAACCCTACATCATCTCAGTCAGATGGTTATCCAACATTTTCTTAAAAATTTCCAGTGTTGGAGCATTCACAACTTCTGCAGGCAAGTCGTTCCACTTATTAATTGTTCTAACTGTCAGGAAATTTCTCCTCAGTTCTAAGTTGCTTCTTTCCTTGATCAGTTTCCACCCATTGCTTCTTGTTCTACCCTCAGGTGCTTTGGAGAACAGCTCGATTCCCTCTTCTTTGTGGCAGCCCCTGAGATATTGGAACACTGCTATCATGTCTCCCCTAGTCCTTCTTTTCATTATACTAGACATACCCCGTTCCTGCAATTGTTCTTCATATGTTTTAGCCTCCAGTCCCCTAATCCTCTTTGTTGCTCTTCTCTGCACTCTTTCTAGAGTCTCAGCATCTTTTTTACATCGTGGCGACCAAAACTGGATGCAATATTCCAAGTGTGGCCTTACCAAGGCATTATAAAGTGGCACTAACACTTCACGTGATCTTGATTCTATCCCTCTGTTTATGCAGCCCAGAACTGTGTTGGCTTTTTTAGCAGCAGCTGCACACTGCTGGCTCATATCTAAATGGTTGTCCACTAGGACTCCAAGATCCCTCTCACAGGTACTACTATTGAGCAAGGTACCACATATATGGTACCTGTGCATTTTGGTGTTTTTTTTTGCCTAAATGTAGAACCTTACTTTTTTCGCTGTTGAATTTCATTTTGTTAGATAGCGCCCAATGTTCAAGTCTGTCAAGATCTTTCTGTAATTTGAGCCTATCTTCTGGAGTGTTGGCTATTCCTGCCAGCGTAGTGTCATCTGCAAATTTGATGAGTTCCCCATCTATCCCCTTGTCCAAGTCATTGATGAAGATGTTGAAGAGTACTGGGCCTAAACAGAGCCTTGGGGTACTCCACTGCATACTTCCCTCCATGTGGATGTAGTTCCGTTGAGGACTACACGTTGAGTGCGGTTGGTCAGCCGGCTGAGGAATCCTGGGAATTGAAGTCCACATGTCTTAAAAGTTGCCAAATTTGGACCCCTTGTGCAAAGCGTGCGGAATGCTAACGAGGGATAAGCCACAATTCGGACCACAATTTCTGTTGCTTACCAAGACTGGTTACATGAGTTGAATCTAATTTGACGATCTTTTTTTTTTAAATTGCTGCAGGGTTGTTGTTGTTTTTTTGCATTTATATCCCGCCCTTCTCCGAAGACTCAGGGCGGCTTACACTACGTCAAGCAATAGTCTTCATCCATTTGTATATTATATACAAAGTCAACTTATTGCCCCCAACAATCTGGGTCCTCATTTTACCTACCTTATAAAGGATGGAAGTTGTTATGTGAATCACGTACTCATTAAGCAAATCCAGATTTATGCGACCAGGGTGGGAATGCAGTGACAGTCGTAAACAGAAGAACTGGTCAGGGATGTTGTAGCTTTGAACAGTCGCTTAACGGATGGTTGGTAAATCAAGGACTACAGTAGTGGCCAAAATTGTGGGAACCTTTTGGGAAAAGTGTATTTTCTAAAACTCATTAATAACATCACATTATTTTGGGAGTAATACCATAAAATTAAATATCAATAGAAAGATAATTTAATCAAGAATGTAAACGAAATAACCGTCATCGGTATGAACCCTTTGCCGAGTGTCTGAATTTTGATCACATGATCATGGGGATGTTGCAAAAGTCGTAACCGAAAAAGGGTCATAAATCACTTTTTTCAGTGCCATTGTAACTGGTCACTAAGTGAACTGTTGTAAGTCGAGGACTACTTGTACTTGACTGCGACTCTCAGACTCCAGATGGAAGATATACAGCAGTGGCCAAAATTGTGGAAACCTTTTGGGAAAAGTGTATTTTCAAAAACTAGCTAATAACACCACTTTTTTTTGGGAGTAGTACCATAAAATTATGTATCAATGGAAAGATAATTTAATCAAGAATGTAATGCAACAACTTTTATGAAGGATTTGCTATTAGAATAGCAGTTACAGTATAAAGAAAAAAGTGAAACACATAGAAAAAAACGAGATATACAAAAATGATCACCATAGAAAAAACGAGATATACAAAAATTATCACCATAGAAAAAATAAGATATAAAAAAATTATTCCCATGTCAGTAAATCCTTAGTTGGGTAACCTTTAGCAGGAATTACGGCCTTACAACGTCTTCCCATGGAGTGAACCAAGTCTTTTAGTTCTGCCACTGTTATCATGTGAAACCAAGATTGAATGACGGCTTCTATTAACTGGGTTTTATTGCTGGGTCGCTTCTGACTAACAAGTTTCTTTAGTCGGCTCCCTAGATTTTCCATTGGGTGAAGGTCTGGGCTATTCCCAGGCCATTCCAGCTGTGGAATAGGATTATCTTCAAATTCAAAAAAAAAAAGTGGTGTTATTAGCCATCAAACCTCAAAACTACACTTTTCCCCAAAAGGTTTCCGCAATTTTGGCCACGACTGTACCTTTATGGAGCATTTTGAAGGGAGGGTCTTAAAACTCTTCAAGTTGTCAAACTTGAAAAACTTGGTTTAGGGCAGGGGTGTCAAATGTCGTGTCCCACTCCTCCGCTGACGGCCAGGTCAGGGAAATCCGAATCAGGCGTGCCTCTGCAGCTCTGCCAAAGTCCTAGCAAAGTCCTCAGGGCAGGCAGGAGACCAGAAAGTGACTTCAGCAAGATAAGGTAGACTTTGCCTGACTCAGAGAATGCTAGAAAGCAGGTCCTTTATATAGGCCATGGGGTGTGGCTCTATGACTCAGCACTTATCCAGGCCTGCCCCTCCCTTCCTTCTGTTGCCTCCGTCTATCAAGTCTTCTGACGCGAGGGTCACTCCAGTCTGCAGCTGTTGGTAATTGACCTCCCTCAGGCTCACATGCTGTGGAGGAGGGGGAGGGGTTTAGTTGCTCCGTTTGCCTGGGCATGGAGCCAGAGCTGGGGGCTGGAGGTATTTCTTCCTCTTCAGCCTGTCTGGGCATGGAGCCAGGGCTGGGGCCGGGAGGCATACTAGGACATTCCTCCGTGTTCGGAAGCAGATAAGAAGGCCCCGGCTGTGGTGACATCGGACGGGACACAACATCAAACTCAATTTCATTCAGGGCCGCATCAGGGTTTTATTTGACCTCAGGGGGCGTGGCTGGGCGTGGCCAGGGTGGGTGTGGCCAGCTTGACATCACTCATGTCGGGGGGGGGGTGCCTGTGGCAGCCCGAGCACTCTGCCAGCGAAAACGGGCTCCCAATTTCCATTTTCAGTTGCGACGACCCTCAACTGTCTGCCAGCAAAACTGGAGCTCGGGGGGGAGGGGGGCTCGCCTAACCCTCTTGAGCTTCATTTTCACCGGCAGAGGCACCGCGTGTCAGATCTAAGCACCCCATGGGCTGGCTTTGAGTTAGACACCCCTAGTTTAGGGAGATCCAGTCCAAAAGTCCACAGGTTTTGGATTCACGAAAGAGCAAAGGGAAAAGATTTTACAATGAGAAAAGTTATCTTTTAAGGCTCGTTTGTCTTTATTTCTACAGCTCTGGGATGAAGAACAAACCGACTTTAGCGTGAGTGATGGAGAACGGGAAGTCTCTAGTCCTTAAGATGGACGAATCGCTTCACCTCTCTCTGGAAAAACATCCCAGCCCAGCAGCTAACGGCAACAAGGAAAGCTTCCATTCAGGTGCTTTTAAAAATATTTCCCGATCAACGTTGCAACCCGTTGCCATCTTTGACTGCGGCAATGAAACCTTACCATGGGGCTCCCCTGGAAATCTATCCGGAAGCTTCGATCCATATGAAATGCGGCAACCCGTGTGGTTTGATGCAAGTCTTAAATTTTCACTTGTGTGCAAATTTGTGTGCAAATGTCTTGCCGCAGCTGCGTTGGCTGCAAATTTGTCTCCAATTTGAGGTGCTGTTGTCAGCTTTTAAGCCCTTTTAAGACAAGATTCTTGGAAGGGTTGCCTTTTCCTAGTTATATCTCCCAGTCACTGTGTGTTCTGACCCCCTTCGCCTCCGTCCGAGCAATGGCTTAATTAGCCGGCACTATCAGCTCTGGCAGCAAAATAGCGAGCATCTGCCAAGTGTCTCTGTTATCTCCCTCAATGCCGATGAGTCACCCAGGAACAAACTTCAGGTCTTAGTTAAGCAGTTAATTTGCCTGCTATGCACAGCAGCTCTTGCTGCCTTTATATCCTATGGGGTGTGGCTCCATGACTCAGCACTTCCTAGGCCTGCCCCACCCCTGCTTCTGTTGTTCCCGTCTCTCCTGCCTACAAAACCTAGGGTCCAGCCAGGCCTGATTGCCATCAGCTGGGTCTGGAGGTGTGGCCTGCGGGGGTGGAAAGAGTTTGAGTTTGAAGTTACAACAGCACCGAAAAAAAGGGACTTATGACCGTTTTTCACACTTAACGACTGTTGAACTCCATCCCCATGGTCACGTGATCAAAATTCAGGTGCTTGGCAACTGACTCATATTCATGACGGTTGCCAGGTCCCCGGGGTTAGGTGATCCCCATTTGTGACCTCCTGACAAGCAAAGTCAGTGATGGGGGAAGCCAGATTCAATTAACCGCCGTGTTGCTAACTTAACCGCTGCTGTGATTCACTTAACCACCATAGTAAAACTCACTTAACAAATGTCTCCTTTAGCAACAGACATTTGGGGCTCAATTTTGGTCGTAAGTTGAGGACTACCTGTAATTTGGCAGTTCAGGGACAGGCAGTATGTTGTGTCTGCGCCCCCCGAGCCGGGCCCCCTGCCAGAAAGTGACTCGGAAAGTGAGGGGGAAGGGCCATCAGAACTTACCTCGGGAGCACCGGCTTCCCTGGCTCAGCTCCAGGAGCCAGAGGCAGGCCAGGTGGAGGAGATAACGAGGCCTCCGTCCCCTGACTCTTCCCCCCCAGGCCACGCCTCCAGACCCAGCTGATGGCAAACAGGCCTGGCTGGACCCTAGATTTTGTAGGCAGGAGAGGCGGGAACAAGAGAAGCAGGGGTGGGGCAGGCCTAGGAAGTGCTGAGTCATGGAGCCACACCCCACAGGATATAAAAGCAGCAAGGGCTGCTATACCCCTTCGTGGCAAGCAAGTCAACTGCTTAGAGGGAGAATTAGAGCTGAAGTCCTGTTTGTTCCTGGTTTCCTGGCTGACTCATTGGCATCAAGAGAGATAACAGAGACACTTGGCAAACGCTCGCTAGTTTGCTGCCAGAGCTGATAGTTGCCGGCTAATTAAATCATTGCTCGTGTCTCCCGGACTGCGGAGGGGGACAGAACACAGTAGAACCAAGAACAAGGAAGTGAGAAATGATTCCTCCCCCCACCCCCCCCGCTCCCACCAATCCAGGAATTCACACTGTCTTTGAAAAAGGGACAGCATGAAACTCTATCTCGATCTATTTATATATCCTTATCTGGTCAGAAATTGACAAGATTGTCCCAAAATGTTAAAATGCTTAAAAGATGCCCTTTTTAATGCTTATGCGTTTGCAAACGGTGCTTTCCTATTTCTATAAAATAATAAGGGGCGCTACAGGGGTTGTTGTCGATGTACCTTTTCTAAATCCGTCTGGGGAAGTTGTTGCTTCGGGCACTTTTGTCTCGACAACCTTTTTATATCCTCGGGGAGCCGTGACGATCGATGTTTTCCTGCCGTGTTCGGGAAGGATGGATTTTAAAAGCTTAGCAAAGGATATTGCTCACTGGTGAAATTTAAAAATTTTCCCTAACGGTTCTTTGGGCATGGCTTAATTGGTGGGCGTGGCTTGGTGGTCAGGTGACTGAAATGGCATGGCCAATAATAATAAATAATAAAAATAATGAAGTATACAAAACTTGGGAGCGCGCCGGTCTACCTTCTTTAAAAATAGAGGCACCGGTCTACTAATTGCCTTTTTTTGAGACACACCAGTCTACCTTCTTTAAAAATAGAGGCACCGGTCTACCAATTGCCTTTTTTTTGGGAGGCACCGGTTTACTTTTTTAAAAAATAGAGGCACTGGTCTACCAATTGCCTTTTTTTGGGAGGCACCGGTCTACCTTCTTTAAAAATAGAGGCATCGGTCTACTAGCCGCCTACAGCGCTGATCAGCTGTAGTGCGGCCCTTTGAAGCGCTGCGGCAGTCACTTAAGGCCGTTTCCAGCTATATCACCACCGAGAGCTTCAAGGACAGAGAAGAGGAACAGCGAGGCATGGGCAGTGGGGTGGGGGTGGGGCAGGGATTTTTGCTACCAGTTCTCCCAACTACCCGCCCCCCATCGCTACCGGATCGCGCAATCCGGTCCGAACCGGGAGCATTTCATCCCTGGTGTTGCTCAAAACTGAGTTGATTTCGTTGCTTCTGTGTTTCCAAAGGCGAAGAGACGAGGGAGAGAAAGCGTTGGGTTCGTTCTTCTGTTTTCAGATCTTTTGGCTTTTCCAATCGTTGCATGCGGAAGAAGAAGGAAAGAAAGGACAAGACCACATTCCTAAGAGGACTATAAGGGCCGTGCATAAGAGCACAAAAGTGCCTACCGTTCCTGTCCTATTGTTCCCTTCATTATATCAAATTAATATAGCTGATGCATATTTTTTTACACACACACACACACACACACACACACACACACACACACACACACATATATATATATATATATATGTAGATCTTTGGTTATTCGGGTTTTCTCCCGCGTAAAATTGGAAGTGTCTTGGCGACGTTTCGATGAAATCTCATTCGTCATCTTCAGGCTTCAGCTTCGTGCTTCTGGGAGCAATGTGTGACTGCAGCTGTTTCTTCCTTTTGCAGCTGCAGTCACATTGCTCCCAGAAGCACGGTTGAAGCCTGAAGATGACGAATGAGACTTCGTAAACGTCGCCAAGACACTTCCAATTTTACGCGAGAAAACCCGAATAACCAAAGATCTATATGTATATAAATATATATATATATATATATATATATTTATATATATATTTATATATATATATATATATTTCTTCATGATATGTTGTTTTATTTATGACAATGTTTGTGTATACTGTTATGACAAAATGAAATTAAAAAAAAGATTATTTGTGATATTGAATTGTACATCTGTATCTAATTCAGTGTTTCTCAGATGTGTGGACTTCAACTCCCAGAATTCCCCCCTCTGGCTAGGGAATTCTGGGAGTTGAAGTTCACAATATCTTCAAATGACCAAGATTGAGAAAAACTGATGCAAATATTGCCCGGGTCTGCAAAAGTTTCAGATCTGCTCATCTGGACCTAATAATTTATTACTACCATCACTTTGCATGGCAATTATAAACACTTACAGTATATAGCATCTAACAGAATAACAGAGTTGGAAGGGACCTTGGAGGTCTTCTAGTCCAGCCCCTTGCTCAAACAGGAGACCCTATACCATTTCAGACAAATGGCTGTCCAATCTCTTCTTAAAACCCTTCAGTGTTGGATCTGCCACAACTTCTGGAGGCAACTCCTTCCATTGATTAATTGTTCTGTCAGGAAATTCCTCCTTAGTTCTTGGTTGCTTCTCTCCTTGATTAGTTTCCACCCATTGCTTCTTCTCCTGCCTTCAGGTGCTTTGGAGAATAGCTTGACTCCCTCTTCTTTGTGGCAGCCCCTGAGATATTGGAGCACTGCTATCCCGTCTTCCCTAGTCCTTCTTTTCATTAAATTAGACATACCCAATTCCAGAAACATTTAAGGCCTTAATGTTCATAAACATTTATTATTAACACCAACTTATTTTTCTGTGTTATCTCTAAAGGTTTAAGTTATTCAAAAATAGGGGTAACAATTTTTGTATTATTAAGTGTTGGCATCTACAGAGGTCATGGAATCAATGATATGCAACATGAATAAAACGCATTGCACCTACAAACACAAATCTAAGCTTATATAAAGCATCAGCATAGACACGTTTTGTAGACCCTTCTGTAAAATTGCTCATTTGTTTGTTTCTTATATTATTATTTTGGTTGGTCTCAGATGTTTAGACTGGATTTGGCATTTTTTCACAACTATCAAGTTCTTAGTAAGCTGTTCTGAGTAAAGCTGCCTTTTGCAATTGACTGATGAGGATTTTGTCAATGCCGATGATGTTTATTTTATTTTTTATTACCAGTATTTTATTTTTATGATTATAGTTAATTTGCCACCCATCTTGTTTCAAAGCGACTCTGGACAGCATTCAAAGCATTCAAATCATAAAATAAATATTTTTTTTTTAAATCATTATCGTTTAAAGCAGATGAAAGCTCCAACCCTGAAGAGGCTGGCTTCAGTTGGGATGAATACCTGGAAGAGACAGAATCTGCAGCAGCTCCACACTCCTTATTTAAGCACGTAAGCACATTGCCAGAATGGTAGGGTTTCTAGTCCTCATTGAGATTTTAGAAACGGGGGTCCAGTATCTGACAAACAGCACAATTCTGTTTAAGGTAAAGGTTCCCCTCGCACATATGTGCTAGTCGTTCCCGACTCTAGGGGGTGGTGCTCATCTCAGTTTCAAAGCCAAAGAGCCAGCGCTGTCCGAAGACGTCTCCGTGGTCATGTGGCCGGCATGACTAAATGCCAAAGGCGCACGGAACGCTGCTTCCCTTCCTATTTTTCTACTTGCATTTTTTACGTGCTTTCGAACTGCTAGGTTGGCAGAAGCTGGAACAAGTAATGGGAGCTCACCCCGTTATGTGGCACGAGGGATTCGAACCACTGAACTGCCGACCTTTCAATCGACAAGCTCAGCATCTTAGCCACTGAGCCACCGGGTCCCTTCACAATGCTGTTTACCAGTACTTAAAAGAAATTTCTGTGGAATTCAGGAATCCATGTGCTACCCAATACGGACTACAAATCCCGTTATCTCTGATCATTGGCTGCTGGGTACTGATATTTGAAATTGCACAGAGTTTCTAGTCTTGGTTTAAATGTGTAAGAAATGGGAAAAGGGGCAGAGGAGCTAAGAACCTAGAAAAATATAAGCTTAAATTGGCTGGATAGAAGCCAATTTTTTTCCTGCAGCTGCTCAGCTGTGAAATTAAGGCCGAGAAAGATAAAGAGACACACACATATTCAACTTAAGTCTGCAAATTAGTGAAAAATGCTTTGCAAAGTTTAGCCTGGGAACCTTTAGTTTGGCCAAACAGAGAGTTGAAAGGCATGTAACTGGTATCACAGGGAATGGATCGTGGCGGTTTCTAAAACTCAAACCTCTATTAATAAAATAGAAGAACATATTTGAACAATAACGAGACCTTAGTAAAAAGAAAATAATTTTTTACTTTCTTTATAAATTCTTCTTATATAAAGAAAAAATAAATAAAGAAAAAAAAAAGGCTCGGGTGGTATTTTTGAACAAATTGGTTACAGCTTTGGTTTCCGTGATCCTGACAAGCCTTCATCTATTTTTATTTCTTTGAAAAAGCTTTGTGAATGTATTTTCTATCACTGATTACAGTAAAACGGTTACAGATTACAGTAAAACGGCTCGAGGCTCCCATATAACACCTATCCTGCGCGGGCTGCACTGGCTTCCGGTTGTCTTCCGGGTGCAATTTAAGGTGTTAGTGACCGTCTTTAAAGCGCTCCATGGCTCAGGACCAGGATATTTATGGGACCGCCTGCTGCCACCGGTGGCCTCCCATCGACCAGTGCGCTCCCATAGAGAGGGTCTCCTCAGGGTGCCGTCGGCCAGACAATGTCGGCTGGCGACCCCCAGGGGGAGGGCCTTCTCTGTGGGGGCCCCAGCCCTCTGGAACGAACTACCTCCAACGTTGCGCCAACTCTCTGACTTCCGGAACCTTCCGGCGTGAGCTGAAGACTCTTTTATTTCATCGAGCAGGATTAGCCTAATAGTTTTTAATAGTTTTAATCCGTTTTTAATGGGATTTAGCAAATTTTTACAATTTCGGCCAATGTATAATTAGTTTTTTAAAATTGTTCTTAACTTTTGTATTGTTGTTGTTGTTTTTTTACTTGGCTGTAAACCGCCCTGAGTCCTTCGGGAGAAGGGCGGTATAAAAGTTGAAATAATAAATAAATAAATAAATAAATAAAACTTTAAAATGGATGAAAATGATGCAGCCATGGTAATTCAGGAATGGGTACACAATGGTGACTAGAATGGGCTAATTATTTTGTCTTTATAACCAGTGTAAGTCAAGGACCACCTGTATGGCTTTGGAATGTAGTTACTCAAATTAGCTTAATCCATACTACAGATTGTTGATCCTTCTCCTCGCTTTGCGGCCTTCCAAAATGACATTCACCCCCATGTCTCTGTTCTCCAGGTGGAAGTCAGTCTTCAGAGCAGTTTGCAGCCTGGTATGAAACTCGAAGTGGCCAACAAGCACAACCCGGACACTTACTGGGTGGCTACTACCATCACCACGTGTGGCCAGCTGCTGCTGCTGCGTTACTGCGGTTATGAAGATGACCGCCGGGCTGATTTCTGGTGCGATGTGATGACCGCCGACCTCCACCCGGTGGGCTGGTGCACGCAGAACGGGAAAGTGTTGATGCCCCCGGACGGTGAGTCCGAAGCTGTGTTGCGGGTCTCAAGTTGTGTGAGTGTTGCGACCCAGGCCCAAGTAAGTAGTAAATAAACTTAGTCCGTGGGAAAACAAACTTTATTTTAACAGCTGGGAATTACTTCATTCCCAGCGTCGTTGAACTCAAAGGAAAACAAATGCCTCCCAACACAAATTCCTCAGTTATCTCACAAACCTTGGTCCAATTAGGCAAACTGCCAAAGGCCCTTCCTGGCAAACATCCAGAAGCAACAAAAACAAAGACGTATACGAAGCAGAAGACGAAGCAGAAAGACACAGCTACAACATTGTTTTCCGGCAAAGGCCAAATGCCATTGCTGGTCTGTTTTAAGCCTTATGGGAGGGGCCAGTCATCTCTTGGCCCTACTCCCGAGTTGTCCTCTCTGCTTGAGCTGTTCTTGCCTTCTGGCAGCTCTTCTCATGCGTGCATTAGAAACAGGCTCCTCCTGTTCCTCTGCCTCACTACTATCAGTCTCTGGAGGCTCTGGCGTCTGAACCTCACTCCCCGAGGGCCCTGGCCTCACCTCAGCCTCATCACTCTCCGACTCCGTTGCCAGCTCTGTAGGCTGCTGATGGACCAGAACAGTGAGGCACCTCCTGTATGGAGGTGTTCTATCTCCGTCCTCACTCTGGAGTAATGAGCTGGCCTTCAGCCAGTGGATACACAGCTCTTATGAGACCTGGCCGGGAAAACGCAGCTGCCTGCCAAAAAGTTCAAACAGATTAAGACTTCAGCTCACTTCGACACGGTTCAGCTAATTTGCTTCCTGTAGAACTGAAAGCAGTCCCAAAACTCTTTATATATCCTGTGGGGTGGGGCTCCTGCCCCACCCTTCCCTTTGATGATGCCGCCTCTTTAATCTTCTGAAGCGCGGATCGGTTCAGGCTTGATTGGTATGGTTATCAGCTGCTTCTGTAGGCGTAGCCTGAGGAAGGGAGGAATCAGGGGATGTCGGCCTCATTACGTCCTCTAACTGGCCTGGTTCTGGCTCCTGGAGCTGAGCCAAAGAAATCGGTGCTCCTGAGGTAAGCCTTACCGGCCCTTCCCCCTCACTTTCTGAGTCACTTTCGGGCATGGGGCCAGGTTTGGAGGCTGGAGCCACAACAGGAGGTGTCTTCCTCCCTTAGATCAGTTGCAGAAATGTTTGGCGGTGCTGGGTGTGTTTAGAAGATTTGGTTTGACAAGAGGGTGTAGGTCTCTGAAGGTCTGTGGAGATTCTCAGTCATCCAGGACATGGTTGTCCCAAAGGTGTGTTTTTTTCAAGAGGCAATTGGACTTTCTGGTTTTTTTTCTCTGAAGACGTTTCGCTTCACATACAAGAAGCTTCTTCAGCTCTGACTGGATTTTCCTTCCTTCCCACCATCAACCTGCATTTTGTATGCTAAACTAAGTCGGGCATGTGCTTGCTTTGAAGCAGAGACAGGAAGCATCGTGGCTACAAATTAAAGCGATTCATTTTTCATTAATTTTCCAGCCAAACGAATATTGGGTGCTAAAAACTGGAAGACCAGGTGGCCGGTGCGCATGCGCGTGCCGGAAACCAGAAAAAACAGCTCCCGGCACACACATGCTCACCAGATATCTCCCAACTCCATACAATCCCCCTTCCCAGTTTCCCACAGCACTAAATTTGGCAGCCTGGAAGATCCAAAGTAAAAGATGGCTTTCAGGGCTGACACCAACATCCCTTCCAACTCTGTTTTTTTTCTATTCCAGGGGTCTGCAAACTTGGCTCTTTTAAGACTTGTGGACTTCAACTCCCACAAGCTGGCTGAGGAACTGTGGGAGTTGAAGTCCACAAGTCTTAAAAGAGCCAAGTTTGCAGACCCCTGTTCTGTTCTGTTGTGTTCCATCCTATTATAGTCTATTCTATTCCATTCCTTGTCTTGTCAAATATTCTTCTTTTGATCCCATTAAAAAAAAAAAAATCCTTTTTCAGAGATTTTTCTGTAGGCCTGCTGGCCCCCAATTATTCTTGTAGCTTTTTAATATCTGTCTGAACACATGACTATTGGCACTGCTCCAAGCCGACCGTATTTTTCCATTCCTGGAAACATATCCAACCCAGACCAAAATAAATAAATAAATATTTTCTCTTTGCCAGGAACGTGGCCACCTACATTATTTTTTTTTATTTTTTTTATTTTTTATTTGCATTTATATCCCGCCCTTCTCTGAAGACTCAGGGCGGTTTACACTATGTCAAGCAATAGTCTTCATTCTATTTGTATATTATATACAGAGTCAACTTATTGCCCCCAACAATCTGGGTCCTCATTTTACCTACCTTATAAAGGATGGAAGGCTGAGTCAACCTTGGGCCTGGTGGAACTTGAACCTGCAGTAATTGCAAGCAGCTGCTGTTAATAACACTGTCTTACCAGTCTGAGCCACATTATTAGGAGGAATGCCACAAAGGAGGAAGCCGATCACACAGTGCCTCCCAATTGTCCGTGGGATTAATTTATTAAGTTTCTAGTCCTGATGATGGAGAGCTTTGGAATTCTGGGTGTTGTAGCTGGACATATCTAGGATCCACTGACGAGGGAAGACTTTTTAACTTCTAAAAAAATGTCAGATTTCTCACTGTTCTATCCAGGCAATGTAAAAGTGCATCTTTTCTACCTCATTCCACTCATTTCCATCTTTTATTTTGTTTTTTTTATTTTGTTTTTTTCATTAGACTTGCATTTCCCATTTGAAACGTGTGGTTTTTACCTCATGATATCAAAGTCGTAGACCTGCCTCAGTTTTCCATATGAAACATTCGGCAGATCTATCTGGGCCCTTTTAAAGCTCAATTTTTTATTTTATTTTATTTGGAGAAACGCTCCCGGTATCCAAGCAACCTCCAAATAACCTGTGGGTGAAGCAAACATTGGCAAGAAAATGTACAATTGGCTTCAGGCGGCAAGAAGCAAGCTAATGGCCCATAACTATTTCTAAATAATATTTTGAGTGCGCTGAAATGCCAGAGCAGAGATTTATGGAAGATTTAATGAGTACCAATTTTGTGCTAATACCAGGGTTTTTCAGTGACACACAAGTTAGTCAAAAACGAAACAGCTAAGAGGTTTTTTTAATGGGCTTAAATGCAGCTAATTTTATCAACTACTCCGAGCAATCTTAAGACTTGATGTAGCTCTCTCTCTCTCTCTCTCTCTCTCTCTCTCTCTCTCTCTCTCTCTCTCTCGCTGTGTGTGTGTGTTTGTGTGTATGTTGCATTTTGAGCTAAGTCCCTTTCTCTGTTATCTATGTGCCGCTGTTACAGTTAAACCAGTGGTTCTCAACCTTTATAGTGCTGCGACCCCTTTAATACAATTCCCCATGATGTGGCGACCCCAACCATAAAATTATTTTCGTTTTGAATTGATCGCGCCTGAAGCCGTCTTGGCTAGCGATCTGAACTGCTTGCGATTGTCTTGAGGAAGGAGGCATTAAAGCGGAGACTCCTCCCCTATTAAGTTTATGGCGCCTGAAGCCAGATTAGGCTAGCGATTGGGAGTGATTGCAGCTGGCTTGAGAGGGAGACATCAGAGCAAAGATTTCTCTCTTTTTTAATTCATCGCGCCTGAAGCCGAATTCGGTTAGTGATTTGAAGAGCCTGCAGCTGGCTTGTGAAATCAATCATTGGAGCGCGATTCTTCAACTCGCAAGTATACTTCCCATATTTCCGATGGTCTTAGGCGACCCCTGGCAAATCGTCATTCGACCCCCAACGGGGTCCCGACCCACAGGTTGAGAACCGCTGAGTTAAACTATTGAGTTGTGTTTGGCTTGTGTAATTGGATGAAAATTGCCTGTTTCTCCACCATCCCCTTGGCGAATGGAGAGTTTTATGCTGCAATCAGCTGGGTTAAGGAAATCGACTGGATCTGTTGGGGTGAATCTGGAGAAGTGGCAGTTTTGAGAGAGCAACAAAGAAGGATATTTAGAACAGGGCTCTTCAACCTTGGCAACTTTAAGACTTGTGGACTTCAACTCCCAGAGTTCCTCAGCCAGCTTTGCTTAAAGTTGCCAAGGTTGGAGACCCCTGATTTAGAAGATACCCCAAAGATTGGGGCTGTGAGTTTCCTTATAGAAAATGCTGCAATGCCCAACTGCCAAAACAGAGGTCGTAAAGGGAGGGAGGAAAGGAGGATGGAAGGAAAAGATTAGGAGGAGGGAGGGGGAAAGAAGGAAGGAAAAAAGGCAGAGAAAGGAGGGAGGGGGAGAGGAGGAAGGAAGGCAGGCAGGGAAAAAAGAGGGAGGGAGAGGGGAAGGAAGGAAGGAAAAAAGGCAGAGAAGGAAGGAAGAGGGAGGGGGGAAGGAAGAAAAAAGGCAAAGAAGGGAGAAGGAGAGGGGGAAGGAAGGAAGGCAGGGAAGGGAGAGGGGGAAGGAAGAAAGGAAGGAAAAAGGACAGAGAAGGAAGGAAAAGGGAAGGTGGGAAGGAAGGAAGGAAGGCCTTAGCATAATACAGTATAAGAGAAACTTGACTTAGCAGTAGTATACTTGAAAAAGAAAACTCTGGATGTCCCAGTACATCATTAATTGAAAATTAATCAACACTTCATGAGTCACCACGGTACCATTGTTCAAAATGCAAACAGTATTTGTGGATATAATAACAGGTTCCCACAATCCCAGATTGTGAGAAATCATTGCCTCGAATCTGCCCCAAAATCTAGAATGACACGTTGCGATTCTTCCCGAGCTCAGCTTTCCTGTTTCATACCTGCAGACAAAATCTTGGCAAACTGAAAGACTCTATGAGTCTGCATCTCCCATATACTCTGGGAACTGTTAGGGAGGGACTGTCCTCACCTGCTTTCTCTCACACATAATATCTAGGCTGAGTTGCCTCTTCCTCCTCTGGGATGCAGCCCCTCCCTCCTGAGGATCTCCTTACATTCACTTACCGTATTTTTCGGAGTATAAGACGCTCCGCAGTATAAAATGCACCTTAAATTTTGGGAGAGGAAAATAGGGGAAAAAAAAATTCTGCCTACCAGGTATTCACCTGGCTAGCATCCTTAGCCTGGTCAGCTTCAGCACATTAGTTCGCTAGTTGTGAGTGTGTGCAAAAAGCCTATTGCCGCCGATCACTGCCTGAATTTGTGACGCACAGAGGCCAAAAATGGGGCGTGCGGAGGCCTAAAACACGATGTGCAGAGGCCGAAAACACGATGTGCAGAGGGGACGGCGATCGGCAGCAATGTTCTTTGCTGATCTCCACAGCCTTGAACGGCTCTCAAACGGAGCGTTTGGAGTCTGAAAATAGGAGGCGCGGAGCCCCAAAATGCAAGCCATTGTCTGTGCCAATCTCTGCAGCCAGGAAGAGGACATGCGGAGGCCAAAGGGTGGGGGCCAGTGGGTGGGCAGGACTATATTTGGAGTATAAAGGTAAAGGTTCCCCTCACACATACGTGCTAGTCGTTGCTGACTCTAGGGGGCGGTGCTCATCTCCATTTCAAAGCCGAAGAGCCAGCGCTGTCCGAAGACGTCTCCGTGGTCATGTGGCCGGCATGACTAGACACCAAAGGCGCACAGAACGCTGTTACCTTCCCACCAAAGATGGTCCCTACTTTTTCTACTTGCATTTTTACGTGCTTTCGAAACTGCTAGGTTGGCAGAAGCTGGGACAAGTAACAGGAGCTCACCCCATTACACAGCAGCACTAGGGATTCGAACCGCTGAGCTGCCGACCTTTCGATCAACAAGCTCAACGTCCTAGCCCCTGAGCCACCATGTCCCTTATATTTGGAGTATAAGACGCACCCAAATTTTCAGCCTCTTTTAAGAGTGGGAAAAAGTGCGTCTTATACTCTGAAAAATACGGTACATAAAGAAAATGATCGGTTATCATGTCCTTTTTTTGTTTTGGAAAGAATTTTTTTTATTATTTTTTTTAAAAAACAGACATACATAAAACCATCTTCAATCCAAATACATTGCATCGGTAGGGTTGATCACCAGTCTTTTGTGCAACTCGCCATATTTAGTCCAATTAATTTATCTAATCTTATATTTTATCTATATAATATATCTCTCAACATTATAATCAATTAATCTTTTAATTGACTATGACATTTCATTCTCTCTCTTCAAATCAGCTTTCCTAAATTAATACTATACATCTCCAATTCCATTCCCTAAACTCAATTATATAATTTAACATTTTTCTTTATTCAACCTTACTTAAATCTCTTTAACATATTTTCCCTTCTAACCACTGCTAAAAGAGATCCCATATTTTATAGAATTGTTTCTCTTCCTGTTCTCTAATTTCTAGTGTCAATTTACTCAATTCTGCACATTCCATCATTTGCCTAATAATTTCCTCTTGCAATGGTAATCTTTCGTTTTTCCAGTTTTTGGCAAACCCAATCCTAGCTGCTGTCAAAACATTTACAGATCAAATGTCTCAATTCTTACTCTATGTTTCAGATATAATTCCCAATAGAAAAACTTCTCGTTTGAAATCAGTGTGTTTCTTAATCATCTTTTCCAACCATGTGTGGAAGTTATCATGTCCTTAAGTAATCCCGTCCTCCTCTTCTATTTTCAAGCTATCAAAGAGAAATACTCAGACTGGACGGAGTTCCTGATACGTGATTTGACGGGCTCACGAACGGTGCCTGCAAATTTACTAGAAGGCGTAGGTATTGACTTAATTTCTGTTCTCAAGGGCTGCTGAGTTTTATGGTGCTGCTTCTGTACCAGCAGAAAATAAGGGATGGGACAGGGGTAGTCCTCCACTTACAACAGTTTGTTTAATGACCGTTCGGAGTTACAACGGCGCTGAAAAAAAACCCGACTTATGCCCATTTTTCAGACTTAACAACCACGGCAACGTCCTTACCTCACACGATCAAAATTCTGATGCTTGGCAACTGGTTCCTATTTATGACGGTTGCAGTGTCCCGGGGTCTCGTGATCCCCTTTTGCAAACTTGTGACCAGCACAAGTCATGTTCCGTGAAGTTTAAAATACGGTGTTTTGCTTCTGTTTAAACAGCCTCTGCGAGGGAAAAACGCTGTAGACCTCATTACTCTGGATTCCTTAATAGAGCTGCAGGATGACCAGAATCCCTTTCAATTCTGGATAGTGAGCGTGGTTGAGAATGTTGGGGGAAGATTGCGCCTTCGCTATGCAGGATTGGAGGAAACTGACTCTTACGACCAGTGGCTGTTTTACTTGGATTGTAGACTTCGACCGGTGGGTTGGTGTCAAGAGAATAAATACCAGCTGGAACCACCTGCAGGTACCAGAAATTACTATCTATTCACCTATCATTTGTCCATGTATCCATCCATCCATCTGTTCAACTAACCAATGATTCCACCATCCATCCATGAATAAATCCATGCTTCCATCCATCCATTCATCCATCCATTCATAAAGCCATCCATTCATCCATGAATCCCTTCATCTCATCCATCTAGCCAACCATCCATCCACTCATCTAACCAACATGCATCCATACTTCCATCCATTGATCCAACCATCTAACCAACCGTTCAACCGTCCATCCATCCATGCATAAATCCATTCATCCATCCTTCCATGAACCCCTCCATCTCTTCCATCCACCCATCCATCTAACCAACATCCATCCATCCTTCCATCCATCCATTCATAAATCCACCCTTCCATCAATCCATGAACCCCTCCATCTCTTCCATCCACCCATCCATCTAACCAACATCCATCCATCCTTCCTTCCATCCATCCATTCATAAATCCATCCTTCCATCAATCCATGAACCCCTCCATCTCTTCCATCCACCCATCCATCCTTCCATCCATCCATTCATAAATCCATCCATTCATCCATCTATCCATGCATCCATTCATAAATCCGTGCATCCATCCATCCAAGGTGTTAATGTCATTTGGTTCATCTTGAGAAAAGCTAAGCAAAGTCAGAAGTGGGTAGTCTTTGGACAGGAGGCCAGGGAAATCTCAAGCTAAATTGGGCATGCAAAAGCGCGCAAGCACGCACACACACATACACACCACCCTAGAAAAAGACTACGGTTGCAAATAAAACAAACTTGATGTGCCTCAAAGTCAACAGGAGCCAACTTAGCTCAAAGCAGTCTTCATTTAAGGCAAAAAACATCTAGAGGTCTTTGGCTGATCTTGAAAAGCTAAGCAGGATTAAATTCAGCGGGCTATGTGTAGGAGTAAGCACCACCCTAGGGCTATAATTTTCCTGGAAGAAACAGATGAATATTTCTGTGCGATCATCAATCTTCTTTCGAAACTTTTAATAAAGTCGTACTTAAAAAATAAAATAAAGAGATGAACTTGATTCAAGGGAGCCTTTACTTCCCCTAATCTTATTTTAAGCAGCTGTCTTATGTCTTAATATGGATTTTGAAGTGTTGCGACTTTGCTTTGTTAAGTTTCCTTTTCCCCTGTTTTTGGCATCAGGTGAGGCTGGCTGGCTGGCTGGCTGGGGAATTCCGGGAGTTGAAGTCCACATTTTTTTAAAATTACCAGTGGTTGAAAAAACACTGTTTTGAAACCAACCAGATTATGGCTCCTCTGTTTTTCTCGCCAAAATGAGATGCAATTGGAGCTTTTCTTTTTTTATTTGCATTTATATCCCGCCCTTCTCCGAAGACTCAGGGTGGCTTACACTATGTCAAGCAATAGCCTTCATCCTATTTGTATATTTATATACAAAGTCAACTTATTGCCCCCAACAATCTGGGTCCTCATTTTACCTACCTTATAAAGGATGAAAGGCTGAGTCAACCTTGGGCCTGGTGGGGCTTGAACCTGCAGGAATTGCAAGCAGCTGCTGTTAATAACAGACTGTCTTAGCAGTCTGAGCCACCAGAGGCTCTTGCTTGCTGCAAAAAGGCCTTCATGATACAATAAAAGCTCATCTAGGGCAAAGCGCCAGGGCATCTGGGCTTTTTGTCTTCAATAACAGTTAAATCAAATCAAATAACCCTTTCACTTTCCCATCGTGGCTCTTTCTAGATGTGGCATAGAGCAGGGGTCCCCAACCTTTCGGACCTCAGGGACCACTGAATTCATAATTTTAAATCCCATGGACCACTAATATGATCACTAATACGATCTGCGTAATGATTGGCTGGATGGGTGTGGCTAGGTGGTCATGTGACCGGGTGGGTGTGGCCAACTCAATGTCACTCACGTTGAGGGGTGCCTCTATTCGCCCCTCCCCTCCCCACCCCACCCGGGCTCCTTAGGACCCCAACAGGAAGCAGGAGTTGGAGCTAAGAGAAAGAGTTGGCCAAACAGCTCAGTTCAAATTGGATCTGACTGAGAATAGAATAGAATAGAATAGAATAGAATAGAATAGAATTTTTATTGGCCAAGTGTGATTGGACACACAAGGAATTTGTCTTGGTGCATATGCTCTCAGTGTACATAAAAGAAAAGATACCTTCATCAAGGTACAACATTTACAACACAATTGATGGTCAATATATCAATATAAATCATAAGGATTGCCAGCAAAAAGTTATAGTCATACAGTCATACGTGGAAAGAGATTGGTGATGGGAACTATGAAACGATTAATAGTAGTGCAGATTCAGTAAATAGTCTGACAGTGTTGAGGGAATTATTTGTTTAGCAGAGTGATGGCCTTCGGGAAAAAACTGTTCTTGTGTCTAGTTGTTCTGGTGTGCAGTGCTCTATAGCGTCGTTTTGAGGGTAGGAGTTGAAACAATTTATGTCCAGGATGCGAGTGATCTGCAAATATTTTCACGGCCCTCTTCTTGATTCGTGCAGCATAGGCTTTCTAAGCAGAGGAAAGACCTGCAGGAGTTCAAAGCCAGGTACCGGCACCTGGCGGCTCAGTGGGCTGAGATGATCAGCCAGTTCCAGGCCATGATGCAGTCCCACTGGAACGAGGCCCTCCGGCTCTTCGCCACCAGTAGCACTTCTCTCCAGCCTTCGCTCAAGGCCCCACACCAGGAGGCTGAAGCAGACCCCAAGTTGGAATTTCTGCCCCCCTCTGACCCACACAAAAAGACCCTGAAGGGGGAGACTCTCTGCAGCAACACAAACGTTCATTGCACGTATCTGTCCCAGGGGCCCATAGTTTGAGGACCCCTGATTTAGTGCAATATAAAAAATACAAATAATTTTTCTGCGGACCACCAAAATTTTCTCGAGGACCACCAGTGGTCCATGGACCACCAGTTGGTGACTGCTGGCATAGAGGAGTGACGTCCTAAACAGAGCTAAAGAGAATAGCTGGGGGAAGGAGGGGAAATACCTGAATTTACTTTTCTCTGTGAAAAGAGTTCGTTTTGCTTAAAATAATACAAGGAACCCCCCCACCCCACTCTTAAACTCCACAGATCTGGTTTAGTTCAAAGGACACTTCATAGCTGGACGTTTATGAAAAGTTGCAAATGTAACGGTTTAATACTCGACTTGCAACAGTTCATTTAGTGACCATTCGATGAGTGGTGCGGTGGCCTAGAGGTGGAGCTCTCGCCTCACAATCAGGAGGCTGTGAGTTCAACCCTAGGTAGAGGCAGATATTTTTATCTCTCGGGGCACGTTGAGAATATATATCTGCTGAATGTAACTCCGCACTGGGGACAGGAAGGGCGTCCGGCCCAGTAAACAGTCAGCTCCGTTCTCAGTTGCCCAGACTCCACCCTGCAAGGGATTATGAGGGTCGTTAAAAGAAGATGATTTAGTGACCCTTCGAGGATATGCCAGCACTGAAAAAAGTGACTTATGACCGTTTTTCACGTTTATAACCGTTGCAGCATCTCCCGTGATCACGTGATCAAAATTCAGATGCTCAGCAACACACTTATACTTATGACAATTGTAATGTCCCGGGGATCATGGGATCACTTTTTGCAACCTTCTGACAAGCAAGGTTTGGGGAAGCCAGATTCCGTTTAACAACCGTGTTACTAACTTAACCACTGCAAGTGATTCACTTAACAACAGTGGCAGGGAAGATCGTAAAACGGGGCAAAACTCACTGAACAAGTGTCTCACTTAGCGACAGATATTTGGGGCTCAGTTGTGGTCATAAGTCATGAGGATTACCCGTATGTAGGATCATCAAATGTATCCGGCTGGCTTAATCCTAGTGTCTTTTTTCATTGCAGAAATCTCTTCTCTGAAGACTGCGTCTGAATGGCGGACAGTCCTAAACACGGCTCTGACCAAGGCAGAAAAACGTTCCCTTCCCATGGAAGTGTTTAAGGTAAACCTTAGCAAACCCCGATTTCTTCTTAATAAACCATTATTTCTTCTTTGGACCATTTGATTCGCTGCCCTGCCATCCTTCTTTTTAGATTTCAAGCAAGCAAGGGAGAATTTAGCATCAGGAATGGTGGATATTCCTTTTTAAAGGTTTCTTTTAATCTCTCTCTTTCTTTCCTTTTCTCTCTCCCTTCCTCTTTCTCTTTCTTTCTCTCTTACACACGCAAACATATACAGAGGGTCCAAATTTGGCACCTTTAAGAATTGTGGACTTCAACTCCCAGAATTCCCCAGCCAGCCATGCTGGGAGAGATGCTGGCTGGGGAATTCTGGGAGTTGAAGTCCACAGTGTTGTGACCTAGGCCCAGGTAGTTATTACCAGACACAATCAGTCCTAAACAAACATATTTTATTAGGACAGCGGAGAATTACTTCATTCTCAGCTTTGTTGTTAGTTGCGAAGTCGTGTCCGACCCATCGCGACCCCATGGACGTTCCTCCAGGTCTTCCTGTCCTCTACCATCCTCTGGAGTCCATTTAAACTCATGCCTACTGCTTCAGTGACTCCATCCAGCCACCTCGTTCTTTGTCGTCCCCTTCTTCATTTGCCCTCAATCTTTTCCAGCTTAGTCCAAATTAATTCTTCATAAACAGTCCTTTGGCCTTATCACCAACCTTTGTCTTCTTTGGCACCCTGCCAAAGGCTTTCCTTGGCAAGAACCCCACGAAGTTCAGAAACAAGAGACACCGACTAAAAATCAATGTAGCAACGTTGCTTTCCTACAAAGGACCCAAGAGCCGTTGTTTCTTTTTTAAGCCTTATGGGAGGGGCCAATCATCTCCTGGCCTTACTCCCGAGTCATCCTTTTTGCTTCAGCTGCTCTTGCCTTCTGGCAGCTCTTCGCATGCGTGCACTAGGAACAGGCTCCTCCTGTTCCTCTGCCTCTCTGCTGTCCGCCTCTGGAGGCTCCGGAGTCTGTGCATCACTCCTAGATGGTCCTGGCCCCATCTCTGCCGCCAATGAAGAGCCCTCATCCGAGCCTTCCCCAGCCTCCAGGACTGACCCATTGTCCTCCCCAGCCTCCTCCATGTCTGACTCTCCTGCCAGTTCTGCAGGCTGCTGTCAGACCACAACACACAGGTCTTAAAGGTGCCAAGGATCAACAGTTCGGGTCTAATTAATATTGAATATTTAATCAGTTCAGTAAATGAACAATAATATATATATATATATCTCAATGGTGGGATTCAAATAATTGGAACAACCGGTTCTCTGCCCTAATAACCAGATGGGTGGGCGTGGCCAGGGGGTGTGACAAGCAGCACTCTGCCTCCTACATCCCCCTAGGAGCAAAAATGGGCTGTGGGAGGGGAAGCGCCCTCCCCCCCCGGCGTCCCGTTTTGGGCCTAGTAGGTCTCCCTCCAGCCTCCCGGGAGCAAAAACATGCAGGGGTGACACCACACTCCTCCCACACTCCATTTTGTGCCTAGGAGGCCTCCCTGCACTTACCTGAGAGCCAAAATGCGGTGTGTGGAGATTCCGGGGAGGGGCGGAGCAAGCCAGCAATTTAACTACCAGTTTACTCAAACCAGCTGAATCCCACCACTGTCTATATTGTTTGCATGTACAGGATAAGGATGAATGTCCTATGCCTTCTCTTACCTGGCCGTTCCCTAAGGTTGCATCGCTTCACCTCATCTCACCTGGGCTTCCTCACGTACCAATACATGCAGGAACCCTAGGAAAAATGGAGAAAAATGTTGATAGTCCTCGACTTACAACCTTTTGTTCAGTGACCCTCCGAAGTTACAACTTATGACCGGTTTTCACATGACCGTTGCAGCTTATGTGATCGAAGCTCGTGTTGTGTCTCGTCCGATCTCACCACAGCCGGGGCCTTCTTATCTGCTTCCGAACACAGAGGAATGTCCTAGTATGCCTCCCGGCCCCAGCCCTGGCTACATGCCCAGACAGGCTGAAGAGGAGGAAGTACCTCCAGCCCCCAGCTCTGGCTCCATGCCCAGGCAAACGGAGCAACTAGACCCCTCCCCCTCTTCCACAGCATGTGAGCCTGAGGGAGGTCAATTGCCAACAGCTGCAGACTGGAGTGACCCTCGCGTCAGAAGACTTGATAGACGGAGGCAACAGAAGGAAGGGAGGGGCAGGCCTGGATAAGTGCTGAGTCATGGAGCCACACCCCATGGCCTATATAAAGAATCTGCTTTCTGGCATTCTCTGAGTCAGGCAAAGTCTAAACATATCTTGCTGAAGTCACTTTCTGGTCTCCTGCCTGCCCTGAGGACTTTGCTAGGACTTTGGTAGAGCTGCAGAGACAAGCCTGATTCGGATTTCCCTGACCCGGCCGTCAGCGGAGGAGTGGGACACGACAGCTCGGATGCTTGGAAGCTGCCATGTATTTAGGATGGTGGCAGCTTCCCAGGGTCACATGATAGCCACTTCCCAGCTGGCTTCCGAGGGAGAACGGGGGAAGCCAGATTCGCTTAGTGACCGAAAAAGATTCATTTAACCACTGCAAAGATTCATTTAACCATGGAGCCAAAACCTCCACCCCAGCACCGTAGTCCAGCAGCCACCGTAGTCCAGCAGCCATCAGTATATAATCTTCATCAATATATAATCTTCAAAGATCCACAAAGATTCATTTAACCATTCACCTAACCCAGGGGTCTGCAAACTTGGTCTTTTAAGCTGGCTGAGGAACTCTGGGAGTTGAAGTCCACAAGTCTTAAAAGAGCCAAGTTTGCAGACCCCTGAGCTAAGCGATGTGGCAAGTAAAGTTGTAAAATAGGTCAAAACTCTCTTCACCCCCGTCTCGCTCAGCAGTGGAAATTTTGTGCTCCATTTGCGGTCATATGTCGAGGACCACCTGAGTAGGCTGTCCCTGGCAGGATGGACCAAAGTCTCGGCTGCAACGCCAAGTTCTCCGCTTGTTTTTCCCAGGATCACGCCGATTTGAGGAACCACTCGTTCACAGTGGGGATGAAGTTGGAAGCCGTGGATCAGCGAGAACCAGCTGTGATTTGTCCGGCTACTATAACTAAGGTGAGGACTCCAAAATGGGATTGAGAATTAAAACCAGATAGTCCACAGCTAAGGCAAAGGCAAAGCATGTGGGTTGGAGGTCTACTAGGGGTGCTCCAGAGGCAACCTAGTTTTATTTCATCCATCTATCCATCCATCCATGAGTTGATCTTTTTTGAGACCCCTGCTCTGAGTTTACCTCTAGAGACCTGTTGTGGCTCCAACCCCCCCATCCCCCTGGTCCTGGCCCCCTGCCAGAAAGTGACTCAGAGAGTGAGGGGGAAGGGCCGTCGAGCTCCCCTCTGCAGGGCCGGCCTCTCTGGCTCAGCTTCGGAAACCAGAGCAGGCCAGGTGGAGGAGGTGACAAGGCCTCTGTCTCCTGTATTTCCCCCCGCCCAGGCAACGCTTCCAGACCCAGCTGTGGACAATCAGTCCTGGTTAGATCCCAAGTTTCGTAGACAAGAGAGGCGGGAACAACAAAAGAAGGGGTGGGGCAGGCCTAGAGAGTGCTGAGTCACAGAGCCACACACCCCAGGGTATAAAAGCAGGAGGGGCTGCTCTACTACTTCGTGACGGACAAAACAAACTGACTGGAGAAAACTTGAGCTGAACTATTTGACTGAGCATCTGGCCTGGATTGCTTTTTGTTCCTGACTTCCTGGTTGCTCCGGTAAAATCAGGGAAGATAAAGAAAACCTTGGCAGACGTTCACTGGTCTGCTGCCAAAGCTGATAGCTGCCGTGGACTAAATTGCTGGCTATTTGAGTCAGTTCACGTGTCTCCCAGACTGAGGTGGGGGGGGAACAGAACAAGACCCTAAAACAGGGGTGAAATGCTCCCGGTTTGGACCGGATCGCTTGATCCGGTAGCGATGGCGGCAGGTGGTTCGGAGAACTGGTAGCAAAAATCCCTCCCCCCCCAGCCCCAGCTGAGCCACGCAATCATCAGAGGTGTGGATTTTTTTTACCGTTAAAAGCATTTTTTCTTCAGCCAAAAGAATGCTTTTAAAAGTTTTTTAAAAAGCCTCTGATGACCGCGTGGCTCAGCTGGGATCGTCAGAACCCTTGAAAAGCTTTTTTTCTACAACCACTTCAGCGGAAGAGGTTTTAGAAAAAATGTTTTTAAAAGGTTCTGGCGATCAGGCAACTCAGCTGGGATCGTCAGAACCCTTGAAAAGCTTTTTTTTCTCTGGCGATCCCAGCTGAGTTGCCTGATCATCAGAGGCTTTTAAAAGCATTTTTTTATAACCTCTTCAGCGGAAGAGGTTGTAGAAAAAATGCTTTTAAAAGTTAAAAAAAATTGGCCATGCCCACCCAGTCACATTACTCCACCCCCCACCAAGCCACGTCCACAGAACTGGTAGTAACAAATTTTACATTTCACCCCTGCCCTAAAAGTGTATCTTGAGTAGCATGGTAGAGTGTGGAGGAAATTCTGGAAATTTTCCTTTTGTGCAACAACAATGCAGGCAGTTCTCGACTTACAATGATTCATTCAACAACCGTCTGACATTACAACAGCACATTATAATAATGTATTAATAATAATAATGAGAAACAACTTGAAAAAGTCACCAGATATCAAGATTTGAGAATCGAATTGCAGAGACTCTGGCACAAACCAGTGCAGGTGGTTCCAGTGGTACTCGGCACACTGGGAGCTGTGCCTAAAGACCTAGCCAAGCACTTAAAAGCGATTGGCGCTGACAAGATCACCATTGGTCAGCTGCAGAAGGCCACCTTACTGGGATCTGCTCGCATAATCTGCCGATACATCACGCAGTCCTAAACGCTTGGGAAGTGCTCGACTAGTGATCTGTGATACGAAATCCAGCATAGTTATCTCGTTTGCTGTGTATACTGTCATAATAAAAAATTATTATTAATAATAATAATAATAATAATTGCAGCTTCTTGCAATAACACCCGCAGAACTGCAAAAAACTGTGCTACTTGGAACATTGGACCTCTTAAGAAGATACTTGGTTGATACCTAGGAGGCTGGCAGCAACCCGTATCAACCATTAGCACCAGTCATTTATTTATTCAAGCGGGACTGGCTTAAAAGTTTTATTAAATTTTAATTGGGGTTATTTATGAATTTTAGGTTTTTAAATTGTTTTAAATTTCGGCCATTTATGTAATATGCTTGGTTTTAAGTTTTTGTTTTAATGTGTATATTGTGGGGTTTTTATTATTTGGCTGTACACCGCCCTGAGTCCTTCGGGAGAAGGGCGGTATAAAAATCTAATAAAATAAATAAATAAATTGTGATGCATTTTTGAATGTTCAGTTAACTGAGTTTCATTTTTAATGGATAAAGTTAATAATAATAATAATAATAATAATAATAATAATAATAATAATAATAATAATAATAATAATAATAATAATAATAATAATAATAGGATATAAATAAATAGAGATGAGAGTCAGTTTGGTCAAGTGGTTAAGGCGCCAGTTTAGAAAGCAGGAGACCATGAGTTCATGTCCCGCCCTCGCCATAAACCAGCTGGGTGACTTAAAGCCAATCACCAGGAGGCCGTGAGTTCTAGTCCCGCCTTAGGCACGAAAGCCGGCTGGATGACTTAGGGCCAATCGACAGGAGAGTCTGAGTTCTAATCCTGCCTTAGAGACAAAAAGACAGCTGGGTGACTTTGAGCCAGTCCTTCTCCGTCACAAGGTGGTGGTTGTGAGTTAAATAGGAGGAGGAAAATATATTGGATATAGTTTCAGCCTTGGATTATTTGCAAAAATAACAAAAGGCTACAAATAAACAAATAAATAAACAAACAAACTTCCCCATTTGCTTCCCTATAGGTTTTCAACCATCATTTCGTGCAAGTCACTCTGGACGATCTCCGGCCCGAACCACGCAACACATCGATACTTTGCCACGCCGATTCCTTGGGCCTCCTGCCAGTGCAGTGGTGCCTTAAAAATGGAGTCCATCTCACCCCTCCCAAAGGTTTGTCTTGGCACTGCAGAATGGGGCTGGATGTGGGGTGGGGGGGGTCTGCGTAATCAGAGGAACGACTTGCCTCCAGAAATTCTGGAGGCTTTTAAGAAGAGGTTGAATGACCATTTATCCGGAATGGTATATAGGGCAGGAGTGTCAAATTCGATTTCATCGAGGACAGCATCAGGGTTTTGATAGACCTTGGCGGGACGGGATGGGCATGGTCACTCATTTCGGGGGCATTTGTGGTGGCAGCCAAGGGTGTGACTTCCCTCAGACCCTTCCTCTCTCTCATTATAATCTTCCTTCCTTCCTTCCTTCCTTCCTTCCTTCCTTCCTTCCTTCCTGTTCTGACCTAGGTTTCCTGAGTCAGTAAAACACAATGAGTCCCAAAAAACCTCTTTTATTTTAACAGCTGTGAATTCTGTCCATTCAGAGATGAGTCCCAAATATGTTCTGTCCCCACCTCGCCTCCATCCGAGCGATGGCTTAATTAGCCGGCCCTATCAGCTTTGGCAGCAAAATAGTGAGCGTCTGCCAAGTTTCTCTGTTATCTCCCTTGACACCGATGAGTCAACCAGGAACAAACAGTACTTCAGCTCTTAGTTAAGCAGTTAATTTGCCTGCTACGAAGAGGCACAGCAGCTCTTGCTGCCTTTATATCCTGTGGGGTGTGGCTCCGTGACTCAGCACTTCCTAGGCCTGCCCCACCCCTGCTTCTGTTGTTCCCGCCTCTCCTGCCTACAAAACCTAGGGTCCAGCCAGGCCTGATTGCCATCAGCTATGTCTGGAGGCGTGGCCTGGGGGGGGAAGAGTCAGGGGACGGAGGCCTCGTTATATCTTCCACCTGGCCTGCCTCTGGCTCCTGGAGCTGAGCCAGGGAAGGCGGTGCTCCCGAGGTAAGTCCTGATGGCCCTTCCCCCTCACTTTCCAAGTCACTTTCTGGCAGGAGGCGCAGACACAACAAAATAGTTGTAATGAGTCCTTCGGGATATGGCTGATATTCACCCACCTTTATCTCCCGTGACACGCTGCCAAAGACCTAATTGGCAAAGCCACAGGGAGTGCAGAATCAAACAGACCTTCTGACTTTAAACTGAACAGAATTAACAATGTTGCTTCCTGCAAAGGCCCACATGCCTTTGGTCCTTTTTTAAGCCTTATGGGAGGGGCCAATCATCTCCAAACCTTACTCCCGAGTCGTCCCTTTTGTTATTACTGTTCTTCCCTTCTGGCAGCTCTGCGCATCCGCGTTCTGGGAACAGGTTCCCGCTGTTCCTCTGCCTCGCTGAGGTCTGACTTTGGAGGCTCCGGAGGCAGCATGTACCTCCGACGCAGGCCCTTTCTCTGCCTCCAACGCAGAGCCCTCGTCTGAGCCTTCCCCAGACTCCAGGACTGGCCCATGTTCCTCCCCAGCCTCCTCACTTTCTGACTCTGTAGAAAGTACCACCTCCGTAGGCCGCCAGCGGACCACAACCCTCCCTCCCTCCCTCCCTCCCTCCCTCCCTCCCTCCCTCCCTTCCTTCCTTCCTTCCTTCCTTCCTTCCTTCCTTCCTTCCTTCCTAACTGTTCTGACCTAGGCTTCCTGAGTCAGGAAGCCTAGGTCTGTCCTTCCTTCCTTCCTTCCTTCCTTCCTTCCTTCTTTCCTTCCACTGGAAGTCGGGAAACGAGCCGTTTCCAGCCTCCGGAGGGCCTCTGGGGGTGTGTGGGGAAGGCCATTTTCACCCTCCCCAGGCTCCAAGAAAGTCTCTGGAGCCTCGGGAGGGCGACAACGGGCCTATCTGGCCCAGCGTGCCATCGCATGCCAAAAATGGGGATTGCACGCGCATGCATGGGGGGGGCAGGGCACATGGGGGCATTGAATTATGGGTGTGGGCACGTGCGCGACCCCCGCTTTTGGCACGCGACGGCAAAAAGGTTAGCCATCACTGTCCTGTACCATTTCACATCTTCTTGTCCGCAAAGCTTAATCTTTAGAGCAATATAAAAACCATCGATGTTGCCGAATTGGATCGACAATCTCCTGATAAGGCTTGGCTAAGATAGAGGAATAATTGGGGAGTGACGTACACGTTGCTTTTAACGTACACATTAATGTACAGTTAGAAGAGCTGTTTAGATTCCCTGAGGAGAGAAAAGACGTGTTTTATTTGATGCCAGCCAGCAAATTAATTTCCATTAATTTCCCACCGTAGGAAAGCGCTCCGTTGACACTATTTATATTGTCGACAGCTAGAGTTATAGATTTTTTTTTCCTTAAGCGTTCACAGCTGTGGGGCAGATTTCTCTCTCTCTCTCTCTGCTTGGAGACTGGCGAATTTCTGCATTGGTGTGGTGTGCTTGCGTGGAGCCCCTTGCTTTTCGCTGCGGGCTTTATCCCAATGAGTGCAATTCCCACAGCGATTAAATATTTAATATTTGAAAGCTGGGGATGCCTAGGCCCAGATTGGAGGCAGACCAGGCAGAGGGAGATTTCAATTTTCGTTTGGATTATTGCAATGCTCTCTACATGGGGCTGCCCTTGAAGTGCACCCGGAGGCTGCAGCTAGTCCAGAATGCAGCTGCGCGGGTAATAGTGGGAGCAACTCGTTGCTCCCATGTAACACCAATCCTGTGCAGTTTGCACTGGCTTCCTGTGGTCTTTCGGGTGCGCTTTAAGATTCTGGTTACCACCTTTAAAGCGCTCCATGGCTTAGGGCCCGGGTACTTACGGGACCACCTGCTGTTACCTTATGCCTCTCACCAACCCGTACGCTCACACAGAGAGGGTCTCCTCAGGGTGCCGTCCACCAAGCAATGTCGGCTGGCGGCCCCCAGGGGAAGGTCCTTCTCTGTTGGAGCTCCTACGCTTTGGAATGAACTTCACCCTGGTTTACGTCAAGTGCCTGATCTTAGGACTTTTCGCCGTGAGCTGAAAACGCACCTATTTATTCAAGCGGGACTGGCTTAGAAGTTTTACTAAATTTTAACTGGGGCTGTTTATATTTTAGGATTTTAAACTGTTTTAAATTTTGGCCATCTTGTAATATGTTTTGTTTTAGTCTTGTTTTAAAGTGTACATTGTGGTTTTTTATTTGGCTGTACACCGCCCTGAGTCCTTCGGGAGAAGGGCGGTATAAAAATCGAATAAAATAAATAAATAAATAAAATAAATTTGGTGGGCGAGGAAACAGACAGTGAAGGAAACCACGTCCTGTTCCCCACCCAAAATGGAGTGGCCTCAAGGGACAAAGTTGTCTGCCCTGCAGCACACAGGAATACATAAACCCTCAGCAGACAATGAAGAGCAAGTGATGCTTTTACAATTTTTTTTTTTTTTTTTTGTCTGGGCAAGGCCGAGCCATCTTTTTGTGGATAGAGAGTGCCCAGCATTTTCCTAAGAGGTGCGGTGCAGAATTAAAGCATAATTAGGCAGAAATATAACTCAGAGAGTGGGTTTGGTCTAGTGGTGCAGGCACAAGGCTAGAACCATGATGGCAAACCGATGGCATGCAGTGTTGTGTCTTGCCCGCTCTCACCGCAGCCGGGGCCTTCTTATCTGCTTCCGAACGCTGAGGAATGTCCTAGTTTGCCTCCCGGCCCCAGCCCTGGCTCCATGCCCAGACAGGCTGAGGAGGAGGAAGCACCTCCCGGCCCCAGCCCTGGCTCCATGCCCAGACAGGCTGAGGAGGAGGAAGCACCTCCCGGCCCCAGCCCTGGCTCCATGCCCAGGCAAACGGAGCAACTAGACCCCTCCCTCTCCCCCACAGCATGTGAGCCTGAGGGAGGTCAATTACCAACAGCTGCCGACTGGAGTGACCCTCGCTTCAGAAGAATTGATAGGCGGCGGCGGCGTCAGAAGGAAGGGAGGGGCAGGCCTGGATAAGTGCTGAGTCATGGAGCCACACCCCATGGCCTATATAAAGGATCTGCTTTCTGGCATTCTCTTTTTTTTTTTTTTTTAATTTTTTTATTATTTTTTTTGCAACAAACAAACAAAAAGAAAATACATTATTACACCCTTGTGCTATACATAAAAGGAAGATTTGGGTCTTCGGATATATCCTCATGATTGCCAAAATCCACGTTCTCGAGGTACAGGTACTGAAGCGTCCAATGTTCCAAGCGCAAAGTCCACAAATGGTTTCCAAGTCTTCCAGAAAATATCTTCTTTATACACACCACTTCTAATTTTAATATCACATGTCATTTTATCATTTAAAGCTAATTTCCACATTTCAGAATTCCACTCTTCTATTCTAAAAATCACATCTAGTTTCCAATATCTAGCTATTATAATTCTACCTATTATAATCATAATTCTAATCAATTCTTTTTCATATTTTGTTAATTCTATTTCCTTAATTACCAACAATAATATAGTTTCCACTCTCAATATTATTACTTTCCCCATCATTTCAAATATCATTTTCTCCAATTGTTGCCAAAACTTTTAACCTTATCACAATTATACCACATATGTTCATAAGTCCCCAATTCCATCTCACATCTCCAACATTTTTACTAGTTTTTATCCATTTGTGACAATCTTACTGGAGTCAAATACCATTTCCAAACAACTTTATAATTGTGCTCTTTAATCCTTATAGATAAAGTTCTCATAATTCTACTCTTCCAATTCACATTCCAATCTGATTCTGGTATTTCAATATTAAGATCTTTTTCCCAATTTGTCCTCATCACTCTTTGTAATTTTTCATCAGAATTTATAATCTTATAAACCCTACTAACGAGTCCCTTTAGCCCAATTTCATCTTTCATAATCCGAGATACTAAATATTCAAATTCAGTTTCACATCTATTTATCGAATAATTTTCCTTTAGTTTTTTGTCCATTTTCTATCTGTATTTTTCAAACCAACTTAACCCTAATTTTTCAATAATTTCTTTATTCCTCCTTTCATTTCCATAACTTTTATCCAATCTTTAATAATTTCTATATTTTCCTCTTTAATCACTTCATTCGTTTTATATTATTTTTAATCGGCCAAATTCCAGTTGTCTCCCCCAAAAAGATTATATCCGGAATTAAAATTTTAACAAATTTGTTCCACATTTTACTTAATCCCTTTAACCAATAACTTCTACTTACACATTTTAAATTTGCTTTATCTAAAACCACCTTGATCCAAATTTCTCTATATCCTTAACTCTAAATCTCTCCAATAATTATCTTCACCTTTAAGTATTTTTACCACTATCCGGATACCATACGCACAGTAATAATTAACTAATTTGGGGATTCCTAATCCACCTTCCTTTTGATTTTGATACCACATTTTCTTCACTAATCTGGGTCTTTTGCCACCATTGCAAAATTTATCCAGTTTTTTCTGATATCCTTCAATATCTTTCTCTGTCAGATTTAGTGGTAGCATCTCGAATAAAAAGTTGAACTTGGGCAGCAACATCATCTTACACATTGCAATTCTACCAAACCAAGACAACTTTAAAATTTTATATTTATCTATCTTCTTCTCAATTTCGTTAATCACCACATCATAATTAAGTTTTTTCAATTCTTTAACCTTAAGTGAAAGCACTATACCCAAATATTTCAATGTGTTTTAATCCTTATCCCAAATTGCTCTTGCATATTCTCAGACTCATTACCATTACTATCCATCAATAATTCTGACTTTGACCAATTTACTTTCAATCCTGTCATTTCTTCAAATTCTATCAAATGCTTATATATCTTTTCAAATCTTTCTCTACATTTTTCAAAATAATTAAAGTATCATCCATACAAATTTATCTTATACCCTTATATCCTTCTAATTCTTCATCTTTTCTATCATTTTGTCAATATTTCCATAGCCAATAAAAATAATGTTGGGGACAGGGACATCCTTGTCTCGTACCAGCTTCTAATTTTATCTCTTCAGTTAATATTCCATTCACCTTCACTCTTGCACTGCTCTTTTGGTACAATTTTGAAATAACATGTATAAACTTATTACCAAAGCCTAAAGCCTCCACAATTACTTTAATTGTTTCCCATTGTACAGAATCAAAAGCTTTAAAAATATCCAATGATACTATACCAATTTTATCACCATTATATTCAGCTACATCTATAATATTTAATACTCTTCTAACAATATCACTCATGTATCTACCCTTCACAAAGCCTACTTGATTATAACTTATATATCTATCTATAAATCTATTTAATCTATTACTTATAATAGCAGTAAATATCTTTGCATCCTGATTAATTAAAGAAATGGGCCGATAGGACTCAATCCTTTCTAAATCTTTATCTGGTTTAGGAATTAGGGATATCACCGTTCTATTCCATGACGAAGGTACTTCCCCACCATGTAATATTCCATTGAATAATTTTTGCAGTCTTGGTATTATTAATTCTTTAAATTCTTTATAAAACTCAACAGGTAATCCATCCTCACCTGGAGCTTTCCCTAATTTTAATTTTTGTATTATTCCATTAATCTCATCTTGTGTTATATCTTCTTCCATCAATTCCTTATATGTTTGATCAATTTTCACCACATACTTTTCTAAATAGCTTTGCAATTTTCCCCGATTAATTGGTTTCTTTGAATATAGATTCTGAAAAAAGTTTCTAACCACTTCACATTTCTCTAATTTTTTATAACATCTTATACCTCTATCATCTATCAAAACTCCAATTTCTCTCTTCTCTCTTTTATCTTTCGCCATCTTTGCCAATAATTTAGAATTTCTATTACTAAATTCAAAAAAATTCCTATTTAAAAATCTCAAATTTCTTTTTACTAACTCTGTATCTTCTTCTATCATTTTATTTCTTAACATATTAAGCTCCTGAAGAATTTTTTTTTCTTTAGTAAACAAAAATTGATTTTCCAATTCTTTAATCTTATTTTTATCTCTTTCCATTTTAATTTTATAATTTTTATATTTCCTACTTGATAATTTGATACTCTCCCCTCTAAACACCGCTTTCATCGCATCCCAAACAATTTCAAATTTAACCTCCCCGTTATCATTTAATCTCCAACTTTCCTCCAATTTTTAAGTATCCATTTTTATCCTTTTCATTTTATACAATTTCGTCATATCTCCAATAGCTTCTTTTTTCTCAAAATTAAAATCTAAGTCCACCATAACTTCTGCATGATCAGAATCTTTAAATTCCCACATCTACCTTATCCACATTATTCAACAAATCTTTAGAAAGAAAAATATAATCAATTCTAGAATATGTATTATATATCTTAGAAAAAAAAGTGTATACTCTCTCAATTCCTTTAACCTCTCTCCACACATCAACCATGCCGTTTCGAAGCATCCACATATTTAAAATCCCCATTTTATTTGCTCCTCCACAGCGGGTGGGATTAGTACTGTCTATTTTATCTCTGATTAAATTAAAATCCCCAGCCACAATTACTTTCCCTACACTTTCATTCTCCAAAATTTTGTTATTTTTCAAGAAATTCTCTTTGTTTTTCATTCGGTAAATATAAATTAACAAGTGTCACTTTTTCCTCATTAAGATTTCCAACAATTATTACATATCTTCCATCTTCATCCAAAATTACCTTATGTTTTTCAAAGTACACCCTATCTGATATCAGTGTTGCAACTCCTCTAGCTTTTGAAGTTCCAAATGCTTTTCATATATTTGCATACCTTTTATATACATTCTATTTGAATCTTCAGATTTCTGATGGGTTTCTTGTAAAAATAAAATGTCTGGTAAATCCTTTTAATCTTAAGCTCCAATCTTCTTCTTTTAATCTGATTCCTGTACCCTTCACATTCCATGACATTATTTTTATAACTCCCATTTAAAATATAAATTTTTAATCCTATCCCGCATCTTCCTTTCTGTGCCCCCACCACCCGACATTAAACTACCATATAAACAACAATAAGAAAACAGAAAAAAACAAAACAAAACAAACAATAAAATACAAACAATCTTCTTCCCCACATCCTCATCGGTTTCGCCTCTATAAAGAGAATGGGGAGAGGGACGTGCCAATGCCCGGGCACTTCTTTCGGGCTGTCTATTTAAATTCATCACTCAAAAAAAGATAGCGATGACCGCATTCAGCTTCATATTTTCCAAGACTCTTATCTGCTTCTTCTCCTACTGTATCCTCACGACTCTTCTTCTGTTCAACCAACACAGGTGATATTTCTTTCCTCTTTAACCCTTTAGAGTCTTGCCTCCAATAGCCCCTTTTTCTTCTTCTGAGATTGATGTTTCCACGTATGTTCCACCCATCTGAAGCATTTGATCTTTTATCTCCATTAAATCCTCCATCTCAATCAGTCCAAGCTCCGTAAATATAATAATGCATCTATATCTGGGGTGATTGTACGCATCCTTCCTTTATAAAAAAATTTCAATTGTTGTGGTGGCCTCCAATTGTATTTAATTCCATTATCTCTCAAAACTTTTGTAATTGGTTTTAAAAAAAATCTCCATGCCCTTTCTTCTCTTGATATATCCGGGAAGACTTGAATAGTCTTCCCTTCAAACTTCAAAGCATCTCCCAACTCTCTTAACTTGGCCATAACTTCCAACTTATCACCAAGATTTGCGAACCTGACAAGCACATTCCTGTTAGAACCATTTTGCCTTCTATATCCAATTCTAATAACGCTTGCCAGGTCTGCTATTGTGAACGTAAGTTGCGTATCCAAATCATTAATCCATTTCAAAACCCGCTGTTTCAATTTATCTTCCCTTTCTTCCGAGATTCCTCTAATAACAAAATTATATTTCCTCATCTCTTCTTCCAAAAGACAAATTCTCTTATCTTGCTGCTCATTTTATAAAATATTTTGCCAATTTGCCGATCTACTTTTGCCTCATGCACATGCAGCTGCTCCATTTCATCTTTAATCATTGTCATTTCCTCTTTTTGTTTAGCAAAGTTATCATTCATATCTTGCTTTAAATTTTGCACTTCGGATGTCAGTTTAAATGTCAAATTATCTATACGCTCTGATAGTGCTGCTATTTTTTCCCCAATTTTATTTAAAGCTGCAGCAATTTGCTGCGTTTCTGAAAATTGTTGAGTCATTTTGAAAAAAAAAACCAAAAATTTCTCAAACTGGGATTCCAATTTTTCAAAGAGTCTTAGTGAAGATCAAAGGACAGCAGTCAAACCAATTTTACAGAGGGTCTTGATGAAGATCAAGGACGACAATCTTTAATTGAAGCGAAACGGCTTATTTGCACTCGTTAGTAGCTTATCAGTAACTTATGAGTCATATTCACTCCACAAAGAAACACAATTACCTCACAGCTTAATCAGCGCCATTTTTCTCCACGTCGGCAGAGAAAAAAAAAACAAACCAGCTTGAACTTCAAAACAAAGTCCTTTTTTTGTTTTCTGTAATATAAACAAGCTATTAATTTCCTCTCAAAAGAAAAATAATTAAAAAAAAATTATCCACCTAATAAAAGCTTCTTCAGCCAGTCAGCCAGTCAGTCCAGCACAAAAGATCGATCTCTTCAATTAAAATTCTTCTCATTAGCAAATTCAGTCTTTGATATTCCTTAGCCTCAGCATTTAACACAGAACACGATAATTATAATAAGGAAAGCAAAAGACAGCAGTTTATTCCAAACTCATTGTATCTGCCAGTTCGGTCATCCCACGCAGTAAAAACTCCTTAATTCAAGCAGTTTCAGATGACCTACCAGTTTTAAATTCAGTCTGCTGGGCTATTAACACTTCCACTTCATGATTTATTAACTTTCATCCATAACGGTGCATTCCAAACAGCATTAATCCTCATAAATCTTCATTATTAAGCCCTGTGAAGTGAAGGAAAGGTCCTTACCCCACCACGGTCATGGCCACGCCCCCCTTTCTGGCATTCTCTGAGTCAGGCAAAGTCTACCTTATCTTGCTGAAGTCACTTTCTGGTCTCCTGCCTGCCTTGAGGACTTTGCTAAGACTTTGGCAGAGCTGCAGAGGCACGCCTGATTCGGATTTCCCTGACCCGGCCGTCAGCGGAGGAGTGGGACACGACACGCAGAGCCATCTTTCTCAGCTGAGCGTGAGCTGTCGCCCAATTCACCTGCAGCTACACATGCGCCCCAGCTGGTGTTTAGGCTCCGGTGCGTATGCCCGCAATTCAGGGGACCCAGCTGGTCTTCAGAGCTCTCCTGTGCATGCACGCACATTTGTACATACATGCAAGAATATTTGCGCACAGCACACTCATGCCTAGACAGCGTTTGCATGCATGCATTGCATGGTGTGGTTGCGAACGGAGCACAGAGGGAGGAGCTGCGCATCAGCGGGGATAGCACGCATGTGCGCAAAGCACATGAATCGCATACCTGTTCGGCACTCGGTGAGTTTTGCCACCACTGGGCTAGAAGCTAGGAGAAGTAAGTTCTAGTCCTGCCTTAGCCATGAAAGCTGGCTAGGTGACTTTGGGCCAATCATCAGGAGGCAATTGATCGACAATTAAATAGATCCTCAAATCACAAATCGAAAGAAAGAGAAAATGTACTGTATTAGTTCAACCGATGCAACTCCCAGAATGTTGTGTCTGCGCCCCCCGAGCCGGGGCCCCTGCTAGAAAGTGACTCGGAAAGTGAGGGGGAAGGGCCATCAGGACTTACCTCTGGAGCACCGCCTTCCCTGGCTCAGCTCCAGGAGCCAGAGGCAGGTCAGGTGGAGGAGATAACGAGGCCTCCGTCCCCTGACTCTTTCCCCCCCCCCATGCCACGCCTCCAGACATAGCTGATGGCAATCAGGCCTGGCTGGACCCTAGGTTTCGTAGGCAGGAGAGGCGGGAACAACAAAAGCAAGGATGGGGCAGGCCTAGGAAGTGCTGAGTCATGGAGCCACACCCCACAGGATATAAAAGCAGCAAGGGCTGCTATACCCCTTCATGGCAAGCAAATCAACTGCTTAACTAAGAGCTGAAGTACTGTTTGTTCCTGGTTGACTCATCGGCAGCAAGAGAGATAACAGAGACACTTGGCAGAAGCTTGCTAGTTTGCTGCCAGAAGCTGATAGTTGCCGGCTAATTAAGTCATCGCTCAGACTGAGGCGAGGGGGACAGAACACAGAAACTCCAGCTAGCTAAGGGTTAGAATTGAGCAAGATTTCTCCTTGATTTACATTTATGTTGAAGCAGCTTAACATCGCATTCAGCTTTTTTGCCGCCACAGTACAATGCTGGCTGCCATCCACCAACCCATTGCAAACAACAAAAACGACAATCATATGGGTTGGGGGATGTTTAAAAGCTTCTGAACGGTGTATATTGGCGAAGCTCATCCGATTCCTGTAAACTCTAGTTAGCGAAGGACTCCAACCGACATTTGAGCGGGCTGAGGTAAATATTCTCGGATAGTTGTGTTTTTCTCGAGTACTGGGGTGCTGTCGGGCTTCTGTCCACTTCTGTCTTCACCCGAACAAAAGGAGAGAAAAGAATTCTTCGTTTGTTTCCTGGGATTTCCTGCAGGTTATTCTAATCCGGATTTTGACTGGGCGGATTACCAGAAGCAGTGCGGAGCGGAGGCAGCTCCTGAGGGCTGCTTCAGAAAAGTAAGATGTGCTTTTCTTTTCTTTTTTTATTTGCATTTATATCCCGCCCGTCTCCGAAGACTCAGGGCAGTTTACACTGTGTTAAGCAATAGTCTTCATCCATTTGTATATTATATACAAAGTCAAGTTTTTTTATTGCCCCCAAACAATCTGGGTCCTCATTTTACTTACCTTATAAAGGATGGAAGGCTGAGTCAACCTTGGGCCTGGTGGGGCTTGAACCTGCAGTAATTGCAAGCAGCTGCTGTTAATAACAGACAGATTTAGTCTGTTGAGCCACCAGAGGCCCCTCTGGTGGCTCAACAGACTTTCTTTTCCGTGCATCGTGATCTTTCTCGTCCCGTGCATATTGCCATCAACGGTCCTACCCCTTCGTTGTATGTGTTCTTGCCCAAACAAACACCGCTTTTGTAAAAAGTTACGGTCAAAGAGGTTGGGGGGTCATAGCACTCCTCCCTCCCTCCCTCCCTCCCTCCCTCCCTCCCTCTATTTCTCCTCTTCCTTCCTCCTCCCTCCCCTATTTCTTTCTTTCCTTCCTCCTCTATTTCTCTTCTTCTTCTTTTATTTATTTATTTATTTGTCACACAGTATATATAAGCATAAGCATGTAATAAGTATACAATATATATAAGCATATATATAGGTATGAGTATGTAATAACTATATTAATTGGATATAACAAAAGGAAACAATAGGACAGGAACGGTAGGCACGTTTGTGCTCTTATGCACGCCCCTTCTTCCTCCCTCCCCTATTTCTTTCTTTTTTTCCTTCCTTCTTCCTCTGTTTCTCCTCTTTCTTCCTTCCTCCCTCCTCTATTTTCTTCTTTTTTTCCTTCCTTCTTCCTCTATTTCTCCTCTTTCTTCCTTCCTCCCTCCCCTATTTCTTTTTTCCTTCCTTCTTCCTCTATTTCTCCTCTTTCTTCCTCCCTCCCTCCCCTCTTTCTTTCTTTTTTTCCTTCCTTCTTCCTCTATTTCTCCTCTTTCTTCCTTCCTCCCTCCCCTATTTCTTTCTTTCTTTCCTTCCTTCTTCCTCTATTTCTCCTCTTTCTTCTTTCCTCCCTCCCCTATTTCTTTCTTTTTTCCCTTCCTTCTTCCTCTATTTCTCCTCTTTCTTCGTTCCTCCCTCCCCTTTCTTTCTTTTTTCTTTCCTTCTTCCTCTATTTCTTCTCTTTCTTCCTTCCTCCGTCCCTCCCCTCTTTTTCTTTCTTTCTTTCTTTCTTTCTTTCTTTCTTTCTTCCTTTCTTTCTTTCTTTCTTTCTTTCCTTCCTTCCTTCCTTCCTTCCTTCCTTCCTCTCCATTTCTTCTCTTCCTTCCTCCCCTATTTCCTCCCTCTCTCCCTCTTTCTTTCCTTCCCAGGTCCCAAATGACTGCCCAGGTCTTTTCCAATCCTGTTGTTTTATGTTCTATTTTTGTTTTCTGTTTATCCCATTCAGGCTTCCTGTAATCGAGCTTTTGTGAAAAACATGATACTTGAAGCAGTGAGCCCCCAGAATCCGGCCGTGATTTGCGTGGCATCTGTCACTTCCATAAAAGGCCGGCTAATGTGGCTGTCTTTTGAAGGTACATTACAAAATCCTATCCTATGTGACTCCTGCTGAGCTCTTGAAACTAACTAACTAACTAACTATTTTCTTTCTTTCTTTCTTTCTTTCTTTCTTTCTTTCTTTCTTTCTTCCTTTCTTTCTTCATGCATACAAGCAGGCATTCCTTCTTTCTGTAAATGTTATTTATTCGTTCATTCCTCCAATTATGCAGCTGACATTTCACCATGGAGAGTTGACATCATTAAACCAACCATGGTGGCGGGGGGGTGGCAGCAAAGGCAAAACGCAAATATCAGTGACAATAAACATTACAAAATAAAGCAATATATTTTCACCATTAAAAATAAATAGATAAAATGCCACCATACTAGCCCTATTGAAACCGGGTTTTCAAGATAAAATCCAGCCTCCCCTGAATCTCAGCATGGGGTAAAGTGCTAAAAATATAAGAATTATTACCTAACTATCTGCTGTCAAACATGTAGACCTATATGCCGCTAGATATATTTATACATATATACATTTATACTAGATATATTTATACATTTAAATTTTTTATTAAATTTATATGCCACCTAACCCCTTGATAAGGCGACTTTTAAACATATATTCCCTTTTAAACAAAACACTAAGCATGTATTCCCTTTGGAGCAAATTCAAGTTGCTTTTTTAAAAAAACTCAGCATTCTGGTTTCTGTTTATTGCGTTAAGATAGGTGTTTTTGAAGCCTGACAAATTGGAAGCAGAGGTGGACTTCAATTCCCAGAATTCCCCAACCAGCATGCTGATAGGAGGAATTCTGGGAGTGGAAGTCCTCACCTCTTCCGAGTTGCTAGGTTTGAAAAACACTAGTACAGTGGTCCTCAACCTGTGGGTCGGGACCCCGTTGGGGGTCGAATGACGATTTGCCAGGCGTCGCCTAAGACCATCTTTTATGTACACTGAGAGCATATGCACCAAGACAAATTCCTTGTGTGTCCAATCACACTTGGCCAATAAAAAATTCTATTCTATTCTATTCTAAAGAAATATGGGACGTATACTTGCGAGTCGAAGAATCGCACTCCAATGGTTGACTCCACAAGCCAGCTGCAGGCTCTTTTCTCTCTTAAAAAAGAGAGAAATCTTTGCTCTGATGTCTCCCTCTCAAGCCAGCTGCAATCACTCCCAACCGCTAGCCTAATCTGGCTTCAGGCGCCATAAACTTAATAGGGGAGGAGTCTCCGCTTTAATGCCTCCGTCCTCAAGGCAATCGCAAGCAGTTCAGATCGCTAGCCAATACGGCTTCAGGCGCGATAAATTCAAAACGAAAATAATTTTACGGTTGGGGTCGCCACATCGTGGGGAATTGTATTAAAGGGGTCGCCACATCGTGGGGAATTGTATTCAAGGGGTCGCAGCACTATAAAGGTTGAGAACCACTGCACTAATAGATCATGCATTCATTCATTCATTCCGTTTCTATTGCCACCCAACTCAACCATGTGACTCATAAATGATGAAGCACATTTAAAGCTGGAGACCACAGATTCTTCCCCCCCCCACCTGTATGTATATGTGCTTGTTCTTTTCTTTTTGACACCACATTGCTGGTTTTCTGGCATTTCTTATGCATCAATAGGTCTTCCGCACGCACCTGCTTCCGAATATATAGTCGATGTGGAATCGATGGACATCTTCCCTGTGGGCTGGTGTGAAGCAAACGGTTACAAGCTCTCGGCACCGCATAAAAACCCCAGTAAGTACCCAGAAAAACAACTTTCGATTCCTAAGTTTTGCAATAATCATCCAGCTGTTTGGCCTTTTCCAGGACTACGGGTAGTCCGAGGCTTACGATGTTGTGACCCAGGGCCCAAGTAGGTAGTAATAAACTTAGTCCGTGGAAAAACAAACTTTATTCGAACAGCTGGGAATTACTTCATTCCCAGCGTCGTTCAACTCAAAGGAAAACAAATGCCTCCCAACACAAATTCCTCAGTTATCTCACGAACCTTAGTCCAATTAGGCAAACTGCCAAAGGCCCTTCCTGGCAAACGTCCAGAAGCCACAAAAACAAAGACGTATACCAAGCAGAAGACGAAGCAGAAAGACACAGCTACAACGTTGTTTTCTGGCAAAGGCCAAACGCCGGTGCTGGTCTGCTTTAAGCCTTATGGGAGGGCCCAGTCATCTATTGGCCCTACTCCCGAGTCGTCCTCTCTGCTTGAGCTGCTCTTGTCTTCTGGCAGCTCTTCTCATGCGCGTATTAGGAACAGGCTTGTCGTGTCCCACTCCTCCGCTGACGGCCGGGTCAGGGAAATCCGAATCAGGTGTGCCTCTGCAGCTCTGCCAAAGTCCTAGCAAAGTCCTCAAGGCAGGCAGGAGACCAGAAAGTGACTTCAGCAAGATATGTTTAGACTTTGCCTGACTCAGAGAATGCCAGAAAGCAGGTCCTTTATATAGGCCATGGGGTGTGGCTCCATGACTCAGCACTTATCCAGGCCTGCCCCTCCCTTCCTTCTGTCGCCGCCGCCTATCAATTCTTCTGAAGCGAGGGTCACTCCAGTCTGCAGCTGTTGGCAATTGACCTCCCTCAGGCTCACATGCTGTGGGGGAGGGGGAGGGGTCTAGTTGCTCCGTTTGCCTGGGCATGGAGCCAGAGCTGGGGGCTGGAGGTGCTTCCTCCTCCTCAGCCTGTCTGGGCATGGAGCCAGGGCTGGGGCCGGGAGGCATACTAGGACATTCCTCAGCGTTCAGAAGCAGATAAGAAGGCCCCGGCTGCGGTGGGAGCGGGCAAGACACAACAAGGCTCCTCCTGTTCTTCTGCCTCACCACTATCAGGCTCTGGAGTTCGCACCTCACTTCCCAATGGCCCTGGCCTCATCTCAGCCTTATCGCTGTCCAACTCCGTTGCCAGCTCCGCAGATTGATGGCAGACCACAACATAAGACCGCAATGGAGCCCCAAATTTCCAGTGCTAAGCGAGAAAGTTGAGTGAATTTTTTCCCCATTTTACGACCTTCCTTGCCACAGTCATGAAGTGAATCCCTACAGTTGTTCAGTAAGCAAAACGGTTGTTAAGTGAGTCTGGCTTCTCCATTGAGAAGGTCGCAAAAAGGGATTGCCGGACACTGCGGCCGTCATAAATACGACTCGGTTGCCAAGCGTCTGAATTTTGATCGCGTGGCCGTGGGGATGCTGCAGCAGTCATGTGAAAACCAGCCTGTTGTGTCTTGCCCGCCCTCAGAGCAGCCGGGGCCTTCTTATCTGCTCCCGAACACTGAGGAATGTATGCCTCCCGGCCCCAGTCCTGGCTCCATGCCCAGACAAGCTGAAGAGGAGGGGGCACCTCCCGGTCCCAGCCCTGGCTCCATGCCCAAGCAGGCTGAAGAGGAGGGAGCATCCCCCGGCCCCAGCCCTGGCTCCATGCCCAGGCAAACGGAGCAGCTAGACCCCTCTCCCTCCTCCACAGCATGTGAGCCTGAGGAAAGTTTATTTCCAACAGCTGCTGATTGGAGTGACCCTCGCATCAGAAGATTGGATAGGCGGAGGCAACAGAAGGAAGGGAGGGGCAGGCCTTAATGAGTGCTGAGTCATGGAGCCACACCCCATGGCCTATATAAAGGATCTGCTTTCTGGCAGTCTCTGAGTCAGGCAAAAGTCGAACTTATCTTGCTGAAGTCACTTACTGGTCTCCTGCCTGCTCTGAGGACTTTGCTAGGACTTTGGGCAGAGCTGCAGAGGCAAGCCTGATTCGGATTTCCCTGACCTGGCCGTCAGCGGAGGAGTGGGACACGACACAGCCAAAAGTCAAGGGTCGACAACTGTCCCACTTAGAAACAGGAATTTGGAGCTCGGTTGTGGTCGCAAGTTGAGGACAGGCTGTATTAACCACACTGGCTGCGTCTTCTAGGAACTGCAGTTCAGCCAGATCTGGAGGGCTGGAGTTATGCCCCGTGGGAGGAACTAGAATGGGGAAAACCTCTGAAGAGTAGAATTTTGTTATGATTTTTTCAAAATAAAACTTGAATAGAATAGAATAGAATTCTTTATTGGCCAAGCGTGATTGGACACAAGGATTTTGTCTTGGTTCTTATGCTCTCAGTGTACATAAAAGAAAATATACCTTCATCAAGAATTCTAAGGTGAATAGAATAGAATAGAATAGAATAGAATAGAATAGAATAGAATAGAATAGAATAGAATAGAATAGAATAGAATAGAATAGATTTTTTTATTGGCCAAGTGTGATTGGACACACAAGGAATTTGTCTTGGTGCATATGCTCTCAGTGTACATAAAGGAAAAGATACCTTCATCAAGAATTCTAAGGTGAATAGAATAGAATAGAATAGAATTCGAAGTTATACAACCCAGGATTGTATTAGCTTTTTTGGCTGCTGCTGCACATTGCTGGCTCATATTCAAACGATTGTCCACTAGGACTCCAACTAAAAAAAAGAGTGTTCACACAAGCACATCTCAATTTGGTATTGATGTATGAATGAGCCTATCGGACAAATTATGGTAAATGGTTTCAAACAACGAAGCCAAGATGCAGTTGAATTCACAAAGCCGAACCAAGGAATAGAATAGAATAGAATAGAATAGAATAGAATAGAATAGAATAGAATAGAATAGAATAGAATAGAATAGAATAGAATTTTTTATTGGCCAAGTGTGATTGGACACACAAGGAATTTGTCTTGGTGCATATGCTCTCAGTGTACATAAAAGAAAAGATACGTTCATCAAGGTACAACATTTACAACACAATTGATGATCAATATATCAATATAAATCATAGGGATTGCCAGCAACAAGTTATAGTCATACAGTCATAAGTGGAAAGAGATTGGTGATGGGAACTAGTTTTAATGCCATGAACCAAGCCGGCAAACAACCTTTTAAGACTGTGTTGTTTTTGTTTTTGTTTTCCTGGAGAATGAAAAGATGGGAAGATTTTGCACCAGCCACGTAACGTATGATTCTGTCAGTCATTTGTCTAAAATGGTATAAGATCTCCTGCTTGAGCAGGGGGTTGGACTAGAAGACCTCCAAGGTCCCTTCCAACTCCTATTATTCTGTAATCCTGCATTAACATTCACGGGTTGGATTGAGAAACTGCCCGGTTCCATTTTGCCGTCGTTTTTTTCTCAGAGCAAATCTGATTTTTTAAATCAACAAGGAACCTAATTTGGAGAGCACGACAAAATTAAAAATTGCCCCAGCCTTGATTCCTTCTAATGAAGTCCATGGAATAGAAACACTGGGGGCAATCATGCTTGCAAAATTTAATCACATCTTCTGAAACGGAAGAATAGTGGCTATTGTTTTAGTTATTTTTATTAAGTACAAGATTCCGTAAACTCGCCGTGAGCAAAGAACTGAAGGGCACCGGTGTTGCGGTCCATCAGCAGCCCGCAGCTGAGTCGGACAGTGAGGAGGCTGGGGAGGACCATGGGCCAGTCCTGAAGTCAGGGGAAGGTCCAGATGAGGGCTCTGTGTTGGAGACTGAGGTGGGGCCAGGGCCATCTGGGAGTGATGCGTGGACTCCGGAGCTTCCAGAGGCGGACAGCAGAAAGGCAGAGTATCAGGAGGAGCCTCTTCCTAGTGCACGCATGCGAAGAGCTGCCAGAAGGCAAGAGCAGCAAAAGCAAAAAGGATGACTCAGGAGTAAGGCCAGGAGATGATTGGCCCCTCCATAAGGCTTAAAAGAGTAGCAACGACTCTTGGGCTCTTTGTAGGAAAGCAACGTTGCTACATCTGTTTCTATTAGGCGTCTCTTGTTTCTGAACTTCGTGGGGCTTTGCCAAGAAAAACCTTTGGCAGGGTGCCAAAGAAGATAAAGGTTTGTGATAAGGCCAAAGGACTTCTTCGGAAAGACTTTGTTTTGGAATTAATTTGGACTGAGCTGGGAATGAAATAATTCCCAGCTGTTATAATAAAATAGGCTTGTTTTAGACTAAAGTGTGTCTTTTATGCCTAAGTGAGCCTAGGTCATAACAGCCGTGGGGTCCTTTAGCATAATGCGTTCATGAAGTAATAACAATTGTTCAAAGCTTATGTCTCGGCACGGATGACTGGAGTGTAATGGCAATTTCTTGTAATGAATATCCCGACAGCGATAATGGTCAAACGGCTAACCTTATTATTAGTGGGTGATTTTGTGCACTTCTGTTCAAAAATGAATGCATCGTCTTCTGAAGGGTCTTCTCACTTCTAAGCCTGTATAGGCAGTCCTCGACTTACAACTGTCTGTTTAGGGCCTGTTTGAAGTGACACCAGCACTGATTAAAGTGATTTATGGCCGTTTTCCCACACTTACGACTGTTGCAGCCTCCCCACAATCACGCGATGAAAATTCAGACATTTGGCTGCCAGTTCCTATTTATGATCGTTGCTACGTCCCAATCACTGTGGTCGATAAATCAGTAACCCGGTTAAGTGAATTTGGCTTTTACGACCTTCTAGGACAGTGGTGGCTAGCCTTTTTGTTTCCACGTGCTGAAAGCAATGCGTACGCGACACCCCCATGACCCCTGCCCCCTGCACATGCGCTGTCGTGTCCCACACTCCACTCCGACGAACGAGTCAAGGAAGTCCGTAACCAATTTGGCAACGAAGCCTCTGCAGCTTGCCAAGTTCCTCCGAGGTTTCTCAGGGCAGGCAGGAGTCCAAGTTGTGACTTCAGCGATAGGGTCCGGTATCAGCAAACTCGATAAGACTTTGCTTGACTCAGGGTTGGAATGCCAGAAGCAGGTCCTTTATATAGGCTGTGGGGTGTGGCTCCATGACTCAGCATTTATCCAGGCCTGCCCCTCCCTTCCTTCTGCTGGCGTCGCCTCTCAGATCTCCAGAAGCGAGGGTCCTCCTACTCTGAATTGTCTTTAGCTGGATCTGCTGGCAGCTTCTGGGAAAGGGAGGGGTCAGAAGGAGTAGGCCCGAGCAATTCCAATACCTGGCTGTTTTCCTGCTCTGCTCTGACGGCTGAGCCAAAGGAACACATGCTGTATGAGTGTGTTTATCGGGCTTGTCTTCCCACTCCTGGAATCCTCTCCGGGCATGGGGCCAGGGCCGGGGGCTGGAGGCATGACAGGCCGTTCATCTTCATTTTCAGACTCGGAGTCTGATAACAGACCCGGTTGGAGATGGGAGGGGCCCGGCTGAGGAGAGGAGGGAGGACGAGTCACAACATGCGCACACAACCTACCTCCCCCACCCACATGACCCCCCGTGGCCTGCTTTGAGCCTAGCAGGCCTCCCTGCAGCCTCCTGAGAGCAAACACAGGCTGCCGTGGGGGTGGGGGGAAGGGGGGGGCACCTATTAGGCCTCCCTGCATTTATAGCAGGGGTCTCCAACCTTGGCAACTTTAAGCCTGGTGGACTTCAACTCCCAGAATTCCCCAGCCAGTGGAAGATGTTACCCTGTGGCCAAGAGTTGACGGTTGATAGGAAACAAACAGGGATTCAGTCTTCCGAAAGGAAGAGGTCCTTGAGATATAAATACGGAGGGCTGGTAGCTTTGGGGGGTGCTGCGGGGGTTTGCTTTCACCCAAAAGGTTGCAGCTGGCCTCCGTTGTCTTAGCCGCGCCAAGGCTCCTAGAGGCTAAGGCGGCTCCAGTGGCTTTTATCAGGGCGCTCCGAGACAACGGAGGCCAGCCGCAACCTTTGGGGTGAAAGCAAACCCCTGCAGCACCCCCCAAAGCTACCAGCCCGGTACCTGAGAGGGAAAGGGGAGGGTGGGAGGCATCGGAAAGGGCGACCCCCCAGCTCCAATCCGTATCAACGGAGAGCAACAATCATAGGTCCAAGAAAAATCAAGATAAAAGAAAACAAATCTACCTGAAAGGAAAGGAAAGAAAACCAAAATCCAAAATAAGAAAAAAATATCCAGGGAATAATATAGTTCAGCTCTAAAGCTCTGGAGATAAAAATTAATCGACCATAGCTGAGGCTGAGTTGAAAAAAGCTGGGGAACGTCACCAGGCAGGGCCCTCCGTATTTATATCTCAAGGACCTCTTCCTTTCGGAAGACTGAATCCCTGTTTGTTTCCTATCAACCGTCAACTCTTGGCCACAGGGTGACATCTTCCACTGGCTGGGGAATTCTGGGAGTTGAAGTCCACCAGGCTTAAAGTTTCCAAGGTCGGAGACCTCTGATTTATAACGTATAATGCAATACGTGTGTGACACACACACCCCCGGCAAGTGTGCTCCGCCCACCCGTGCATGCACATGGGACCTCCCTGCACTCCCCCCCCCACATGCACCGCGTCTCCAGCATGCGTCCTGCCCCCCGCACGTATGCGGCAGAGACCCCAAAATCAGCTGGTCGCATGCACAGTGGAGCTGAGCTGGGGCGATGGCTCGCACGCCTACAAAGGGGGCTCTGCATTCTACCTGTGGCACAAGTGCCATCGGTTCACCATCACGGTTCTAGGACAAGCAAAGTCAGTTAGGGAAAAGCCAGGTTCACTTAACAACCGGGTTTTGCTGATTTATCGACTTCAGAGATGCACTTAACGACTCTGGCAAGAAAGGTCGCGAAAAGGGGCGAAAAGTCCCCTAAAACAAACATCTCATTTAACAACAGACATTGTTCTGTCCCCCCTCACCTCCATCCGAGCGATGGCTTAAATAGCCGGCACTATCAGCTCTGGAAGCAAAATAGCTAGCATCTGCCAAGTTTCTCTGTTATCTCCCTCCATGCCGATGAATCAAACAGTACTTCAGCTCTTAGTTAAGCAGTTAATTTGCCTGCTACGAAGAGGCACAGCAGCTCTTGCTGCCTTTATATCCTGTGGGGTGTGGGTCCATGACTCAGCACTTCCTAGGCCTGCCCCACCCCTGCTTCTGTTGTTCCCACCTCTCCTGCCTACAAAACCTAGGGTCCAGCCAGGCCTGATTGCCATCAGCTGGGTCTGGAGGCGTGGCCTGGGGGGAAAGAGTCAGGAGACGGAGGCCTCGTTATCTCCTCCACCTGGCCTGCCTCTGGCTCCTGGAGCTGAGCCAGGGAAGCCGGTGCTCCCGAGGTAAGTCCTGATGGCCCTTCCCCCTCACTTTCCAAGTCATTTTCTGGCAGGAGGCCCGGCTCGGGGGGTGGGGGCGCAGAAACAACAGACATGTTGGGCTCGACTGCACTCGTAAGTGGAGGGCTACCTGTAAATTTGAAACGGATGAGAGGATCTTTCATGTTCCTGCAGGGAATCGCACCCTGTGCGTCTGCAAATTGCCAGATTAACCCTTGTCCTTGTCCTCGTTTTCCAGCGCAGAGGAAGAGAAAGATTGCAATCGTCCAGCCGGAAAAGCAGTGAGTACGCCCTTAAAATACCAATTACAGCACAGTTTTGTCACGTAAATAAAAGTGTTGCTTCTAAGCTAGAAGGCGTTTGACTATATTTTAAGGGATACATTAATATATAGGTAGTCCTCAACTTAACGACCATTCATTTAGTGACCGAAGTTACAACCGCACTGGAAAAAATGACTTATGACCAGTTTCTCACACTTATGACCGTTGCAGGCACCCCCTCCCCCATGGTCACGTGATCAAAATTTGGCAACTGGTTCATATTTATGTCGGTTGCAGTGTCTGATCCCCCTTTTGCGACCTTCTGACGAGCAAAGCCAATGGGGAAGCCAGATTCACTTAATAACCATATTGGTAACTTACCAATTGCAGTGATTCACTTAACAGCGGTGGCACGAAAGGTCATAAAACGGGGCATAACTCAACAAAGTTAAAGTCTCACTTAACAACAGAAATGTTGGGCTCAGTTGCGGCCATAAGTCGAGGAATAACTTTATGTTTATGACGATGGCGGCCATCCTGGGGGCCACGTGATCGCCATTTGCGACCTTCCCAGCTGGCGGCTGCCAAGCAAACTCAGCTGGGATTTGCTTAGCAACCGTGCGTTTCACTTAACGACCGCAGTGATTCGCTTAGCCACTGAGGCCAAAAAAAAAAAAAAGATCATAAAATCAGGTACCACAAAATCAATGAACGGCGGTTAGGTTAGTATTGGAAATTCTGCTCATAATTATGGCCATAAGTGGAGGACTAACTTTAGTTCAATAAATCAATATGTACTTATCCCTCTACCCATCCAGTGTTTCTCAGCAACTTTTAAGATATGTGGTCTTCAGCTTTGATTACAGGGTTGTGTCTGCCAACTTTTTCAACCTCCTCTCTGGACAACCCCCATCGTTCAAATATCACTAGTCCTCGTTTAGTGACCACAGTTGGGACCGGCCACTCGAAGCACCCCTAAGTGACGGTGCTTACGGTCTTATTTCGAGCTTCCTTTCCTTTATAGGCCTGCCAAGGCCATAAATGCGAGGATTGATCATAGAGTTACCTTAACGATCAATAACCTGTGAACAGTCACTAAACGGGACAGTTGAAAAATGAGGACTGTAGTTTTGTTTAATCTGAATGGCTTGTTGTTGGTTTTTTGGCCCTCCATTAGGTTACCAGCGGGAGTGCCTATTGTGAAAATTCAGAATCCTCACTGCATTCCGCAGACGGACATGATGGGTGAGTTTGAGGGAAAAAGACAATCATTTTTTGATGAAGAAGTAAGAAGATAAATTGAGACCTTTAACATAGGTGGATTTTAGCTCCCAGAAATACTCAGTGTCATGTCCCCCTCTCCCTCTGACGACCGGGTCTGGGAAGTCTGTATCAAGCATGGCCACGAAGCCTCTGCAGCTTTGCCAAATTCCTTTCAGATTTCTCAGGCAGGCAGGAATCCAAGGTGTGACTTCAGCAAACCAGATGAGACTTTGCTTGACTCAAGGAATGCCAAAAAGCAGATCCTTTATATAGGCCATGGGGTATGGCTCCATGACTTAGCACTTATCCAGGCCTGCCCCTCCCTTCCTTCTGCTGACGTCGCCTCTCAATTCTCCGGAAGCGGGGATCCGTCCACTATAAATTCCCTTCCTCCAGATCTGCTGCCGGCAATTCTAACATATGGCTGGCTTCGTGCTCACACGCTGTAGGAGTGAGGCTTGTTTGTTCATTCCTGACATTCTGTCCGGGCATGGTGCCAGGGTTGGGGGCTGGAGGCATGCCAGGCCGTTCCTCTTCATTATCAGTCTCTGAATCTGATAGCAGGCCCGGCAGGAGATGGGAAGGGCCCGGCTGAGGAGAGGAGGGAGGACGAGGCACAACACTCAGCCAGTCTGGCTAGCTGAGGAATTCTGGGAGTTGAAGTCCATCCATCTTAAAGTTGCTAACTTTGAAAAAATCCTGCGTTCCCGCGTTCATCATAAATAAGTATTTTTGAATTGATACTCCCGGTGCAATACAGGTAGTCTTCCACTTACGACAGTTCATTTAGTAACATTTCAAATTACGATGACTGTCATGCCCTCGTCGGAGTCTGAATCTGAGACGGAAGACGAACAGCTGACAGAGAGCGGGAGAGTGGCTCCGTTGGCTGTGGAGAAAACCTGGGAAGGGCAAAGTCAGGCTGGGCAGAGCAGGAGAGAAGTAGAACAAGGGAGATGGGGGTTCAGATGAAGACCAAGGTCCACCCCTTCCTCCTCCTAGGGCGCGCAAGGAAGAACGCAGAAGAGAGCAACATGGGTTGCGTGGCTTACGAGGAAGGAGAGGGCCCCGATTCCTTTCACAAGGCACACCTGGGGATGGAGTTTAAAGGAGAGGCAGTTGGGAGGGGCATTTGTTGGGAACAAACACTGAATTCATCTAGTGTTGAGAGTTGTGGCCTGCATTCCTGGCATTCCTCCTGACTGAATTAGTGTACTTATTTTGTCTTGCTGGAATTATTGCCGGCTTCTGGGACTCATTATCTTGCCCTGCTGGAGTGATTTATTTATTTATTTATTTAATTAATTAAATTTTTATACCGCCCTTCTCCCGAAGGACTCAGGGCAGTTCACAGCCAGATAAAAACAAAACAACAATACATAAATACAAGATAAAACAATATTTAAAAAACTTATTAAATTTGGCCCAGATTAAAATATATTTAAAACAATAAAACCCACTAAGTAAAATTAAAAACCGAATAAAAAGTCTGAAATTCTAGGCCAGCCCCGCGCGGATAAATAAATATGTCTTCAGCTCGCGGCGGAAGGTTCGAAGGTCAGGAAGTTGACGAAGTCCTGGGGGAAGTTCATTCCAGAGGGTGGGAGCCTCCACAGAGAAGGCCCTCCCCCTGGGGGCCGCCAGTCGACATTGCTTGGCTGACGGTACCCTGAGGAGTCCCTCCCTGTGAGAGCACATGGGTCGATGGGAGGCAAATGGTGGCAGTAGGCGGTCCCGTAAGTAACCTGGTCCTAAGCCATGATTGATTGCAGTCATTCTGCTTTCAGCATTTGGACTGGAGTATCTGCAGCCAGAAGCTGCTACAGGTTTGTCGGAGAGCTTTCCTCCAGGTCGGAGAGTAAACTGGACTTTGGGGGCAAAATTGGTGCCAATAAAGGGACTCAACCCAGTTCTCTAGCTATGTTGCCTTCGTGCTACGCCCCGGGACATCCCGACAGCATTGAAAAAAGTGACTTGCGACTCTTTTTCACACTTACGACCATTGCAGCCTCCCCATGGTCGTATGATCAAAATTCAGACGCTTGGCAACTGATTCATATTTATGACGGTTGCAGTATCCTGGGGTCATATGATTCCCTTTTGTGACCTTCTGACTAGCAAAACCCAAATTCACTTTCACAACCGTGTGACTAACTTAACAACTGCGGTGACTCACATCAGCACAGTGGCGGCAAAGATCGTCACGTGGGGACAAAAACTTGTTTAACGACAGTCTCACTCAGCAACAGAAATGTCGGACTGAACGGTGGCCGTAAGTCGAGGACTACCTGCGTCGTCCAAATCAGTGCTGGATTATAATTCCCACACACCCAGGTCCCCCCGTTTTGGTTGGAAGTGGAAAGAATAGATGCTCCATAAACACAGTTGTTGTTTATGTCCCAAGATGGTGGAAAGGAGGAGGATAGAGAGGAAATGCTGGCCAGATGGGATACTGGAAGAAGATGGAATTGGTTTCTGGTTTCTTCCCTGCAGGAACTGCCAATGGGAGATACAACTGCCCCGTGCTCTTCATCAACCATCGCTGTTTCTCAGGCCCACATCTCAACAAAGGGAGATTGGCAGAACTGCCACGGTCTGTTGGGCCAGGGAAATGCGTCCTGGTTCTTAAAGAGGTAAGGATTATGAGTATCCTGTGCATTGCTAGGAATGGGAGGATTCTGGTGTTCTGACCCAGCCTTAGAAGAAGCAAGAAACAGACTCCTTGTTGCAAAAAAACCCCTCTTTATTTAACCCTCTCCTGTGAATGAATGGCATTCACATGCCGAAAAGTCCAGGCAATAGTCCTTCAAAGAGTTAGCCACAGTAACTGTTCTGTCTCCTTCCCCACCTCGGAGTAACAAGCTGGCTTTCAGCCAGTGGATTCATGGCTCTTATCAGTCCTGGCAGAGAAATCGCAGCTACCTGCCAAAGTTCAAACAAATGACTCACAGAATAAGACTTTCAGCTCTCTTTGAAACAGTTCAGCTAATCTTTTGCTCCCCGTGGAGTGCGAGCAGTCCCAAAGCTCCTTATATATCCTGTGGGGTGGGGCTCCTGCCCCACCCTTCCCTTTGATGATGCCGCCTCTCTAATCTTCTGAAGCGCGGGTCAATCCAAGCTTGATTATTATTATTATTATCAGCTGGGTCTGAAGGCGTAGCCTGAGGAAGGGAGGAATCGGGGGATGACGGCCTCATTACGTCCTCCGACTGGCCTGGTTCTGGCTCCTGGAGCCGGGCCAAAGCCATCGGTGCTCCCGAGGTTAGCCTTACCGGCCCTTCCCCCTCACTCTCGGAGTCACTTTCGGGCATGGGGCCAGGTTCGGAGGCTGGAGTCACGACAATAACAGACCTTATCAGTTACTTGCGATAATTGCCAGGCCTTGTGGCACGAAACACAATGAGCAAAATCTTCAGAAATACGAACAGTTGTCTCCTACGACAACCACTCCCCTTTCCTTCTATTTATTCCCCAGCTAGGGAGGGGCCATTCAGCATCCATGTGTGCTTTGCTTCCCGAGTTGACTCCTTGTCCTCCGTTGTTCAGCTCTCCTAACTGCTCTGCGCATACGTGCATCTGGAACAGGCCCCAGCTGCTCTTCCTCCTCACTCATCTCATCCTTCAAAGGCAGCTGCCTCTCTGGTGGCTGGGAAATGTCAGACGGCCCTGACTCTATCTCTGCGTCCGACGCAGAGCATCCATCAGAGCCTTCCCCAGACTTCAGTACTGGCCCAAGTTCCTCCCCAACCTCCTCATCGTCTGAGTCTGCCGCCAGCTCTGCTGGCTGCTGGCGGGCCACAACACCTGGCAAAATGGGAAGGGTCTAGGAGGCCATCCAAACCAATCCCTTGCTATATAGAGAGTCCAAATTGAAGCCGGTATCTGTCGTGTCCCACTCCTCCGCTGATGGCCGCGTCAGGGAAATCCGAATCAGGCGTGCCTCTGCAGCTCTGCCCAAAGTCCTAGCAAAGTCCTCAGAGCAGGCAGGAGACCAGAAAGTGACTTCAGCAAGATAAGGTAGACTTTGCCTGACTCAGAGACTGCCAGAAAGCAGATCCTTTATATAGGCCATGGGGTGTGGCTCCATGACTCAGCACTTATCCAGGCCTGCCCCTCCCTTCCTTCTGACGATGACGCCTATCAATTCTTCTGAAGCGAGGGTCACTCCAGTCGGCAGCTGTTGGTAATTGACCTCCCTCAGGCTCACATGCTGTGGGGGAGGGGTCTATTTGCTCCGTTTGCCTGGGCATGGAGCCAGGGCTGGGGCCGGGAGGTGCTCCCTCCTCCGCAACCTGTCTGGGCATGGAGCCAGGGCTGGGGCTGGGAGGTGCCCCCTCCTCCTCAGCCTGTCTGGGCATGGAGCCAGGGCTGGGGCCGGGAGGCATACTAGGACATTCCTCAGCGTTCGGAAGCAGATAAGAAGACCCCGGCTGCAGTGAGAGCGGGCAAGACACAACAGTATCAATAAAAGAGAATAGTTATAGCTGAGGGTTGAATGGATGGGTCCTTGGTGCTCTCCGAGCTGGGTTGTTTTCTTGCAGACATTTCACGACCCAACTAGGTAACATCATCAGTGCTAGTAGGAAGTGTGGTTTGCGGCGAGGCGGAGGAAGAGGGGAAGGAGGAGGACTGTGGGGTCCTTGGTGCTATTTGAAGTTGTTCGTTTGCAGACATTTCGTTACCCAACTTGGTAATATCATCAGTGCTAGAAAGGAGTGGAGGAGGATCTGAGATTAACAGTCTGTTAGACAAAAGGCAGACAGAAGAAGGATAGACAAAGGGGGGTGGGGCGGGAAGGGCACAGCAGAAATCCTGAACTCAATAACTACAGCTGCAGACGACTACCGAGATGAAGTTTGAAGATCTATGCAACCGCCATTAGCAAAATTCAAAATCGTAACAGAGTTGGAAGGGACCTTGGTGGTCTTCTAGTCCAACCCCCTGCTTGAGCAGGAAACCCTATACCACTGATGGATAACCTTTTCCAGACCGAGTGCCTGAACCCCCCAAAATGCAATGCGTGTGCAGCACACGTGCCCTGCATACGTGCCCCGCATGCGCACATGGGGCCCCATGCATGCACACATGGGGCCCCCACACATGTGTGGCAGCGACCCAATGACCAGCTGGCCGGCAGGAGGCATGCACATATGTGCGACAGAGCTCAACTGGAGCGACAGCTCACGTGCCCATAGAGAGGGCGCTGTGTGCCACCTGTGGCACATATGCCATAGGTTCACCACCACATCCTATACCAGGGGTCTGCAAACTTGGCTCTTTTAAGACTTGTGGACTTCAACTCCCAGGGTTCCTCAGCCAGCTTTGCTCTTTTAAGACTTGTGTACTTCAACTCCCAGAGTTCCTCAGCCAGCTTTGCTCTTTTAAGACTTGTGGACTTCAGCTCCCAGAGTTCCTCAGCCAGCTTTGCTCTTTTAAGACTTGTGGACTTCAACTCCCAGAGTTCCTCAGCCAGCTTTGCTCTTTTAAGACTTGTGGACTTCAACTCCCAGAGTTCCTCAGCCAGCTTTGCTCTTTTAAGACTTGTGCACTTCAACTCCCAGAGTTCCTCAGCCAGCTTTGCTCTTTTAAGACTTGTGGACTTCAACTCCCAGAGTTCCTCAGCCAGCTTTGCTCTTTTAAGACTTGTGGACTTCAACTCCCAGAGTTCCTCAGCCAGCTTTGCTCTTTTAAGACTTGTGGACTTCAACTCCCAGAGTTCCTCAGCCAGCTTTGCTCTTTTAAGACTTGTGGACTTCAGCTCCCAGAGTTCCTCAGCCAGCTTTGCTCTTTTAAGACTTGTGGACTTCAACTCCCAGAGTTCCTCAGCCAGCTTTGCTCTTTTAAGACTTGTGGACTTCAACTCCCAGAGTTCCTCAGCCAGCTTTGCTCTTTTAAGACTTGTGGACTTCAACTCCCAGAGTTCCTCAGCCAGCAAAGCTGGCTGAGGAACTCTGGGAGTTTAAGCCCACAAGTCTTAAAAGAGCCAAGTTTGCAGACCCCTGTCCTATACCATCTCAGACAAATGGTTGTCCAGTCTCTTGTTAAAAACTCCAGTGATGAAGCATGTACAACTTCTGGAGGCAAGTCTTGAATTTGTCTGAGACCAAATAATAAGCGCTCAGGTTTTCGAGATTCTATTAATATAGTGTATATATCAATAGTTTGTCAACATTGCTATCATGCAAATAGTGACATGATAGCGGTGTTCCCATATCTCGGGGGCTGCCACAAAGAAGAGGGGGTCCACCTATTCTCCAAAGCACCTGAAGGCAGGACAAGAAGCAACGGGTGGAAACTCATCAAGCAACCTAGAACTAAGGAAAAAATCTCCTGACATTAAAAACAATTAATCACTGGAATGGTTTGCCTCCAGAGGTTGTGGGTGCTCCAACATTAGAGGTCGGACTACACTAGAAGGTCAGTATTGTGGTCCGTCAGCAGCCTACGGAGCTGGCAATGGAGTCGGACAGCGATGAGACTGAGGTGAGGCCAGGGCCATCGGGGAGTGAGGTGCGGACGCCAGAGCCTCCAGAGACTGATAGTAGTGAGGCAGAGGAACAAGAGGAGCCTGTTCCTAATGCACGCATGAGAAGAGTTGCCAGAAGGCAAGAGCAGCTCAAGCAGAGAGGACAACTCGGGAGTAGGGCCAAGAGATGACTGGCCCCTCCCATAAGGCTTAAAACAGACCAGCAATGGCGTTTGGGCTTTGCCAGAAAACAACGTTGTAGCTGCATATTCTGCTTCGTCTTCTGCATCGTATACGTTTTTTGTTTTTGTGGCTTCTGGAAGTTTGCCAGGAAGGGCCTTTGGCAGTTTGCCTAATTGGACTAAGGTTTGTGAGATAACTGAGGAATTTGTGTTGGGAGGCATTTGTTTTACTTTGAGTTGAACGACGCTGGGAATGAAGTAATTCCCAGCTGTTCGAATAAAGTTTGTTTTTCCACGGACTAAGTTTATTACTGGGTCACAACAGTTTCCTTCCAACTCTGTTACTCTGTTATTCCATTTTGTTATTCAGTTTCTAGTGGTTTTTTGTTTTTTTTTTGTGGCGGCCATTTCCTAATCTGGCCTACCTCATAGGGCTGGTATTAACCTTGAGCTGTGGAGTTCTTGATGCTCCCTTTCACAGTTTCATGCCCAGTGTTTTTGCTCTGCTCAGATTCTTCGTATGGTGATCAACTCTGCCTACAAACCCAGAAGCATTCTGCGAGAGTTGCAACTTGTCAATGACCCCAGGTGGAACTTCCAGGAAGAAAATCTCAAAGCAAAGTAAGGATTGTTTTCTAAAAGGAAGGAAAAACTAGACTGTTATTTAAGAATCTATCCATAATGGCGGAGCCAGGGAAGAAAGGAAATTGGCCAGAAAATTATTTTACCTGAAAAAGATACTACAGATAGTCCCTGACTTACGAACACAATTGAGCCCCAAATTTACCGTATTTTTGGGACTATAAGACGCACCGGAGTATAAGACGCACCAAGATTTTGATGAGGAAAACAAGGGGGAAAAAATAGTTTTTGGCTTCTGTGTGTCTGGTTTTTGCCCTTCCCAGCCCCCAGGAGCATTCTGTAGGCCTCCCAAACCGTCTGTGCGTCCCGTTTTCATGACAAACAGGGCCGTTTTTGGCAAGAACGGGATGCGCGGGGCAGGGTTTTGGGAGGCCAAAAATGGCTGTATTCGGTCTATAAGACGCACCAACTTTTCCACACTCTTTTGGGGCAGGGAGGAGAAGTGCATCTTATACTCCGAAAAGTATGGTAAGTGAAACATTTATTTTGTCTTCCTTTACCACCTTTCTTTCTCTTCAGTTGTTAAGTGAGTACCATTTTTCACACTTGCGACCGTTACTTCTTCCCCGCGGTCATATGATTAAAATTTGAATCCTTGGCAACCGGGTTCTACTCTTTTACGGCCTTCTGACAAGCCAAGTTAACGAGGAAGCCAGCGATTCATTTAGTAGCTGGGTTACTTGACTTAGCAACTGTGGTGATTCACTTAACAACTGTCTTACTTAACAACAGAAATTTAGGGCTCCCTTGTTTTTGTAAGTCAACGGCTACCTGTTAGCAGCTTCTATGCTCAGAACAAGAATTTTGGTGCATTCTTTCCAATGTTTTTTTTTTTTTTAAAGCAGCCCTTTGAAGATTTTTCATCCCTGTTTTCTACAACTTCAGTTATGTCACATTTAATTAGGAAAGTAAAATGAATTTTACTGGGGGAATTTCTGCTGTTCCAGAAGGATACAACGCTTGGTAAACTTATCACATCTTAAATTCTTCAAGCTAATAGGTTTGGATGAGGTGTTGTTGTTGTTGTTGTTTTTTTACTACCTCAATGTGGCTGGTAAAATGAAAACGTTATTGGAACAACCACGCAGTGGGATACTTGAAAAATGATGGTATTGCAAAGGATACCCATTTGATGGCTGTGAGCTCAGGTTGGCCCTTCTTATGGGCTCGATGCCTGCCAAAGATGCCTTATTTTTTTTTTTTAAAAAAAACCAAGCTCCTTAATGAATTCAAGGAACAAATTTTCCAGAAAGTGGCAGAATCGTACCAATTACACAGGGATATCCAACAGGAGTGGCATTCAGAAGTTTTAGCAACTTCTTTTCTGCCCAGTTACTGGGTGGGCGTGGCCATGGTGGGTGTGGCCTACTCGGCCTCCTGCACCACCAGGGGTGTGTGTGGCTTTTCACCCTCCCCAGACTCTGGAGGCTTTTCTTGAGCCTCTGGGAGGGTGAAAATGGTCTCTCCTGGGCTCCGGAGGCCCTCCTGAGGCTGGAAATGGGCTTGTTTTCGGACTTCCAGTAGGCCCATTTTTCATCATTTCCAGGCTCTGGAGATTTTCCTCGAGCCCCTGGGAGGGTGAAAACAGCCTCCCCCGGGCTCCGGAGGCCAGACACGGGCCCATTTCCAGACTTCCTGAGCTTCCGATAGGCCCATTTTTCGCCCTCCCATCGCCTCTACGCGGCCCCTGCACTTACCTGGCATCCAAAACGGGCTGCGTGGAGACTCCGGGGAGGGAAGGGGTGGGTGGGCAGGGTGAGACAGTTCTTGCCACAACCGGTTTGGCGATCCAGATTAAAATTAACATCCGGTTCACCCGAACTGGCTGAATCCCACCCCTGATATCCAACCTTGGCAACTTTAAGACTAGTGGATTTCAACAACCAGAATTCCCCAGCCAGTCCACAAGTCTTAAAGTTGCCAAGATTAGATATACATCTCTTACATTCTGAGCTACGCTGAAAAAAATTACAATAAACTCTTACATTAAAATATATTTTTAAAATTTGAAGGGCAGACTTGATGGACGATGGCTTTTTCCCCGCCATCCATTTTCTACATTTCTGTGAGTTGCCCAGTCCAATATTCGCATTATGGAAAAATAGTTTCTCTATCTGATGAAGAAATAGTTTGTGCCGGAAATTTCCGCAGAAAATGGTCAAAAAAGTCAAGATGGCTGCTAGGGTGGACGAACCTTAGGACATACCAGCCTGACCACCTTTCTAAGATGGAAATAGATTAACCTTCCTAAATCTCGAAGTCAGGGTTCCAACTGATGCCTTAATTAAATCATGAGCCTCTTAGGAGCTTAATGTCGGCAAGTTCCAAGTGAAGCCAACTCTGACCCCACATAATTTACGTTCCAGCTCTGATCCTGTTTCCCCCCCTAGGTGTGTCATCAGTCACATTCTCCAACGAAGCAATTTCACGGGTTGTAGAGATCACTCCCCTCCGGCCACTGTGGGTAACCGCAGAGACAGCCTTGAGAGAGAGATGGCTGGAATGTGCTTTGGTTTTTTACTGATGTGCTGCCTTGCCGCAGCTGCAGTGTTTGTTTTCCCATTTCCCCTTGCCTATGGCAGCTAAAGAGCAGGGCAGGGATGCTTTGCGAGTTGACACTTGTTTTGTATCCTTGTGAGCTGTCTTTGCGAGGATATAACATCCAACTGAGCTAAAAAGTCTCGCTCCCAAAATCTTGATTTATAGTGTAATGTTTGTTGTATTGTTGCAACTCACCATGACAGATACCGAGGAAAAACGTACAGGGCAATGGTCAAGATAGTTCGTACGTCTGACCAAGTCTCTGATTTCTGCCGGAAGGTGTGCGCAAAACTGGAATGCTGCCCCAATTTATTCGGCCCTGTTCCGGTCGCCGAAAATTGCCCTGAAAACTGTTCCAGTCACACCAAAACAAAATACGGTAAGTGCGCATGGCAGCTGTGGGACGAAACTTGGTTTGGTTTTAGTTTGTGCGGATTTTGTTTCTCCTGCATTGCCTGGAGTATTATGATTGAGATAATCTAGACCGCCGCAAATAAATCAAATTTGGTATTGGCATTTGCTGATGGAAGCCCATTGCTAACAATCTAGGATTGACTCTGGAGAGCGACATTGGGGAAGCCATCAGAATTCCTTGGATTCCGGCTGATGAAAGAAAGACAGGTAGTCCTGGACTTAGGACCCACAGATGAGCCCAACATTTCTGTTGCTAAGTGAGACAGTTCTCACTGAAGTGAATTTTTCCCCATATTAGAATCTTTCTTGCCACAATTGTTAAGATGAACCACCGCCGTTGTTAATTATAATACTTTTGTTAAGTGAATCGGGCTTCCCCACTGACCTAAGAAAAGATTGGACAACCATTTGTCTGAAATGGTGTAGGGTTTCCTCCCTAAGCAGGGGGTTGAACTAGTCCAGGGGTCTCCAACCTTGGCAACTTTAAGCCTGGAGGACTTCAACTCCCAGAACCTGGGAGTTGGCTGGGGAATTCTGGGAGTTGAAGTCCTCCAGTCTTAAAGTTGCCAAGGTTGGAGACCCCTGGACTAGAAGACCTCCAAGGTCCCTCCCAAGTCTGTTATTCTATTCTACTCTACTCTACTCTAGTCTACTCTACTCCACTCCACTCCCTACTCCACTCCACTCCACTCCACTCTCTATCCTATCCTATCCTATCCTATCCTATCCGCTTGTCAGATGTTTGCAAAAAGGGATCACATACCCTGCAACAGTTGTAAATACGAACCAGTTGCCAAGCATTCAAATTTTGATCACATGACCATGGGGATAGCAATAGCAATCGCACTTAGACTTACATATTGCTTCACAGTGTTTTACAGCCCTCTCTAAGCGGTTTACAGAGTCAGCCTCTTGCCCACAACAACCTGGGTCTTCATTTTACCCACCTCGGAAGGATGGAAGGCTGAGTCAACCTTGAGCCTGATGAGATTTGAACTGCCCAATTGCAGTCAGCCGGCAGTACTGCATTCTAATCACTGCACCACCACGGCCCTTCCTTCCTTCCTTCCTTCCTTCCTTCCTTCCTTCCTTCCTTCCTTCCTTCCTTCCTTCCTTCCTTCCTTCCTTCCTCCCTCCCTCCCTCCCTCCCTCCCTCCCTTCCTTCTCAAACAATAGCACTTAGACTTATATACCGCTTCCCAGTGCTTCACAGCCATCTCTAAGCAGTTTACAGAGTCAGCCTATGGCCCCCAACAATTCTGGGTCCTCATTTTACCCACCTCGGAAGGATGGAAGGCTGAGTCAACCTTGAATGCTACAACAGTGTAAGTGTAAAAACGATGATAAGTCCCTTCTTTCAGGGCTGTTGCAACTTCAAACGGTCGTTAAACGGGTGATTGTAAGTCGAGGACTACCTATAGAATTCAATGGTTTGATTATTATTATTTTTTTAACCAGACTTTTCCTCTCCAGCATACTATTATGGAAAAAGGAGGAAAGTCATTAAGCCTTCTTCCAGTGAAGAAAACACGTACAGTCTGGAGAGCAGACACAAGATGTGGTCCGATTACAGTAAGATGCAGAAACCAGGTTTAACACCGAAGAAAAGGTGTCTTTCCGCAACAGATCTGAATGGAGCAGGATCGTCAGAGGTAAGATAGGTGAACATTATCTGCACATGAGGTGGAATAGGTCAGAAAGCTAACAGAATAGGAAGGGACTTTGGAGGTCTTCTAGTCCAACCCCCTGCTCACGCGGGAAATCCTGTACCCTTTCAGTTGTCCATTCTCTTCTTAAAAACCTCCAGCGTTGGAGCATTCACAACTTCTGGAGGCAAGTTGTTCCACTGGTTAATAGTTGTCGCTGTCACTAAGGAAATTTCTCCTTAGTTCTAGGTTCTCCTTGGTTAGTTTCCATCCGTTGCTTCTTGTTCTGCCTTCAGGTGCTTTGGAGAATAGGTGGACCCCCTCTTCTTTGTGGAAAGCCCATAGATAGTGCAATCATGCTATCATGTCAGCCCTAGTCCTTCCTCCTTTTCATTAAAAGGGATGATATGGGGTACAATATCATCAGTACGCTGATGATACTCAGCTGTACATTTCCACCCCTGACCACCCCAACGAGGTTGTTGACGTGATGTCCCGGTGTTTGGAGGCCGTGTGGGTTTGGATGGGGAGAAACAGGCTCCGACTCAATCCCTCCAAGACTGAGTGGCTGCGGATACCGGCGTCCCGGTACAGTCAACTGGTTCCATCGCTGACTGTTGGAGCCGAGTCATTGGCCCCTATGGAGAGGGTCCGCAACTTGGGCGTTCTCCTGGATGCTTGGCTGTCGTTAGAAGAACATATGACAGCCGTCGCCAGGGGAGCTTTTTATCAGGTGCGCCTGATACGCCAGTTGCGCCCCTTCATAGACCGGGATGCCTTGTGCACGGTCACTCATGCCCTCGTCACTTCCCGTCTGGACTACTGTAACACTCTCTACAAGGGGCTCCCTTTGAAGGGCACCCGGAGGCTCCAACTGGTCCAGAATGCGGCTGTGCGGGTGATAGAGGGAGCTACTTGTGGTTCCCATATAACACCCCTCCTGCGCAGGCTGCACTGGTTGCCGGTGGTCTTCCGGGTGCAATTCAAGGTGTTGGTAACCACCTTTAAAGCGCTTCATGGCACAGGACCGGGCTATTTACGGGACCGCCTGCTGCCACCGATAGCCTCCCATCGACCTGTGCGCTCCCATAGAGAGAATCTCCTCAGGGTGCCGTCAGCCAAACAATGCCGGCTGGCGACCCCCAGGGGGAAAGCCTTCTCTGTGGGGGCATCCATCCTCTGGAATGAACTTCCTCCGGGGTTACGATTACTCCCCGACCTCTGGACCTTCCGTCGCAAGCTCAAGACTTTTTTATTTCACCGAGCAGGGTTGGCCTAAGATACTATTGTTTTAAGTGGGGTTTTATCGTTGTTCTTTGAATAATTTTTAATAGGTACTATCCAAATTGAATTAGATTTTTATATTGTCTTTTAATTCTGTGTATAAATTATTGTTTTTTATGTTGGCTGTAAACCGCCCTGAGTCCTTCGGGAGAAGGGCGGTATAGAAATTTAATAAATACTAATACTAATTAAACTAGACATATCCAGTTCCAGCAACTGTTCCTTTCACGTTTTAGCCGCCAGTCCCCGAATCATCTTTGTTGCTCATCTCTGCAGTCTTTCCTACAGTCTCTTCTTTATATTAGACTAGCTGATAACCCAGTGTTGCCTGGATATTTATTGATCCCAATCCTGTATTAGACAGGAAGAGCAACTTCACCCTGAGCCCTGATTTCGGTGGGAATTAAATCAGTTAAAAATGTTCGACCAAACTGTAATTTCTAATGCTGGGTTTTCCCCATTACCAGAGGGAGCTCCCTTATGGAGTACTGTGAAACCGTTACCGTGGCAACTCCACTGTGCTGCACAGTAGAAGCCATTTTAAGGCAGTACAGTAGAAGCCATTTTAAGGCACAACAGGCTGTATCTTAACAGAACACCCCCCCCCCCGAGGGGTGTTAGGGGTGTCTTACCCCCGCAATATTTCTTTCCAGAGAGGAAGGCACCTGTGTACCAAGTTTGCTCGAGGCGTTCCAGAGTTATGCTGGAACATACACACACACACAGAGCCATTTATATATACTGTATATACATTAATGTGAGAGAAATCAACTACAGTGCTGTCCAGAGCCATGTTTTGCAAACTAGACAACTTTAAGATGTGTGGACTTCAACTCCCAGAATTCACCAGCCAGACTTGCTGGCTGAGGAATTCAGGAAATTGGAAGTCCACGCGTCTTAAAGTGGCCAAGTTTGAAAAGCAGTGATTTGTAAGGAAAGACCGTTTCTCTACATTGGCTCCTATTTAATGGAACAACTTCTCTTCAGCGTCTAGCTATGTTTCTATCTGTTTGATTTAATGGAAATTAGTACAAAACGGTGCTCTCCCAGGGAACCCTTAGTGTTGCCCTCTGGGTTTTTATCGGGTAATTAGTTTCATCTGATTACCTTTCATTCTCCTTATTAACAGCTATTTATTATTAATTATCACGTTGTCGGTAGAAGAGAAGGTAATAGTGTGCTGATTTCTCTTAATGTGGTTTTCTGCTGGCAGTCCTTTGTTTAATTTGGGAGTATCAAGCACGGAAATCGGGACAGCCAGGCAGCTCAAATGAATATAAGAATTTATTGCAAGCTTAAGCTCTCTACAAGAATCTGAACTACCTACTAATCTTCTTCTTTGTCGTTTAATGACCCCGTAATCTCTTGTGGGGTGGAGTTGGGGCAACTGAATGGAGCTTTACTGGCTGGATGCCCTTCCTGTCGCCAATGTGGAGTTGGCAGCCTATATATTCTCATTGTGCCCAGAGAGAGAAATATGTGCCTCTACCTAGGATCAAACACATGGCCTCCTGATTGTGAGGCGAGAGCACAACCTCTAGGCCACCACACCACTCCAGAATATGAACTACTAATGGTCAAAGCAAATTGATAGTAGATAAGAGCCATGGGGCCTCTGTGGCTCAGACAGCTAATGCAGTCTGTTATTAACAGCAGCTGCCTGCAATTACTGCAGGTTCTAGTCCCACCAGGCCCAAGGTTGACTCAGCCTTCCATCCTTTATAAGGTAGGTAAAATGAGGACCCAGATTGTTGGGGGCAATAAGTTGACTTTGTATATAATATACAAATAGAATGAAGACTATTGCTAACATAGTGTAAGCCGCCCTGAGTCTTTGGAGAAGGGCGGGATATAAATGCAAATAAAAAAAAATGGGAATTCAAGGTGGGCTGGACCTCGATCTCTTGCGGGCACGAAGGGACTCAAGACTGATAACGCATTTGACTCAATAGTGGGTTTCACTTACCTTCGCTACAAGTTCAGAACTGTGAGTGCGCGCATGCATAGAACCTTCTGCGCATGCACAGGGTGTCTGTGATGACATCCGGGCGGGTGGGCAGAGCCTCCCACCAACGCTGCCGCTACCGGATCGCCCGAACCGGTACAAACTCACCACTGATTTACCTCCTCCCTCGGGCTGAGCCTGGTCATATCCTCCAGGGGATGTGGCTCAGACTGGTAAGACAGTCTGTTATTAACAGTAGCTGCTTGCAATTACTGCAGGTTCAAGTCCCACCAGGCCCAAGGTTGACTCAGCCTTCCATCCTTTATAAGGTAGGTAAAATGAGGACCCAGATTGCAATAAAGTTGACTTTGTATATAATATACAAATGGATGAAGACTATTGCTTGACATAGTGTAAGCTGCCCTGAGTCTTCGGAGAAGGGTGGGATATAAATGCAAATAAATAAAAAAATTCAGTTCAGTTCAATTCTGTGGCAGGATAGTGACGAGGAAGAAGCAGACACCGCGTGGAGCGAGGAAACCAGCCCAGAATTGCAGGATGATCTAACAGACGTCTCCTCAGAGGACATACCTCTGGCCATACCAATGACCACAATGAAGTTACGCAGCAGCAGAGGCTCCATCCACTTGGCTCGGCCCGAGAGGGACAGGCAAGCCCAGAAGGCTCTTTCCTTCCTGCATGCCAAAAGCGAGAGAACCAGGCAGGTAAGCGGCTGGATAGCCATACCTTGCCTTTTGATGGATCCTCCCAACATTCGAACCACTCCAAAAGGACCCCTTGGAAATAATTGGTTTTCTGTCTTGTAGGCCTTGTTCGTTTGCTTTCTGGGGATTTTTTTAGGGGAAAATCAACTTGGTTGGGCTTGAAGGAAGGCCACATTCCATCTTTTCGTGGTCTATCCAAGGCCAGTTTCCAATCATTCGATCACTCAGAACAGTCCTAATTTTGTGATCCCAATTTTGCTTCGTTGCAGATCAAGCAGGCTGTGGAAGAGAAGCTCATCCTAAAGAGCAACCCCTTGGAATGGACTGTGACCGATGTGGTGCAATTCCTCCAGCTGACCGACTGCGCTCCGCTTGCCAAAATCTTTCAGGAACAGGTTCTTTCTTTCTTTCTTTCTTTCTTTCTTTCTTTCTTTCTTTCTTTCTTTCTTTCTTTCTTTCTTTCTTTCTCTCTCTCTCTCTCTCTCTCTCTCTCTTTCTTTCTTTCTTTTTCTTTCTTTTTTCTCTCTTTCTTTCTCTTCCTTCCTTTTTTCTTTCTTTTTTCTTTCTCTCTTTCTGTCATGTCCCACCCCCCACTCCGACGAACGAGTCAAGGAAGTCCGTGGCAAACTTGGCAACGAAGCCTCTGCAGCGTGCCAAGTCCCTCCGAGGTTTATCAGGGCAGGCAGGAGTCCAAGTTGTGACTTCAGCGATAGGGTCCGGTATCAGCAAAGTCGATAAGACTTTGCTTGACTCAAGGCTGGAATGCCAAAAGCAGGTCCTTTATATAGGCTATGGGGTGTGGCTCCATGACTCAGCATTTAGCCAGCCCTGCCCCACCCCTCCTTCTGCTGGCGTCACCTCTCAGATCTCCGGAAGCGAGGGTCCTCCCACATTAAATTTTCTTCAGCTGGATCTGCTATCACTAATTCCTGTACCTGGCTGGCTTCCTCTGACGGCTGAGCCAAAGGAACACACGCTGTAGGAGTGAAGTTTATTGGGCTTTTCCGTTCACTCCTGGAATCCTCTCTGGGCATGGGGCCAGGGCCGGGGGCTGGAGGCATGACAGGCCGTTCATCTTCATTATCAGACTCGAAGTCTGATAACAGGCCCTGTTGGAGACGGGAGGGGCCCGGCTGAGGAGAAGAGGGAGGACGAGTCACAACACTTTCTTTTTTTTTTCTTTCTTTCTTTTTCTTTCTTTCTTTCTCTCTTTTTTCTTCCTTCCTTCCTTCCATCCATCAATCAGAATAGAGCTGGAAGGGACCTTCGTGGTCTTCTAGTCCAGCGGTTCTCAACCTGTGGGTCGCGACCCCGTTGGGGGTGGAATGACGATTTGCCAGGGGTCGCCTAAGACCGTCGGAAATATGGGAAGTATACTTGCGAGTCGAAGAATCGCGCTCCAGTGGTTGACTCCACAAGCCAGCTGCAGGCTCTTCAAATCGCTAGCCGAATTCGGCTTCAGGCACGATGAATTAAAAAAGAGAGAAATCTTTGCTCTGATGTCTCCCTCTCAAGCCAGCTGCAATCACTCCCAATCTCTAGCCTAATCTGGCTTCAGGCACGATAAACTTAATAGGGGAGGAGTCTCCGTTTTAATGCCTCCGTCCTCAAGGCAATCGCAAGCAGTTCAGATCGCTAGCCAATACGGCTTCAGGCGCGATAAATTCAAAAAAAACAGTGTGCCGCTTTTTTTCCCCTTCTACGGCTGCTGAGACGCACTGTGATCGGTTGGGGTCGCCACATCGTGGGGAATTGTATTAAAGGGATCGCAACACTATAAAAGTTGAGAACCACTGTTCTAGTCCAACCCCTTGCTCAAGCTATTTCAGACAAGTGACTGCCCAGTCTCTTCTTAAAAACCTCCAGTGATGAAGTACCCACAACTTTCCTTTCCTTCCTTCCTTCCTTCCTTCCTTCCTTCCTTCCTTCCTTCCTTCCTTCCTTCCTTCCTTTCTTTCTTTCTTTCCACTGTAGCACCTCCTACAGGATCAGAATTGCATTAGCATAAGACATAGACTGATAGGGTGAGAGGGAACCTCAGAGGTCTTCTATAGATCAATACTAGATCAATAGGTACCACATCAGTGGAAAGGTAACAACGCCCCATGATGTCATGCTGGCCACATGACCGTGGAAATATCTTCGGACAGCGCTGGCTCAATGGCCTTGAAACAGATTCACACCTCCACTATAGTTGGCACCGACTAGTAGTGTTGTGGCTCCCGCCCCCGAACCTGGCCCCATGCCCGAAAGTGCCTTGGAGCTGGGCCTGCTGCCAGAAAGTGACTTGGACAGTGAGGGGGAAGGGCCATCAGGACTTACCTGGGAAGCACCGGCCTCCCTGGCTCAGCTCCAGGAGCCAGAAGCAGGCCAGGTGGAGGAGATAATGAGGCCTCCGTCCCCTGACTCTTCCCCCCCACCCAGGCCACGCCTGCAGACCCAGCTGACAGCAGTCAGGCGTGGTTGAATCCTAGGTTTCGTAGGCAGGAGAGAAGGGAATGACAGAAACAGGTGAGGGGCAGGCCTAGGAAGTGCTGTGTCATGGAGCCACACCCCACAGGATATAAAAGGCAGCGAGAGCTGCTGTGTCTCTTTGTAACAGGCAAATCCACGGATTGACTAGAGCTGAAGGTTGTGACTCACAAGCGTCTTGGCAGCTAACGAGGGCTCTTGGCAGACGCTGGCTCTTTTGCTGCCAGAGCTGATAAGAGCCGGCTAATTAAGCTATCGTTCAGACGGAGGCGAGGAAGACAGAACAAGTGAAATAAAACTCACAGGATTCCTTTACTTTTTTTTAACCTTCAACTTCCCATTAATTTCCTTTCTTCTTCTTCTTCTGTTTGTTTGTTTTTTTAGCCAAATCCTATGTTCAATTACTAGACACCCAGGTGTGTTTCATACCTGGATCAATCTGTATAAAAGCTCCACAATCCCGTGTTTTGAAACTTCAACCGAGGAAGCCTCCTTAACTAAAAAATATACTTTTTTTCCTCTCTATTTCCTCCTTTTTTTTTTTTTGCAGGATATTGATGGACAAGCCCTTCTCCTTCTGACACTTCCGACGGTCCAGGAGTGCATGGAATTGAAGCTTGGCCCAGCCATCAAACTGTGCCACCAGATTGAACGGGTGAAGCTGGCTTTTTATGCCCAGTATGCCAATTGACAACTACCCTCTGTTTTCATACTGTTTTTTTAAGGCCTTGCTTGCAATTCCTTTTTTTTTTCTCAACGCTTGGTATTTGGAAATGATGGAGCTTCTGTGCATGCATAGAAGAGCTCACAAAACGAACCAGATTAAAATCTTGAGCTGAAACCAGAAATATTTTAAGGTGTATGATCAAGAATGATACAGGCACACAACCAACTCTTAATAAAAGAAAAGTTTGAAATTCACCAGAGTTGGCAAGGTTAACTCTACCTGAGGTCACATTAGACATCCTAGCCCAAAAACGTTGACATTTTCACTCAATGTATCCAGAAATAATTGACTGCTTCAACCAAGTCTTCATCAGACATCCCTGACATCCTGCAACGTTTGTCCATTTTGAAGTTCCTGCCTTTAACAAATTGAAGAGAGCCCATGAGGAAGTAATGGAGTTGGAAGGGACCTTGGAGGTCTTCTAGTCCAGCCCCCTACTCGAGCAGGAGATCCTAGCTCATTTCAGAAAAGTTTTGTTCAGTCTCTTTTTGAAAGCCTCCAATAATGGTGCTCGTGCGACTTTTGAAAGCAATCCGGCTGGAGTTTTAAGGATACTTTAAAAATTAATTTGAGGGAGAAATTAAGGGTCCGAATACAGTTTGTGTTTCTAGGGTTTTGATAGGAGTGTTAAATTTATATAGAGAAGGAAGCAAGTTGTAAGAAAGGGAGCATTGTCCTATTTGAACATCCTTCAGGGATGTGAACTTCAGTTCTCCGCAGTGGCTACCTTGACTGGAGATTTAATGGGATTTAAAACTTCACATGGAATAGTTAGAGTGAGGCAGTGACCTATTAAAATTCAATGCACAGATGCATTATTTTTTTCTCCCTCTCTTGTCTAGAATTGCACTTTTACTCTGGTTGTAGATCTTTGTTTAAAATACCTTTGAAAACCCCTTTGGAAAGCATGGTTGCTGACATGCCGAAAAATTGGTTGGGTTTAAATTTTCTGGCTTTTTTAAAAAAATATATATATATATAAGCATGAAAGGAATGGGCTGGTTTAGGACCCTTTTCTTTAAAAAAAAAAGGAAGTTGTTCATTTTACCACGTAACAACAAAAACGTGCAGTGAAAAACAGATTTTTAAAAATTCTTTGTACAGGATTCTATATCTGTAAATAGAGAGACACAAATCTACCCGATATGATTTCATGTAAATAAAGGGGAAGGTCTATATATTCAGAGTTATATTTTAATTTTTATTCAGACCAAATTTTTACTTGGAAGAGGCATAAGCTGAGTTGTTAATAAAGTCCATCAAAAGCATTTGTGTTCCTTGTTTTTTTTCTTCTTTTTCCATCATCATCTTCCCTTCACTGCAATATATATATATGTTTGTTTTCTGAGGTTTTCGCAGGTGTTTGTATGTAGGTCTTTGGTTATTCGGGTTTTCTCCCGCGTGAAATTGGAAGTGTCTAATTGGAAGTATAAAATTGGAAGTGTTAAAAAGGAAGAAACAGCTGCAATCACACATTGCTCCCAGAAGCACGAAGCTGAAGCCTGAAGATGACGAATGAGACTTCGTCGAAATGTCGCCAAGACATTTCCAATTTTACGCGGGAGAAAACCCAAATAACCAAAGACACACACACACACACACACATATATATATATTTATATATATATTAGTTGATGCACAACTAAAAGCTGAAAATCCATTCCGAAATTAGTATTCCTCTTACAGGTAGCCCTCAACTTACGACCAGTTGCTTAGCAACCATTCAAAGTTATGACGGATCCCCCAAAAAGGGGGACCTACAACTCGGACTCGAAATTAGAATAGAATAGAATAGAATAGAATTTTATTGGCCAAGTGTGATTGGACACACAAGGAATTTGTCTTGGTGCATATGCTCTCAGTGTACATAAAAGAAAAGATACACTGAGAGCATATGCACCAAGACAAATTCCTTGTGTGTCCAATCACACTTGGCCAATAAAATTCTATTCTATTCTATTCTATTCTAATTTCGAGTCCGAGTTGTAGGTCCCCCTTTTTGGGGGATCCGTCATAACTTTGAATGGTTGCTAAGCAACTGGTCGTAAGTTGAGGGCTACCTGTAAGAGGAATTACGACGGTCGCCCTCACCACCTCGCAGTCATGTGATCTCATTTTAGGCTTTCAGCAAAACGGTCTCAGTTATAGCCAGCCTGCAGTCACGTGACTCAGTTTTATGACGGTTTTGCCAAAACACGGCTCTTGCTTTTGATTTTGGGCAAAAACGCACCCTAGTGAGCAATGAGTTCGCTTAACGACCGCCACATTTGCTTAAAGGTTACCACACAAAAAAAAAGGCTTATAACCATTAAAGCTATGATCACAGAGAATTGTATTATGGAAATAGGGATACTCTTGTTTCTTTAAAATCTTAGCTGAGCGATTATGTTTTTTTTTGTTGTTGTTGTTTCTTTATTCGTACTGGAAAACTAAGGGTGTTCACGGGCTGGATTTAACACACAACAGCTATTTCTGTGCAAAGCCCTGTGCCTAGTCAATGGGGAAGCCAGATTCCCTTAATTGTGTTACTAACTTAACAACTGCACAACTGAACAACGATTCACTTAACCACAAGACAGGTCATCAGATGGGGCAAAATTCACTTCGCAAGCATATGGCTTAGCAGCAGAAATGTTGGGGTCCATTGTGGTCATAAGTCGAGGATTACCTGTGTACATGGGTTCTGTTCTGTCCCCCCTCGCCTCAGTCCGAGCGATGACTTAATTAGCCGGCAACTATCAGCTCTAGCAACAAACTAGCGAGCGTCTGCCAAGTGTCTCTGTTATCTCTCTTGATGCCGATGAGTCAACCAGGAACAAACAGTACTTCAGCTCTAGTTAAGCAGTTGATTTGCTTGCCACGAAGTGGTATAGCAGCCCTTGCTGCTTTTATATCCTGTGGGGTGTGGCTCCATGACTCAGCACTTCCGAGGCCTGCTCCACCCCTGCTTCTGTTGTTCCCACCTCTCCTGCCTACGAAACCTAGGGTCTAGCCAGGCCTGATTGCCATCAGCCGGGTCTGGAGGCATGACCTGAGGGGGAAAGAGTCAGGGGACAGAGGCCTCGTTATCTCCTCCACCTGGCCTGCCTCTGGCTCTTGGAGCTGAGCCAGGGAAGCCGGTGCTCCAGAGATAAGATCTGATGATCTTTCCCCCTCACTTTCTGAGTCACTTTCAGGCAGGGGGCCCAGCTCGGGGGGGGCGCAGACACAACAGGTTCTGCTAAGCCAGCCGTAAAGACAATAAAAGAACTTGCAAATGTATAGTAACACTCCAACTGCAAATAATTTGCAAGGTGCTGGAATTAATATGCCCTGAGTGCAGGCTAATCAGAGGGAGGCGACAAGACAAAGTGTATTTTAGCGAAATGGCTTTTTGGAACCATTAAATACAATTCCGCCGTAATAAACCGTCGTGCAGCAAGGTAATATTCAATAAACAGCGTGGTTTACAAGCAATCGGGGAGTTGGGATGGCGAAACGGTACCATTTCAACAGAACAGGGATTATGACAAATTGCACGTCAGGCTAAGAACGGGCAGGAAAAATAAATGGTCGCTAAAAAGGCTTTTATTTCCTTTGCGGGGGTGTGTGGAGGAAAAATAAAATTTAAATATCTGCCTTTCCTTTGAGACCACCCGTGAGTGGCTCACTCAAATAAAACGGGCGTGTTTTGCAGTTTTCATCTGCTTCCCTCTTTTAATTAGAGTGATTTTTTTTCCCAGCCCAAAAGAATAGGTGAAATTATTTTCTGAAAAAGATAGCAACAATTTTAGGTTGCAGGTAGTCCTCGACTTATGACGGGTAAGGATATTAAATGTAGTAGCCGGAACAGTAAAAGGTACAATGGACTACAACAAACAGGTGTCGTCGATGAATTAGAAAGTGCCGACTCACCCATGAGGCAATCTATGCTGTGATTGGTTGCTGCGAGTATAAAGGGGGCGTTTCCCTTTTTTCCCGCCTTTTTTCTCTTCTGTTCTGTACACTGTTCAGTTTACCTCATGATGTTTCTCTGCTCTTGACATATCTTGTCTGCAATAGATAACGGTGTTAAATATAATTATTTATTATAAAACTAAAAGCAAATGTCCTAATGAAGTCGGGGTTTCTGACTTCATTAGGACATTTGCCGCGCAATTCCTTGAAAATGACAAGATTGCATAGCGACCGTTTGACGTTATAACGGAGCCCGATTTTATGAATGGGATTTGAAGTTACAATGCTTCCCCCACCCCCATTGTGGTCATGTGACCATATCTTGGGCACTCGGACATGAAGTCTCATTAATGGCGGTTTGCAGCTTCCCGCGATAAGTCATGTGACTGATTTATATATGTTTTTGCTGGAAATTGACATAACCTTTTTCCAGCAAAAAAACCCAAAAACCTCCTAACGAACAGTGGGTTCACTTTAACCACCACCGCCTTCATTTAATGACCACCACAAAAAAAAAAGGTCATAAAACTCAGGCACGGTCACAGGGTGACTCACTTAATGACCATTATGATTTTCGACCATAATGGGAGCTCAAATTATGGTGGTAAATCAAGGACTGCCTGTACAAAGAGCTGGTTGATCACTCAGAATCTGATATTATTTAAAACCAGTGGTGGGATTCAGCCAGTTCGCACCACTTCGGGAGAACCGGTTGTTAACTTTCTGAGCAGCTTGATGAACTGGTTGTTGGAAGAAATCATTAGGGCAGAGAACCGGTTGTTAGATTACTTGAATCCCACCACTGTTTAAAACCCACCACCTCCCGATCAATTTACAGAGACATAGATAATCCATTTAGCATCGCCGATGTATTATATCAGTAGCTGCTTCAGATCAAAACATACCAATCCACATTTTAAACGGATGTTTGAAAAAGGAATACGACTTGTTTTTATTTCAGTTTCGTGGATGTATAGGATGCTAAAATCCAGAATAAATGTTCCTTATAAGCCACGTGGAAGAAACCTAAACAACTTACTACAGTTGATTTTCAGTCTGAGGATAGAGAAGGTGTCATTCTTAATCCAATATGCCATTTCTTTTTATATTCTCCTCTCCTCTCCTCTTTTCTGTCTCCTTCTTTCTTCCTCCCCTTCCCTCTACTTCTCCTTTCTCCTCCCTTCCTTCCTTCCTTCCTTTATTCATTCATTCATTCATTCTTTTTTTTCTTTCTTTCTTCCTTCCCTTTTTCTTTCTTTTTTTCTCTTTCTCCTCTCTTTCTTCCTCCCTTCCTCTCTGCTCTTTCTTTCTTGCCTGCTTGCTTCCTTTCTTGCTTTTTCCTTCTTTCCCTTCTCTCTCCCTCCCCCCTCTCCCTCTATTCTCTTCTTCCATCCCTCTCATTTCTTGTTCCTCCCTTCCTCCCTTCCTCCTTTCCTCTCTTCCTCCCTCTGTTCTCTATTTCCTTCCCTCCCTTCTCTATTTCCTTCCTTCCTTTATTCATTCTTTTTCTTTTTTCTTTCTTCCTTACTTCCTTCCATTTTCTTTCTTTCCTTCCTTCCTTCCTTCCTTCCTTTCCTTTTTCTTTCTTTCCTTCTTTCTTTGTTTCTTTTTTATTTCTCTTTTCCTTCCTTCCTTCCTTCCATTTTCTTTCTTTCTTTCTTTCTTTCTTTCTTTCTTTCTTTCTTTCTTTCTTTCTTTCTCCTTCCCACCCTCCCTCTTTTCTCCTCCCTTTCTTCCACCCTTCCTCTCTGCTCTTTCTTGCTTGCTTTCCTTTCTTACTTTTTCCTTCCTTCCTTCCCTTCTCTCTCCCTCCCCCCCCCTCTCCCTCCCTCTATTTCTCTTCTTCTATCCCTCTCATTTCTTCTTCCTCCCTCCCTCCCTCCGTTCTCTATTTCCTTCCTTCTTCCTCCCTCCCGTCTCTATTTCCTTCCTTTCTGCCTCCCTCCCTCTTGAATAGACGATCAATTAATGCCTCTCAGATAATTACAGGAAAGCAAGTTTGTTTTCTGAAAAACTCTCCAAGCCAGATAATTTGGTTTCTCGCTGCCTGCTCTTTTACATTTAAAAGCCACCTCACTGTAGCTTAGCCATGTGAAATTAGAAATTGATTAAGGGATGGACTGATAGGGCAGGATTTATGGATTATTACCCCAATCTGAAGGGTACTCTGGATGGCCCAGCCCCACAATCCAAGCCCCGAGCATCTCCACAGATTCAAACAGCCCGCCCTCAACACGGTTAGGAGATGAAAAACCAACATTCAGACTGAAAAACAAAACAGAGCCGGTGTTTTGTTATTTTGGTAACCTGGTGGTTAAGAACAGACTTTGTGGCAACTTGAACAGCAAAGCATTTTTAACCCCTTGCTGATGCAGTTTTAACACATTCACGGCCTGTTGAGCTATTTTGGGTTTGGGAGGGGGCTGGTTTGAACCTTCTCTCCCCCTCCCACTTTCCTCTGTTGTTGTTGTTAGTTGCGAAGTCGTGTCCGACCCATCGCAACCCCATGGACAAGGTTCCTCCAGGCCTTCCTGTCCTTCACCATCCTCTGGAGTCCATTTAAGCTCACGCCGACTGCTTCAGTGACTCCATCCAGCCACCTCGTTCTCTGTCGTCCCTTTCTTCTTTTGTCCTCCGTGGTTCCCAGCATTTGGCTCTTCTCCAGGGAGTCCTTCCTTCTCATTAAGTGGCCAAAGTATTTTGAGTTTCCTCTTCAGGATCTGGCCTTCTAAAGAGCAGTCAGGGTTGATCTCCTCTAGGACTGACCGGTTTGTTCGCCTTGCAGTCCAAGGGACTCGCAGGAGTCTTCTCCAGCACCAGAGTTCAAAGGCCTCCATTCTTTGGTGCTCAGCCTTCCTTATGTTCCAACTTTCCCAGACATACATTGCAACTGGGAACACCAGACCCCTGACAATACACACTTTTGTTGGCAGGGTGATGTCTCTGCTTTTTAGTAAGCTGATTTGCCATAGCTTTCCTCCCCAGGAGCAAGTGTCTTTTCATTTCTTGGCTGCAGTCCCCATCTGCGGTGCTCCTGGACCCCAGTTTTTTCCTTTTCCTTTTCCTCTAAGTCACTCTTCACTTTTTCTCTAAGTCACTCGTATTCTTTGCTTTAAAACTGTTGGTGTGCAGTGAAATTAATGAGGCTTCAAATGGAGGTGTGAACAGCTCAGATCATAATATCCTTCCTTTGCTCACAAAACTACCCAGGTAGTCCTCAATTTACGATCCCAAAATCCATCTTGCTAAGCAAAGATTCATTTCTTAAGTGAATTTTGCCCCCCTTTAACGGACTTTCTTGCCACTTTTGTTAAGTGAATCACTGCAGTAGTTAAATTAGTAACACAGTTTTTTTTTATTATTTACATTTATATCCCGCCCTTCTCCGAAGACTCAGGGCGGCTTACAGTGTGTAAGGCAATAGTCTCATTCTATTTGTATATATTTACAAAGTCAACTTATTGCCCCCCCCAACAATCTGGGTCCTCATTTTACCTACCTTATAAAGGATGGAAGGCTGAGTCAACCTTGGGCCTGGTGGGACTAGAACCTGCAGTAATTGCAGGCTGCTGTGTTTTAATAACAGGCTTCTTACAGCCTGAGCCACCACGGCCCAAGATTGACTTTGCTTGTCAGAAGGTCGCAAAAGGGATCAGGTGAGCCCGGGACACTGTGACCATTAATATGAGCCAATAGCCAAGGGTCTGAATTTTGATCACATGACCGTAGGGATGCTATGACAGTCATAAGTATGAAAAATGGTGATAAGCCACTTTTTTCAGTGCCACTGTAACTAAAAACAGTCACTAAGTGGAACTGTTGTAAGTCAAGGACGACCTGTATTACACACCTGCTAGGTAGGCAAGCGACGGTATCCTTTGGACTTAGCGAGACATAAAAAATGATGTGCCCATCACATATTACAGGTTGTCCTTGACTTACAGCTATTCTTTTAGGGACCGTTTGAAGTTACAACGGTACTCCAGCAAGTAACTTACGACCATTTTTCACCCTTACGACCATTGGTCACGTGATCAGATTTTGGTAACTGACTCATGTTTATGACGGTCGCAGTGTCCCGGGGGTCATGTGATCACCTTTTGCAACCTTCTGATAAGCAAAGAGAAGCCAGATTCACTTAACAACCAGGCTACTAACTTAACAATTGCAGTGATTCACTTAACAACTGTCGTAAGAAAGGTCATAAATTGGCAATGGGGAAGCCCGATTCACTTAGCAACTGTGTTTCTAACTTAAAAACTGCAGTGATTCACTTAACCACAAGACATGTCGTAAAATGGGGGCAAAACTCACTTAACAACATAAATTTTGGGCTCAGTTGTTATCGTAATTCGAGCCCTACCTGTAGTAATAATAATAATAATAATAATAATAATAATAATAATAATAATAATAATAATAATAATAATAATAATAATAATAATAATAATAATATTTTAATTTTTATACTCAGGGCGGTGAACAGCCAAGTAAAAACAATACAATATATTACAATAAAAACTATTTAAAAAACTTATTCCATGTGGCCTAAATTTAAATATAAAATACATAATATAAAATAACCCCATTTAAAAACGAATTTAAAAACCCCTATCAAGCCAGTCCTGCTCGGAAGAATAGGTACGTCTTCAGCTCGTGGCGAAAAGTCCGGAGGTCAGGAAGTTGTCGAAGTCCTGGGGGAAACTCGTTCCAGAGGGTAGGTGCCCCCACCGAGAAGGCTCTCCCCCTGGGGGTCCCCAGCCGACACTGTTTGGCTGACGGCACCCTGAGGAGACCCTCTCTATGGGAGCGTACCGGTCGGTGGGAGGCATGTGGTAGCTGAAGGCGGTCCCGAAGATATCCCGGTCCTATGCCATGGAGCGCTTTAAAGGTGATAACCAACACCTTGAAGTGCACCCGGAAGACCACAGGTAGCCAGTGCAGCCTGCGCAGGATTGGTGTTATATGGGAGCCACGAGTGCCTCCCTCTATCACCCGCGCAGCTGCATTCTGGACCAACTGAAGCCTCCGGGTGCTCCTCAAGGGGAGCCCCATGTAGAGAGCATTGCAGTAGTCCAGGCGAGTAATTGCTTATTTTTAATTGCTTATTTGTAATTGCTTATTTTTTTTTACGCAGTGTTCTTTTGCCTTAAGAGCTGTTGTAACTACAAGTCCCATCCTGGGGAACTCAGAATATATTCCTGGCCTCGTCACAGAGGTGGATGGAACCAAGAGTGAGTTAGGAATTAAGTTATAAATCGCAAGGTTTATTTTGATGGTTTTACAGAGGTTTTGGCATCAACCCACCTTCTGAATGGACTGAATTTAAAAAAGATTGAGAGAGTGTTGGCTGGGAGAAAAGATTTTATTTTTTTTAAAGGGGGATGTCAGACCAATGATCTGGGCTTGATTCGCCACCTTTTCTCAGCTGCTAAAGTCTGCGTCACAACTAATTAGGATAATAATTACCATTATTTCATTTTCGCGGACTCTCTCAATGGCTGCCTGGGGAGATCGCGAGAAAGAGACAAGATAAAGTTGTCAAACTATATTAGGGGGAACACAGCAAAGGGATGTCGGAAAAAACAGATTTTCTCAGGGCACGGTTGGAACAAGAAACCTAATGATCCTCACAAAGCCGTTTTAAAAAATGCCAATGCGATCCATCATTCGCTTGGTTTCTCCCGTACTTACATACAGATAGTTCTCAACTTACGACCGCAATTGAGCCCAAAATTTCTGTTGCTAAGTGAGACATTTGTTAAGTGTTTACCACCTTTCTTTACCACCATTGTTAAGGGAATCATCCAGTGGTAAAATCCAATTTTTTACTACCGGTTCTGTGGGTGTGGCTTGGTGGGTGTGGCAGGGGAAGGATACTGCAAAATCCCCATTCCCTCTCCACTCTGGGGCCAGCTAGAGGTGGTATTTGCCAGTTCTCCAAACTATGCAAAATTTCCGCTACCGGTTCTCCATGACCTGTCAGAAGCTGCTGGATTTCACCCCTGAAATCATCGCAGTTTGGGTCTCTCCGCACGTCATCCTTAATGAAGCGTGCAAACTGCATTTTTTTGCATTAGATGAGGAGAGCACATCTTTCTCCTTCTGTCCTTTCTCCACTTTTTACAGAGGGACAATTGACAGCGTTTTAACAAACTGCATCCCCGTTTGGTTTAGTGGCGGCAGCACCTCTGATAGAAAGCCCATACAGAGAGTACAAAGAAAGTAAATACAGAGAGTAAACACTAAGTACAAGCTTGATGGACATTACCTTACAGATGACCCCCACCCTGTTAAAGACCTTGGAGTTTTCATATCCAATGACCTAAGTGCCAAAGCCCACTGCAACTACATCGCAAAAAAGGCTCTAAGAGTTGTAAACCTAATCTTGCATAGCTTCTTTTCCAAAAACACCACACTACTAACCAGAGCATATAAAACATTTGCTAGACCCATTCTTGAATACAGCTCACCTGTCTGGAACCCACACCTCATCTCTGACATTAATACAATTGAACGTGTCCAGAAATATTTTACAAGAAGAGTTCTCCGCTCCTCTGTAAACAACAAAATACCTTATACCACCAGACTTGAAATCCTGGGATTAGAAAACTTAGAACTCCGCCGACTCCGACAAGACCTGTGTTTAACACACAGAATCATCTATTGCAATGTCCTTCCTGTAAAAGACTACTTCAGCTTCAATCGCAATAATACAAGAGCAAACAATAGATTCAAACTTAATGTTAACCGCTTCAATCTTGATTGCAGAAAATATGATTTTTGTAACAGAGTTGTTAACGCGTGGAACACAGTACCTGACTCTGTGGTCTCTTCTCAAAATCCCCAAAGCTTTAACCAAAAACTGTCTCCCATTGATCTCACCCCATTCCTAAGAGGACTATAAGGGGCGTGCATAAGAGCACAAAAATGCCTACCGTTCCTGTCCTAATGTTTCCTTTTATTATATCAAATTAATACAATTATTACATACTTTTGCTCATATATATGCTTATATGATATTTTGTTGATTTATGTTGATGCTTGTGTATACTGTTGTGACAAAATAAAAAAGAGTGGTGAGGAGAGTGGAAAAGATTATAGGAAGCTCGCTTCCCGTTATTCAGGATGCGGCTATGTGCTTAGAGCTCAAAGCCTTGTTAGAGACACACATACACACACACACTTTACAGTCTGTTACTGTTGCTCCTCACTGGGAGGAGGTTTCTAAGTATTTCTAGCAGGACTATCAGGTTCTGCAACACCTTTGTTTCCTAAGCCATCCATCTGGTAAACTCACAAGATTCGTTTCTCTTGCCATATGCATGTATACATCCGAACTAGACTGTGCTGTTTCTCCGTGTCATATAAGGTTTGTCTGCAGATGCAATATTTATTTATTTATTTATTCATTTATTTGTTGTGTCTTGCCCGCTCTCACCGCAGCCGGGGTCTTCTTATCTGCTTCCGAATGCTGAGGAATGTCCTAGTATGCCTCCCGGCCCCAGCCCTGGCTCCATGCCCAGACAGGCTGAGGAGGAGGGGCCATCTCCCGGCCCCAGCCCTGGCTCCATGCCCAAACAGGCTGCGGAGGAGGGAGCACCTCCCGGCCCCAGCCCTGGCTCCATGCCCAGGCAAACAGAGCAACTAGACCCCTCCCCCTCCCCCACAGCATGTGAGCCTGAGGGAGGCCAATTACCAACAGCTGCCGACTGGAGTGACCCTCGCTTCAGGAGAATTGATAGGCGGCGGCGTCAGAAGGAAGGGAGGGGCAGGCCTGGATAAGTGCTGAGTCTTGGAGCCACACCCCATGGCCTATATAAAGGATCTGCTTTCTGGCATTCTCTGAGTCAGGCAAAGTCGAACATATCTTGCTAAAGTCACTTTCTGGTCTCCTGCCTGCCTTGAGGACTTTGCTAGGACTTTGGGCAGAGCTGCAGAGGCACGCCTGATTCGGATTTCCCTGACCCGGCCGTCAGCGGAGGAGTGGGACACGACATTATTTATTTAGTCATGTTTACGTAGCGTGCATTGGAGCTGGTGATCCTTTGAGAGCACTATGCAATGAAATTTCGTTTTAAGGTATGCCGATTAGTGTACATTCAAAGTGGCAATAAAGTTATTCTAAGTCTAAGTCGGGGTCTGCAAACTTGGCTCCTTTAAGACTTGTGGACTTCAACTCACAGCAAAGCTGGCTAAGGAACTCTGGGAGTTGAAGTCCACAAGTCTTAAAGGAGCCACGTTTGCAGACCCCTGGTCTAAGTTGTTAAGTTAATAACCAGTGAATCTGGCCTCCCCGTTGACTTTGCTTGTCAGAAGGTCACAAAAAAGGAATCACGTGATCAACACTGCAACCGTCATTAATATGAGTCAGTTGCCCAGCATGTGAATTTTGATCACATGACCCCGGGGATGCTGAAATGGTTGTAAACATGAAAAAAAATGGTCGTAAGTCACATTTTTCAGTGCCATTGAAACTTTGAGTGGTCACTGGTCACTAAATGAACTGTTGCAAATTGAGGAGTACCTCTGTTCGTTTAAGAAGAAACCAGGGTCCACGATGGGCTATGAAATGGACCAAATCAGAGGCGGCTGCTGCAAAAACAATTATCTAAAAAACAAGATCTCAAATGGACAGCTAACATCAAAAACATCATCAAAAAAAGGACAACAAAGAATGTTCTTTCTGCGCCAACTCAGTAAGCTCAAACTGCCCAAGAAGCTGCTGATCCAATTCTACAGAGGAATTATTGAGTCTGTCATTTGCACCTCTATAACTGTCTGGTTCAGTTCTTCAACCTGGTTCTGGTTCTGGTTCTGGTTCGGTTCTTCAACCCAACAAGAAAAACACAGACTTCAGAGGATAATTAGAACTGCAGAAAAAATAATTGCTACCAACCTGCCTTCCATTGAGGACCTGTATACTGCACGAATCAAGAAGAGGGCCGTGAAAATATTTACAGACCCCTCGCATCCTGGATATAAACTGTTTCAACTCCTACCCTCAAAACGATGCTATAGAGCACTATAGAGCACTGCACACTAGAACAACTAGACACAAGAACAGTTTTTTCCCGAAGGCCATCACTCTGCTAAACAAATAATTCCATCAACACTGTCAAACTGTTTACTAAATCTGCACTACTATTAATCTTCTCATCGTTCCCATCACCAATCTCTTTCCACTTATGACTGTATGACTGTAACTTTGTTGCTGGCAATCCTTATTATTATATATATTTATATTTATATTATTTATAATATATAATAATTATAATAATTATATATTATAAATCATATATATATGATTTATTGACCATCAATTGTGTTGTAAATGTTGTACCTTGATGAACGTATCTTTTCTTTTATGTACTCCGAGAGTGTATGCACCAAGACAAATTCCTTGTGTGTCCAATCACACTTGGCCAATAAAAATTCTATTCTATATATATATATATATCCCGCTCCCATCTCACTTAAGGTTGCTGCTGTTTGGAAGTCAAAGCCGTTCCGTTTTTAATGGAAGACGTTTCCTGGAAGCAAAACACTGGAGAATTTTTCTGTTTATATATGCATTTGGAATTTGCTCTTCAGACTAAACATGTTACCAGCCAACATTTTAATCGCTTGAAACTGGTTTAAATTGGTTCATAGCGTATTCACGAACAGAAGGGCTGAGCCTGCCCAAGATGTTAAACTTCACTGAAATGAGGTTGCTCGTTTGGGGTTGTGGGAACTCAGCCATCATCTTAGTATGTTGTGAGAAACAGGTCATCATCCTTAGAGCCATCCTTAGTAGGGTACATAGATTAGGGCACAGGAAACCAAGAATTATGGGCCTTGTTTTAGTTTAGTAAACTATTTTAATGAGGGAGGGAGGGAGGGAAGGAAGGAAGGAGGAAGGAAGGAAGGAAATGAGAGGGACAAAAGAAGAAAAATAGTGGGAGGGAGGGAGGGAGGGAGGGAAGGAAGGAAGGAAATGAGAGGGACAGAAGAAGATAAATGGAGGGAGGAGGAGGGAGGGAGGAGGAGGGAGGAGGGAGGAAGGAAGGAAGGAAGGAAGGAAGGAAGGAAGGAAGGAAGGAAAACAGAGGGACAGAAGAAGAGAAATAGTGGGAGGGAGGGAGGGAGGGAGGGAAGGAAGAAAGAAAGAAAGAAAAGGAAATGAGAGGGACAGAAGAAGAGAAACGGAGGGAGGGAGGGAGGAAGGAAGGAAGAAATGAGAGGGACAGAAGAAGAGAAATAGAGGGAGGGAGGGAGGGAGGGAGGAAGGAAGGAAGGAAAAGCAATCAAGAAAAAAAAAGATTGGGAGCAAGGGAGGGAGGACGAAAGGAAAGAGAAAAGAGGGAGGGAGGGAAGAAGGAAGGAAGGGAGGAAGGGAGGGAGGGAGGGAGGGGGAAGAAATGAGAGGGAGGGAAGAAGAGAAATAGAGTGAGGGAAGGAGGATGGGAGGAAGGAAGGATGAATGGAAGGAAAGACAAAAACAAAAAACAAAGAAAGAAATAGGGGAGGGAGCAAGGGAGGGAGGAAGGAAGAAAGAGGAAGGAAGAAAGAAAGGAAAGAAAGAAAGAAAGAAAGAAAGAAAGAAAGAAAGAAAGAAAGAAAGAAAGAAAGAATCCAAAAAAATCAATCTCTTGTAACAGCAGAAGTGGGCCGGGGGGGGGGGGTTATTCAAATATAAACAATAAAAATAAAATAAAAAGCGATTCAGAGCACAACCTCTTTGAAACAGGGATTGTATTTTCATCGCTTGCTTGGAAGGGGATGTAAAAAAATGAGCCTGCCTTTTGGTTTCTGGATCTGGTTCCTTAATTTCTTAGCAGTCACTTGCTTCTCAGCGGGGTGAGGACCTCACACAGTAAATTGTTGCCTGGAGAGTAGTGATTTAATCTCTCCACATCCTGAATGTCGAGTGACTCTGGCATTGCTCAGATCCAGCTGTTCAACATCTGTTGCTGTATGGGGGGGAAGCCGAGGAAAGAACGACGCTCCAGCGGGCAACATCAACCTTCCCACCCCTTTTGAACCGGCGGCGTCCCACGGAAGCCCCCAAATTTCTGCAAAAATGGGCCTCATGACATCCCACGGAAGCCCCCACGTTTCTGCAAAAATGGGTCTTTCAGGCAGTGGTGGGATTCAACTAATTTAACAACTAATCTCTGCCCTGATGACCGGCTGGGTGGGCGTGGCCATGGTGGGTGTGGCCAGGGGGTGTGGCAGGCAGCACTCGGCCTCCAGGACTCCCCTGGGAACAAAAACGGGCCACGGCGGGACGTGACACCTCCATGCGTCCTGGTTTGAGCCTAGGAGGCCTCTCTGCAGCGATCTGGGAGGGAAAACAGGCTGTGGGGGCACTGCACACACCCCCACACCCCATTTTGTACCTACGAGGCCTCCCTTGGGAGCCAAAATGGGGTGCGTGGGGACTCCTGGAAGAGGCGGGACCAGCCAGCAATTTAACTACCGGTTTACCCGAACCGGCCGAAACCAGCCAAAACCAGCTGAATCCCACCACTGGTCTCAGGACATTTCACAGAAGCTTCCAAGTTTCTGCAACAAAGTGCCTCATGACGCCCCACAGAAACCCCCATTGATTTCTTTAACAATGGGCCTCAAAACATCCTACAGAGGCCCCCAAATTTCTGCAACAACGGGCCTCACGACGCCCCACAGAAGCCCCCAGGTTTCTGTAACAAAGTGCCTCATAATCACAGACAGCTTCTGATTGTCAGAGCCTTTTTTTAACCTTTTAAAAGCATTTTTTTTAACAATCTATTCGGCCAAATATGTTGTAAAAAATGCTTTTAAAAGTTAAAAAGAGGGCTCTGACGAACGCACGGCTCAGTTGTGATCGTCAGAGCCTCTTTTTTTAACCTTTTAAAAGCATTTTTTAAAAGAAGCGGCAAACGGGCAAGCGAGCGACTGGGCGATTGGGTGGGCATGGGCGGGGAAAGGGGGCCAGGGATTTTTGCTTCTGATTCTCTGAACCACCCGCTGCCATCGACTGATCCGGTCCGAACCGGGAACATTTCACCCCTGGTTTTAGCCTCTGGTCCTCTAATCATCTTTGTTGTTGTTCTCTGCACTTCTCTTGTCTTGTTATCTTCTCCAGTTCTTTCTCTTTTATTCTGCTGTCTCTAGGTACTGCCAAGTATTGTTATCAAATTTATTTGCCACCCATCTCATGATTGAAAGGCGAATCTGAACAACATCTGAGAAAGAATTGTAAACCTAATTTTGCGTAGCTTCTTTTCCAAAAACTCTACACTACTAACCAAAGCATACAAAACATTTGCTAGACCTATTCTTGAATACAGTTCACCTGTCTGGAACCCATACCACATCTCTGACATTAATACAATTGAACACGTCCAGAAATATTTTACAAGAAGAGTTCTCGCTCCTCTGAAAACAACAAAATACCTTATACCACCAGACTTGAAATCCTGGGATTAGAAAACTTACAACTCCACCAACTCCGACAAGACCTGTGTTTAACACATAGAATCATCTATTGCAATGTCCTTCCTGTTGAAGACTACTTTTTTTTTTATTTGCATTTATATCCCGCCCTTCTCCGAAGACTCAGGGCGGCTTACATTGTGTTAAGCAATAGTCTCATCCATTTGTATATTATATACAAAGTCAACTTTTATTGCCCCCAACAATCTGGGTCCTCATTTTACCTACCTTATAAAGGATGGAAGGCTGAGTCAACCTTGGGCCTGGTGGGACTTGAACTTGCAGTAATTCAAGCAGCTGTGTTAATAACAGACTGCATTAGTCTGTTGAGCCACCAGAGGCCCTTCAGCTTCAATCGCAATAATATAAGAGCAAACAATAGATTGAAACTTAATGTTAACCGCTTCAATCTTGATTGCAGAAAATATGACTTCTGTAACAGAGTTGTTAACGCTTGGGACACACTGCCTGACTCTGTGGTTTCTTCTCAAAATCCCAAAAGCTTTAACCAAAAACTGTCTACTATTGACCTCACCCCATTCCTAAGAGGACTATAAGGGGCGTGCATAAGAGCACAAACGTGCCTACCGTTCCTGTCCTATTGTTTCCTTTCATTATATCAAATTAATATAGTTATTGCATACTTTTGCTCATATATATGCTTACATGAAGTGTTGTTTTATGTTGATGCTTGTGTATACTGTTGTGACAAAAAAAAAGTTTGCTCTGTCTCTAAATCTAATTCCAGGTGGGACCCTTGCTCTTTCCTGAACAAAGACAAACGGCCCCCAGGTTCCTATCCTGGCTTGTCTAATTAGAAGGTCATTCTCCCTTGAACCATAAAACAGCTCGTGCCCCCAACAACTTTCCTTCTTTCCTCCTGAAATGGAACTCCTTGCTCCAGGTTTAATTTCACCAGCTCATAGATTTCAGAAATGTTGCAAGTCGGATCATGTTGCCTGCTCACTTCCTCAAGTCCGACCAGCAGAATTATATTTATGGCAGACTTGACAAGGGCGTCCCAAGGAACCCAAACTGCTTGAAGGAGAGGGAATTCAAAACACACACAACGCTGAGCCCCATGAATCTAAATAATGGAAAATACACACTGGTACGTGCTCTAAATTTTCCCCCCGAAGGGCTCAAGGCTGAAAGCATTCGTTTTGCTCTTTAAAACCCATCCTAACAAAATTATGCAGAAAAACACACCGTAACCCTCCATAGGGGCTTTTTTTAAAAGGCAACTAGATTTTCTTAGGTGTTTTTTTTTTTTCCTTGAAAATGTTTCACTTCTCATCCAAGAACTGAAGAAAGCTCTTGGATGAAACATGAAATATTTTCAAAGTAAAAAAAAAACAATAACTAAGAAAATCTAGTTGCCTTTTGAAAAAATACCCTTGGGGTTTTTTTCTTCTCATCCTTCTTCAGTTCTGGGATGAGAAGCAAAACGTTTTCAAGAAAGAATTAAGAACCAGCTGCCTTTTGAAAAGCACTTTTGGGGTAACCGTGACCTGGTTGATTGAGAATCTCCATACACATGCAACAAACAGGAAGCAGCAGGTGAAGCTAAGCAAGATCACATCAAATACCTGTACAATTAGCACAGGGGCCCCCCAAGGCTGTGTGCTCTCCCCACTTCTCTTCTCTCTGTATACCAATGACTGCATCTCCAATGATCCATCTGTTAAGCTACTGAAGTTCGCAGATGACACAACAGTGATCGGTCTCATTCGAGACAATGACAAATCCGCATATAGACAAGAGGTCGAACGACTAGCCTTGTGGTGCAACCAAAACAATCTGGAACTGAACACACTCAAAACCGTAGAAATGGTGGTAGACTTTAGGAGAAATCCTTCCATACTTCCACCTCTCACAATACTAGACAACACAGTATCAACAGTAGAAACCTTCAAATTTCTAGGTTCTATCATATCGCAAGATCTAAAATGGACAGCCAACATCAAAAACATCATCAAAAAAGGACAACAAAGAATGTTCTTTCTGCGCCAACTCAGTAAGCTCAAACTGCCCAAGTAGCTGCTGATTCAGTTCTACAGAGGAATTACTGAGTCTGTCATTTGCACCTCTATAACTGTCTGGTTCGGTTCTGCAACCCAACAAGAAAGACACAGACTTCAGAAGATAATTAGAACTGCAGAAAAAATAATTGCTACCAACCTGCCTTCCATTGAGGACCTGTATACTGCACGAATCAAGAAGAGGGCTGTGAAAATATTTACAGACCCCTCACATCCAGGACATAAACTGTTTCAACTCCTACCCTCAAAACAACGCTATAGAGCACTGCACACCAGAACAACTAGACACAAGAACAGTTTTTTCCCGAAGGCCATCACTCTGCTAAACAAATAATTCCATCAACACTGTCAGACTATTTACTGAATCTGCACTACTATTAATCGTTTCATAGTTCCCATCACCAATCTCTTTCCGCTTATGATTGTATGACTGTAACTTTGTTGCTGGTAATCCTTATGATTTATATTGATGTATTGACCATCATTTGTGTTGTAAATGTTGTACCTTGATGAAGGTATCTTTTCTTTTATGTACACTGAGAGCATATGCACCAAGACAAATTCCTTGTGTGTCCAATCACACTTGGCCAATAAAAAATTCTATTCTATTCTATTCTAATGAATGAACCAGCCATCCATAGGCACATAGAGATAAACTGCATTTACACACAATTTAAAGGAGAGAAGAGAAAGGGGGGGAGGGAGAGAGAGAGAGAGAGAGAAAGGAAGGAAGGAAGGAAAGAAGGAAGGGAAGGAAGGGAAGGAAGGAAGGAAGGAGGGAAGGAAGGAAGGAAGGAAGGAAGGAAGGAAGAAAGAAAGAAAGAAAGAAGGAAGGAAGGAAAGAAGGAAGGAAGGAAAGAAAGAAAGAAAGAAAGAAAGAAAGAAAGAAAGAAAGAAAGAAAGAAAAGTTGTGGGTGCTTCATCACTGGAGGGTTTTAAGAAGAGACTGGCAGTCACTTGTCTGAAATAGTAGAGGGTCTTCTGCTTCAGCAGAGGATTGGACTAGAAGACCCTGAAGTTCCCTTCCAGCTCTATTCTGATGGGAGGGAGGGAGGGAGGGAGAAAGGGAGAAAGAAAGAAGGAAGGAAGGAAGGAAGGAAGGAAGGAAGGAAGGAAGGAAGGAAGGAAGGAAGGAAGGAAGGAAGGAACCAGAACCACATCCCCACAGCAGCCAACATCCAGATCAGCAGGAATTAACACCAGACAAACACTCAAGCAGAAAACTAATGAAAGAGAAAGTCACATTCCACTAACAGTGGCAGGATAAGCCACCGTATAAAAACAAGGAGCAGTAGACCCGACATGCATTTGCATTGAAAATGTTACCTAATCAAGTAACGAAAGGTTCCGCAACCAAACAACCAAAGTTTAGAGAGCACCAAGGACTGTATTATCTTTTATAGCATAATCTCTTTCTGAAACAGATGCTGGAAATCTTGCGCTAGCAACAGACTACATTGTGCTGCCCTCTTGTGGCAAAAGTCAGGATAACACCTGCATCTCTCCAGAGTCAAGAAATCGACAGCAAAAAGAGCAAAGAGGGCCCCATAAGATTTATCATTTCTCTTTTTCCTTGGCACAGTAAAAGCCTTCTCCCACCACCACCACCCCGCACTTCCTTTTAATTCCTTTTAATTCCAGAGAATCGATGTGGCTGCTGTTATTGTAAATCTTCCTCTACCTCCACCCTGGGAGGTTTTTGCTGAATTGATCCTCTTGGGCTGAATAGGATAACAAGGAGATCCAGAAGACCCACTAGTCAAATACGAAAGACCGAGGCACAAGATCTGGCCAATTCTCACTTCTGTGATACCTTTTTTTTTTTTTTTTAACCAGCAGCCTCATCCGCAGGCAGGAGATTCTGTTAGGCAGCAGCAAAACAGATCATATCCAAAGAGAAGAAAAAAGGGGTAAAATAAAGTGGTGGTGTCGTGTCCCACTCTTCCGCTGACGACCGGGTCGGGGAAGTCCGTATCAAGCGTGCCTCTGCAGCTCTGCCAAAGTCCTATCAGAGTTCTCAAGGCAGGAAGTGACTTCAGCAATCCAAGTTAGACTTTGCCTGACTCAGAGAATGCCAGAAAGCAGATCCTTTATATAGGCCATGGGGTGTGGCTCCATGACTCAGCACTTATCCAGGCCTGCCCCTCCCTTCCTTTTGCTGACGTCGCCTCTCCATTCTCCAGAAGCGCGGATCTCTCCAGCCTCCAGCTGTTGGTAATCTTAGCTCATGACTGGCTTCACATTCTTCAGGCTCACATGCTGTGGGGGAGGGGTTTAGTTGCTCCGTTTGCCTGGGCATGGTGCCAGGACTGGGGGCTGAAGGCACGTCAGGCCCTTCGTCTTGCTTGGCCTGTCCGGGCATAGGGCCAGGGCGGGGGGCTGGAGGCATTCCAGGACATTCTTCTGAACTATCAGTGTCTGGCAGGAGATAAGAGGGGCCCGGCTGCGGCAGGGGGAGCGAGCGAGACACAACAGGTGGGTTTCACATATTCTTACAACCAGTTCACCCCATGCGTGCACGTCTTCCGCGCATGTGCCCAGCCTTCCGTGAATGCAATTTGCTCGCTCGCGCACCTTCCACACATGCGCCCAGTCTCAAAAACGTAGCTAAATAGGACAGCATTACGCCGGGCCGATGCCGGGGCAGGCTCACCCTAAGTCGCCACTACCAGTTCGCTCAAACTGGTCCGAACCGGCGGAATCCCACTTCTGGTAAAATGGGATAAAACAAAAAAGAGCAATGGCAGTGGAATGATGAAAGCTGCAGAAATCTGGATTACGGGAAATCCTCGAATTAAAACCGTTCGTTTAGTGACCAAGTTCAGGGGTGAAATGTTCCTGGTTTGGACCGGATCACCCGATCCGGTAGTGATGGCGGCAGGTGGTTCGGAGAACCGATGGCAAAAATCCCTGCCCCCCCCGCCCCATGCCCAGTTGAGCCGCGTGATCATCAGAGGTTTTTTTTCTTTCTTTTAAAAGGATTTTTTCTTCAGCCGAAAAAATGTTTTTAAAAGTAAAAAAAAAAGCCACTGATGATTCCGCAGCTCAGCTGGAATCGTCAGAGGCTTTTAAAAGCAACCTCTTCAGCCAAAGAGGTTGTAGAAAAAAATGCTTTTAAAAGTTTTTTTTTTTTAAAAAAAAGTTGGCCACACACCCCCAGTCACTTTACCCCACCACCAAGCCACATCCAAAGAACCGGTAGTAACAAATTTTACATTTCACCCCTGAGCAATGGTACTGGAAAAAAGTGACTTACGACCGGTTCTTGCACTTATGACTGGCACACATACCAACCCTGTGGTCATATGATCACAATTCGGGCATGTGACAACCGCCATACTTGTACAATGGTTGCCGCATTCTCGGCTCATGTCATTGCCATTTGTGACCTTCCCAGCCAAGCAACCTCAATAGGGGGAAACTAGATTCGCTTAATGACCTAATGATTCTATTAATAATGGCAGCGATTTGCTTGACAACATGGCAAAAGGCGGTCGTACAATTGGGTCAAATTCATTTAACAACTGCCTTGCAATCTCTAGGCTGGCTGGGGAATTCTGGGAGTTGAAGTCCACCAGTCTTAAAGCTCCCAGGTTTGGAGACTCATGAGTCTAGATCAGGGTCTCCAACCTTGGTCCCTTTAAGACTGGTGGATTTCAACTCCCAGAGTCCCTCAGCCAGCAAAGCTAAGCTGAAGGACTCTGGGAATTCTGGGAATCCCTAGGCTGGCTGGGGAATTCTGGGAGTTGAAGTCCACCAGTCTTAAAGGGACCAAGGTTGGAGATCCCTGGTCTAGATTAGAATAAGGGAGAAAACATTCTTTTTTACAGATTTATTTATTTTTATTTATTTATTTATTTTATCACAACAATATATGTAACTATCATACAGAAAGGTTATATAGTATATAAAGGTATAAGCATATATATATATATATATATATATATATATATATATATAGGAAGAAAAAAAGAAAAACAATAGGACAGGAACGGTAGGCACGTTTGTGCGCTTATGCACGCCCCTTATGGTCCTCTTAGGAATGGGGTGAGGTCAATAGTAGAAAGTTTTTGGTTAAAGCTTTTAGGATTATGAGAAGAGACCACAGAGTCAGGTAAAATATTCCAAGCACTGATGATTCTGTTACAGAAGTCATATTTTCTGCAATCTAGATTAAAGCGGTTGACATTAAGTTTAAATCTATTGGTTGCTCTTGTATTATTGCAATTAAAGCTGAAGTAGTCTTTGACAGGAAGGACATTACAATAGATGATTCTATGAGTTAAACTTAGGTCTTGTCGAAGGCGACGGAGTTCCAAGTTTTCCAAGCCCAGGATTTCAAGTCTGGTGGGATAAGGTATTTTGTTGTTTACAGAGGAATGGAGAACTCTTCTTGTAAAATATTTCTGGACACGTTCAATTGTATTGATGTCAGAGATATGGTGAGGGTTCCAAACAGGTGAGCTGTATTCTAGAATTGGTCTAGCAAATGTTTTATATGCTCTGGTTAGTAGTGTAGTGTCTTTGGAAAAGAAGCTACGCAAGATTAGGTTTACAACTCTTAGAGCTTTTTTTGCTATGTATTTGCAGTGGGCTTTGGATGAACAGAGTTGGAAGGGACCTTGTAGCTCATCCAGTCCAACCCCCCACCCAAGCAGGAGATCCTACATAAATGGCCCATCCTTTCTTGAAAGCCTCCAGTGATGAAGCTCCCACAAGCTGTTCCATGGGTTGATTGCTCTCTGTGTCAGAAAAATTATCCTTATTTTTAGGTTGAATCTCTCCGTGGTCAGTTTCCATCCATTCTTCCTTGTCTGGCCTTCGGGTGCTTTGGAAAATAGCTTGACCCCCTTCCTCCTCTCTGGGGCAGCCCTTCAAATATTAGAACATGTCTGTCATGTATCCCCTGGTCCTTCTCTTCACTAGACTAGCCATACCCAGTTCCTGTAACCCTTCATCGTATGTTTTAGTCTCTAGTCCCCTAATCATCCTGGTTGCTCTTCTCTGCACTCTTTCTAGAGTCTCAATTCATGACTTTAGCCCATGTCAAGGAAGAATAGCTCTGGGCTGTATCACCATGGCTGGAGATCAAAATGAAGACAACTTTCTGCACATGTGATGACTTTTGTCACCCAAGCCCAAGTAGGTAGTAGGAAACTCAGTCAGTGTAAAAACAAACAAACTTTATTCGAACAGTTGAGAATTACTCCATTCCCAGCGTAGTTCAACTAAATTAAAGCAAATTCCTCCCAACACAAATTCCTCAGTCCTATCGCAAACCTCGGTCCAATTAGGCAAACTGCCAAAGGCCTTTCTTGGCAAAAGTTCAGAAGACACCGATACAAAATAAATGTAACAAGATGAAGCTATCAATGTTGTTTTCCAGCAAAGAGTCCAAACGCCATTGCTGGTCTTTTAAGCCTTATGGGAGGGGCCAATCGTCTCTTGGCCCTACTCCCGAGTCGTCCTCTTTGCTTGAGCTCTCTTGCCTTCTGGCAACTCTTCTCATGCGTGCATTAGGAACAGGCTCCTCCTGTTCCTCTGCCTCACTACTGTCAGTCTCTGGAGGCTCTGGAGTCTGCACCTTACTCCCCGAAGGCCCTGGCCCCACCTCAGCCTCCGATGCAGAGCCCTCATCCGGGCCTTCTCCAGCCTCCAGGACTGGCCCATGCTCTTCCTCAGCCTCATCGCTGTCCGACTCCATTGCCAGCTCCACAGACTGCTGGTGGACCAGAACAATAACAAAGATTGTGGCCCTTGTAAGTAGATGCCTGGGCCCCTGTTAAACCCTTCTTTATCTGCTCAGTGGGTCTGTGAAAGTCTCTGTGTGCAGGAGGCAAGAGGCAGGCACTGAGTAGGTGTGGGCACCGTGAGCTTCCTTTCCTCCAGAAACCTCACATGAGTAGGAGCTTCGTAGGAAGCGAAGCAAAATCTCTTCAGGTACCTTTGTCTAACCACAGACACCCACACAAATCTCATCTTCCTAACTAGGGGAGGGGGTGAGGCATCCTTCTGCTTCCTCAGCTGAGCAAATCTCCAGGCAGGGGACCCAATGCATAGGCATTTTATAGTCTAGCTACCCAGGCTGACTTGGACCGCCTCTTAGGACATAGTATCATAGAGTTGGAAGCAGAGGTGAAATGCTCCCAGTTCGGACCGGATTGCCTTATCTGGTAGCGATGGTGGTGGGTGGTTCGGAGAACTGGTAGCAAAAATCCTTGCTGCCCTCCATGCCCTGCTGAGCCACACAATCATCAGAGGGTGTTTTTTTTTTACTTTTAAAAGCATTTTTTCTTTGGCTGAAAAAATGCTTTTAAAAGTAAAAAAAAAAATACCTCTGACGATCATGCGGCTCAGCTGGGATCGTCAAAGCCTTTTAAAAGCATTTTTTTCTACAACTTCTTCAAATGCTTTGAAAATGGTTTTAATGCTTTGAAAATGGTTGAAAATGGTTGTGAAACAAAAATGCTTTGAAAGGGATCTGACAATCCCAGCTGAGCCGCGCGATCATCAGAGGCTTTTTTTTTTTACTTTTAAAAGCATTTTTTTGGTCGAAAAAAAATGGTTTTAAAAGTTAAAAAAAAAACTTCTGATGATTGCACGGCTCAGTTGGGCATGCGGGGCATGAGGGAAGTGGGGGCAGGGATTTTTGCTACCGGTTCTCCAAACCACCCACCGCCATCGCTACCGGATCGGACGATCCGGTCCGAACCGGGAGCATTTCACCCCTGGATGGAAGTCTTTTGATCGCTACAAAACTGCATAGGAAGGATTGCGTTGTGCAAGGAATCTGGGCCATGTGCACAGGAATTGTTTGGAACATTCAGTAGCCCAGGAAAAGATAGAGAAGAGCCAGATTGGGGTAATGCTTAAGAGGCTGGCCTAGAAACTAGGAGACGTGAGTTCTAGTTCTGCTTTAGGTATGAAAGCTGGGTGGGTGACTTTGGGCCAATCGCCAGGAGATGGAGCATTCTAGTCCCGCTTTAAGCATGACAGCAGGCGAGGTGACCTTCAGTCAGTCTTCAGGAGATGATGAGTTCTAGTTCTGCCTTAGGCGTGAAAGCTGGCTAGGTAACTTTGGGCCAATCACCAGGAGATGAAGAGTTCTAGTTCATTCTTAGGCGTGACAGCTGACTGGGTTAAAAATAAAAAATACCTCTGACGATCATGCGGCTCAGCTGGGATAGTCAAAACCTTTTAAAAGCATTTTTTTCTACAACTTCTTCAAATGCTTTGAAAATGGTTTTAATGCTTTGAAAATGGTTGAAAATGGTTGTGAAACAAAAATGCTTTGAAAGGGATCTGACAATCCCAGCTGAGCCGCGCGATCATCAGAGGCTTTTTTTTTTTACTTTTAAAAGCATTTTTTTGGTCGAAAAAAAATGGTTTTAAAAGTTAAAAAAAAAACTTCTGATGATTGCACGGCTCAGTTGGGCATGCGGGGCATGAGGAAGTGGGGCAGGGATTTTTGCTACCGGTTCTCCAATCCACCCACCGCCATCGCTACCGGATCGGATGATCTGGTCTGAACCGGGAGCATTTCACCCCTGGATGGAAGTCTTTTGATCGCTACAAAACTGCATAGGAAGGATTGCGTTGTGCAAGGAATCTGGGCCATGTGCACAGGAATTGTTTGGAACATTCAGTAGCCCAGGAAAAGATAGAGAAGAGCCAGATTGGGGTAATGCTTAAGAGGCTGGCCTAGAAACTAGGAGACGTGAGTTCTAGTTCTGCTTTAGGTATGAAAGCTGGGTGGGTGACTTTGGGCCAATCGCCAGGAGATGGAGCATTCTAGTCCCGCTTTAAGCATGACAGCAGGCGAGGTGACCTTCAGTCAGTCTTCAGGAGATGATGAGTTCTAGTTCTGCCTTAGGCGTGAAAGCTGGCTAGGTAACTTTGGGCCAATCACCAGGAGATGAAGAGTTCTAGTTCATTCTTAGGCGTGACAGCTGACTGGGTTAAAAATAAAATAAATAGGTGGGATAAAAGAAGGAAGGAAGGAAAGAAGGAAGGAAATACCAAGCAAGTAGGTAAGAAAGAAAAAAGGCATTTTACCTGAAGCCTGAAATGCCCCTCCAATGTTGTATATTTTTTTTTACAACTTAAGCTACCATTAAAAATAATTAGGAGGTGAGCAAGGCTGGTTATTTTTATTTCGGTCTGTGATGCCAGCTGGGACTGGGCAATGGCAGCCATCTGAACACGCAGACGTAGGCTTTCGGATCTTCTTCCCCTGAGAATTTCAGATTTTGCTTAATTTTAATTTTAGCTTCCCAACGATTCTATGGCGTAGGCTAGCTTGAGAGAGTAACTAGCTAGAAATACATCTTCCTGGATAATCTTCCTTCCTTCCTTCCTTTCTCCCACCCTCCCTTCCCCCCTTCCTCCCACTCTCCCTTCCTTCCCTTTCTCCTCTTTGTCCTTCTCCTGCCTTCTTTCTCCTTCACTGAGCCTCCTTCCTTCCTTCTTTCCTTCCTTCTTTCTTTCCTTCCTTCCTTTCTAATCCTTCCTTCTTTCTCCTTCTCCAAACCCCCTTCCTTTCTTCTTTCCTCTTCCCTTCCTTCCTTCCTTTCTCCTCTTCCTTCCTTCCTTCCTCTTCTTCTTCCTCCTTCCTTCATGTCCCCTTCCTTCCTCTTCCCTTCCTCCCTTCCTCTTCCTCCCTTCCTCTTCCCTTCCTTCCTTCTTTCCTCTTCCCTTCCTTCCTTCCTCTTCCTTTCCTTCCTCTTCCTTCCTTCCTTCCTCTTCCTCTTTCCTTCTTTTCCTTCCTCTTTCCTTCCTTTCTCTTCCTCTTCCTCTTCCTCTTCCCTTCCTTCCTTCCTTCCTCTCCCTCCCTCCCTCCCTCCCTCCCTTCGGGGGCCAGCCGGGATCATGAGCTCCTCTGCAGCGCCGTCCCTGCCAGCGGAGGCGGCGACAGCAGCGCGCGGTTGCGGCTTGGGTGACGGAGAGGAGCAGCTGCTGCCGCCGCCGCCGCGAGAGGAGCCGCTGGCTGGACGGGGCCGCTGGGACTCGCTTGACCCAGAAGAACCGGGCGTGGAGCAGAGGAGCTCGGGCCGGGCGAGGAGCAGGTAAGGGGACAGACTCAGAGGACTGGGGCTGAGCAGTCCCGGGGAACGCCAGCGAAACCCACCGAGCCAGGATGCTGCGAGCGCTCAGTATGGAAACTCTCGCTTTGCGCTTTTTCCACTCCGCGGCTCCGGCGTCCTACTCGGAGCTGCCTCTTTCTAAGGCTGCGCTGGTGGGCAGTTTCCCTTCGCCGACCTTACTTTGTCCTACCTCCAAGTAAAAGAAGAGGGGAAAACTTAAGCCACAGGAGCTGAGCTTGGAGCTGGGGGTCGGGAGCAACCATCTCTCCCTGCACCCCACCCCACCCCACCCCAAAAAAACCAGGTTAGGATCCGTTGGAATTAGGGTTTCCTTCTTTAGTGAGGATCTGATCCCGTCCTGGATGGCTTGATGCTCAGAGAAAAGGTTGCCGGCTTTTAAATCAAGGGTCCTTGGTGCCCTCTGAACTTGGTGGTTTTCTGGCAGACATCTCGTGACCCAGTTAGGTGGTATCATCAGTGCTGGTTGGGAAGTGGAGTTTGTTCTCAGTTTACATTCTAGTGGCTTGCCCTGTTGGCGTTGGTGGTGTGGATACTTTTGGGATGTTCGCTGTTTGGTTGAGCTGTTCACTGTTGGCTTATTTGGCAGTTTAGAATAGAATAGAGCTGGAAGGGACCTCGGAGGTCTTCTAGTCCAACCCTGCTGCTCAAGCAGGAGACCCTGTGCCATTTCAGACAAGCGACTGTCCAGTCTCTTCTTAAAAGCCTCCAGTGATGAAGCACCCCACAACTTCTGGTGGCAAGCCGTTCCACTGGTTAATTGTCCTCACTGTTAGGAAGTTTCTCCTTAATTCCAGGTTGCTTCTCTCCTTGATTAGTTTCCATCCGTTGCTTCTTATCCTGCCTTCTGGTGCTTTGGAAAATAAGTTGACTCCTCTCCTCTTTGTGGCAGCCCCTCAAATACTGGAATAGTGTTATCATGTCCCCTCTAGTCCTTCTTATATCTAGAACGGCCATAGAATAGAAGAATAGAATAGAATAGAATTTTATTGGCCAAGTGTGATTGGACACACAAGGAATTTGTCTTGGTGCATATGCTCTCAGTGTACATAAAAGAAAAGATACGTTCATCAAGGTACGACATTTACAACACAATTGATGATCAATATATCAATATAAATCATAAGGATTGCCAGCAACAAGTTATAGTCATACAGTCATAAGTGGAAAGAGATTGGTGATGGGAACTATGAAACGATTAATAGTAGTGCAGATTCAGTAAATAGTCTGACAGTGTTGAGGGAATTATTTGTTTAGCAGAGTGATGGCCTTCGGGAAAAAACTGTTCTTGTGTCTAGTTGTTCTGGTGTGCAGTGCTCTATAGCGTCGTTTTGAGGGTAGGAGTTGAAACAGTTTATGTCCAGGATGCGAGGGATCTGCAAATATTTTCACGGCCCTCTTCTTGATTCGTGCAGTATACAGGTCCTCAATGGAAGGCAGGTTGGTAGCAATTATTTTTTCTGCAGTTCTAATTATCCTCTGAAGTCTGTGTTTTTCTTGTAGGGTTGCAGAACCGAACCAGACAGTTATAGAGGTGCAAATGACAGACTCAATAATTCCTCTGTAGAATTGGATCAGCAGCTCCTTGGGCAGTTTGAGCTTACTGAGTTGGCGCAGAAAGAACATTCTTTGTTGTCCTTTTTTAATGATGTTTTTGATGTTAGCTGTCCATTTGAGATCTTGCGATATGATAGAACCCAGAAATTTGAAGGTTTCTACTGTTGATACTGTGTTGTCAAGTATTGTGAGAGCCAAATCTTGCCTCCGTTGTTCATATGTTTTAGCCTCCGGGCCTTTAATCATCTTAGTCGCTCTTCTCTTTTTAGTTCCTTTCCTCACTTGGGGGTATGGTTTACTTCTTCATTATTGGTCTGATGTTAATCTTAGAGTTAATCTACGGTCACCTGGGTGCTGATTACTGGTGGGGAAATGTTTTGGCCTTTTGGCTTCCTTCTTGGCTTGTTGACTGCCTCTTTTGCATAATATATAGATATCGTTTATGTCTACCGGTCTATTGATAGCTAATTTGTCAGAGTGCCAATGCTTCTAGAAATCCCCAAGTGTTTTTAGGCTTGGCTTGGTCTAGGATGGCCAGAATTTCCAATTTGAAAACTATGGTGAAGTCTGTCCAATGTGCTGTGAAATTAAAGAGTTTTCATCCTGATAGCTAGTTGGTGTTCATAAAACAGAACAGAAAAGAACAGAACAGAACAGAATTTTTATTGGCCAAGTGTGATTGGACACACAAGGAATTTGTCTTGGTGCATATGCTCTCAGTGTACATAAAAGAAAAGATACGTTCATCAAGGTACAACATTTACAACACAATTGATGGTCAATATATCAATATAAATCATAAGGATTGCCAGCAACAAGTTATAGTCATACAGTCATAAGTGGAAAGAGATTGAAACTGATTTAATTATAAGGTAGGTAAAATGAGGACCCAGATTGCTGGGGGCAATAAAAGTTGACTTTGTATATAATATACAAATGGATGAAGACTATTGCTTGGCATAGTGTAAGCCGCCCTGAGTCTTCGGAGAAGGGCGGGATATAAATGCAAATAATAATAATAAAAAAAAGATACGTTCATCAAAAATCCTAAGGTATAACACTTAATGATAGTCATAGGGTACAAATAAGCAATCAGGAAATAATCAATATAAATCGTAAGGATACAAGCAACAAAGTCATAGTCATTCAGTCATAAGTGGAAGGAGATGGGTGGTGGGAACGATGAGAAGATTAATGGTAATGCAGATTTAGTAACTAGTTTAACAGTGTTGAGGGAATTGTTTGTTTAGCAGAGTGAGGGCGTTCGGGAAAAAACTGTCCTTTTGTCTAGTTGTTCTGGTGTGCAGTGCTCTATAGCGTCGTTTTGAGGGTAGGAGTTGAAACAATTTATGTCCAGGATGCGAGGGGTCTGTAAATATTTTTACAGCCCTCTTTTTGACTCGTGCAGTATACAGGTCCTCCATGGAAGGCAGGTTGGTAGCCATTGTTTGTTCTGCAGTTCTAATCATTCATTGAAGTCTGTGTCCGTCTTGTTGGCTTGCAGAACCAAACCAGACAGTTATAGAGGTGCAGATGACAGACTCAATAATTCCTCTGTAGAACTGGATCAGCAGCTCCTTGGGCAGTTTGAGCTTTTTGAGTTTGTGCTTTTTTGATGACGTTTTTGATGTTAGCTGTCCATTTTAGATCTTGCGATATGGTAGAACCTAGAAATTCCCGGATGTGTTCTGCCAGCTTTTAAATCCGTTTGGGCTTTTCACTGTAGATTTTGATCCCCGCTGATGATTTCTATCCGTTTATTAGCTGCCTCAAGCACGTAAGCTACTCTTTTTGGTGTTCCAGGAAGTTGGCAACCTTCCTTGGATGATGTTCCAGGCTGGGAAATTTTGTCAGGATCCTCATTGTAAGAGAGAAAGGAGTTTAAGGACGAGAGGAAGGAAATGAGGCTTATTCTTGATTGATTGCGTGCCTACCGTCCCTGTCCTAATATTCCTTTTTACTTACTCTTTTCATGTATCCAAATTACGTTTATACTTTTACCTGTTATCTTATATAGGATTGACAAATAAATAAATAAAAATCTTTGGTTATACATGGCAATTCACAAGAAATGAATGGATGGGAACCCCTTGTTATTTTAATGGCTGGTGGAGAGTTAAAAAAAAAAACTCCTTCGTTAATAGGTCTCCTGCTTTAGCAGAGGGTTGGACTAGAAGACCTCCAAGGTCCCTTTACAGCTCTGTTCTGATTGATTGGGAATGAAGAGATTAGCCATGGGGATAAATGCCAAGATGCCTGATTTAGGCTGGGTTCCCCCATTAAACTAGATGAGCCGCGATTGAATTGCTCAACTGGGGTATCTGCGTGATATAAGGGAACATGCTGTGGTTTTCTTTTGCAATTTGTGTTGACCACGCTATCACCTTATAGCATTAATGGCTAACCTCTTTGCCGTTGTTGGCCTTCTCCTCTCCCCCGAGGCCCTCCGGAGGCCGAAAACCAGAGGTGAAATGCTCCCGGTTCAGACCGGATCGCCCGATCTGGTAGCGATGGTGGCAGGTGGTTCGGAGAACCAGTAGCAAAAATCCCTGCCCCCACTTCCCTCCTCGCATGCCCAGCTGAGCCGTGCAATTATCAGAGGTTTTTTTTACTTTTAAAACCATTTTTTCTTCGACCAAAAAATGCTTTTAAAAGTTAAAAAAAAAGCCTCTGATGATCGGGCGGCTCAGCTGGGATCGTCAGAACCCTTTCAAAGCATTTTTGTTTTGCAACCTCTTCGGCCGAATAGGTTGTAGAAAAAATGCTTTTAAAAGTAAAAAAAAAAAAGAGTTGGCCACGCCCACCCTGTCACATTACCGCCACCAAGCCACGCCCACAGAACCGGTAGTAACAAATTTTTACATTTCACCCTTGCCGGAAACGGCCCGTTTCCCAACTTCCGGTGGGCCCAGAAGGCCCGAAAATGAGCTGGCTGGCCTGCGCATGCGCGCTGGAACTGAGCTAGGGCAACGCTCGTGTGCCCACAGATATGGCTCCGCGTGCCACCTGTGGCACACTCGCCATAGGTTCGGCCTTATAGTGTGGTCAACACACACGATAGAGCAGGGGTCTCCAACCTTGTCAACTTTAAGACTTGTGGACTTCAACTCCCAGAATTCCTCAGCCTGGCTGAGGAATTCTGGGAGTTGAAGTCCACAAGTCTTAAAAGTTGACAAGGTTGGAGACCCCTGCACTATAGAGTGTGTTTCCTTAGGCCTCATGTGAACAGCCCGGGTGTCCTGTCCACCTGGATCTCAGATGGAGCATATAGTGACACAACCGCGAAATCTCAATCGATATTTATGGATGAATTTGGGTACCAAGTTCTGGCTGCCAATGTTTGTAGCTCAGGATATTTGCAGGACTGCTGACACCCTGTTCTTTCTCCTACCCAATTAAATCAAGAAAAATGGGTTTTTCTCCAACTTCCTTCTTTTAAGAGCTCTTGTGGGGGGTGGGAGAGACACCTCAACTGTTGCCCCCAGCCAAAAAAAAAAATAATGCAGCTTGCTTCAACTTGCAATAAATCTGATTATTTCAACAGCTTTTGAGGGAAAAAAATAGAGGGATTTTTTTTTTCTTGTGTAGGAGAATATGATTATAGACCGTCCTTCACGTAAGATCACAATTGAGCTCAACATTTCTGTCGCTAAGCAAGAGAGCGAAACGAATTTTACTCCGTTTTATGACCTTTCTTCCACAGCTGTTAAGTGAATCGCCGCAGTTATTGCGTTAGTAACGACGGTTGTTAAGTGAATCTGGCTTCCCCCCCCCCCATTGACTTCGCTTGTCAGAAGGACCCAAAAGGGGATCATATGATCCCAGGAAACGGCAGCCGTCATAAATACGAGCCAGTTGCCATGTGGCTGAATATTTTATCACGTGACCATGGGGATATTGCAACGGTCATAAGTGTGGAAAAAAAGCTCATAAGTCACTTTTTGTAACTTCTAAACAAATGATTGTAAGCGGAGGGCTACCTGTAAATGATTTTTTAACAGTTCCTTATAGGGTGTGTGTGTTGTTTTTTGTTGTTGGTAGTGTTGGGTTATTATTTCTCCAAAGTTGCTTTAAGTCCTGTTTACACAGGGACAGAGTGTAAGCTGCACAAAGCAGGTTACGATTGAAGCGGCCTCAAAAATTTTAAGTACGTGCGTAATAAATAATCCATCTGGTAGAACAAAGTTTTTCATTAAAGAAATCAGTTAAATTATGCGGAGAACAAACATGAAATCGACAATATCGACAGCCTACAAGGAAAACCAGATGAAAATGTTTCACAGATGGCATCTTCCGCCAGCTAGAATAGCAAAGATGTTCCCTAGTAACTCATCAAAGTTTTGGAAATGTAAGAGTAACTATGGAACGTACTATCATCTCTGGTGGACTTGTCCGGTAGCAAAACAATTCTGAGCCAAAATCAAAAAGTGGTTAGAGGAGATAGAATAGAATTTAGAATAGAATTTTTATTGGCCAAGTTTGATTGGACACACAAGGAATTTGTCTTGGTGCATATGCTCAGTGTACATAAAAGAAGATACCTTCATCAAGGTACAACATTTACAACACAATTGATGGTCAATATATCAATATAAATCATAAGGATTGCCAGCAACAAGTTATAGTCATACAGTCATAAGTGGAAAGAGATTGGTGATGGGAACTATGAAACGATTAATAGTAAATAGTCCGACAGTGTTGAGGGAATTATTTGTTTAGCAGAGTGATGGCCTTCGGGAAAAAACTGTTCTTGTGTCTAGTTGTTCTGATGTGCAGTGCTCTATAGCGTCGTTTTGAGGGTAGGAGTTGAAACAGTTTATGTCCAGGATGTGAGGGATCTGCAAATATTTTCACGGCCCTCTTCTTGATTTGTGCAGTATACAGGTCCTCAATGGAAAGCAGGTTGGTAGCAATTATTTTTTCTGCAGTTCTAATTATCCTCTGAAGTCTGTATTTTTCTTGTTGGGTTGCAGAACCGAACCAGACAGTTATAGAGGTGCAAATAAGACAGGAATCAATAAAGGGAGAGCCAGAACAATTCTTATTAGGGATCCCAACAGAAAATTATACAAATGATACACAATATTTAATACTACACATATTAACAGCAGCATGTATAGTTTGCGCGCAAAATTGAAAGGAGGAGAACCCACCAACAGAAGAAGATTTAATTAAGAAAATCCTCGAATGTGCAGAGATGGATAAACTCACAAAAAAAAATCAAAGAGAAAGAGGATAGAGAATATTATTAGGTCTGGTGTAGATGGTATGAATGGTTGGAAAATAGGAAAGGTAAGAAAATCGAACAACAGGGTAAAATGTAGATGAAGTACAGAAAGATAGATAAATAAAAGTAGAATAAGATAGAATCAAAATACGCATAAATAGTAAGAAAGGACCGCTTTGAATAGCTAATAAGAAACCGTGATAGGTATATAAATGTTGTATGTTTGTTTTTTGTTTTAATGTGTTCAAAATGAAAAAAAAAACTTTTTTAAAAACAGGAAACAGTTAAATTAGACTTGCAAAAGTGTTTGGGACATGTCGTTATACCCTGGTACAAATGAAAACTGATGGGAAAAAAGAGAGGCGTACAGATCTGAGCCCAAAATTTCTTTTGTTAAGTGAGACATTTCTAAAGTGAGTTTCCCCCCATTTGACGGCCTTTTCTTGCCACCGTTGCTAAGTGAATCACCGCAGTTTATAAGTTAGTAAGCTGAGGATGGGGGTGGGGGTGGGGGTGGAGGTATTGAGGGGAGACAGACAGAATTGTCCCTTTGAAATAATTCAGCGGCAGAATGATTCGTCAAAGTAGAAAAAGGCATTTTTTTCCGCTGTCGCAGAGCTCAGTACAAATTGGAACCGAATGGGTTAAAGTTACAAGAGAGTTGGTTTTTAGCCGATCTGGCGGAGGTAAAAAAAATCTTGACAAAGCTGGCTTAATGCCGGAATTTGGGAAATTTAGGGCCCTTCCTCGCTGGGGGAGGGGGAAAATTTTCTTTAGAGTATGTGTTTCCCCATTGCAACAGGGATATTCCTCTTCAGGGGCTGTGCAAGGTATGCAATTTTGCTAAAATATCACATAAGGCGGTACAAACCTGTTAGGTCTCTCTTGTTAGATGTGAAGCTGGCAAACATTGCAACCGTATCAAATTTGGCGGATGAAAATAAAAAGGAGAGAAACTGCCTATTGCTCAGGAATTGTTGGTGGTAGGGAAAGGATTTGATGGGTGTGGGAAGTGTGTTTTTGTTGAATCTGAGAGTGGGATGAGGTGGCAAATGGTCTTAAAAATGGCATTCGTCAAATACGAGAGAGCTAGTTTGATCTAATGGCTAAGGCACCAGGCTAGAAAGCAGGAGACTGTGAGTTCTAGTCCTGCCTTAGACACGAAAGCCAGCTGGTTGATTTTAGGTCAAGACGGTGAGTTCTAGTCCTGCCTTAGGCATGAAAACCAGCTGGGTGACTTTGGGTCAATCACCAGGAGACGGTGAGTTCTAGTCCTGCCTTAGGCATGAAAACCAGCTGGGTGACTTTGGGCCAATCACCAGGAGACGGTGAGTTCTAGTCCTGCCTTAGGCATGAAAAACCAGCTGGGTGACTTTGGGCCAATCACCAGGAGACGGTGAGTTCTAGTCCTGCCTTAGGCACGAAAGCCAGCTGGGTGACTTTGGGCCAATCACCAGGAGGCTGTGAGTTCTAGTTCTGCCTTAGGCACGAAAGCCAGCTGGTTGATTTTAGGTCAATCACCAGGAGACGGTGAGTTCTAGTCCTGCCTTAGGCACGAAAGCCAGCTGGGTGACTTTGGGCCAATCACCAGGAGACGGTGAGTTCTAGTCCTGCCTTAGGCATGAAAAACCAGCTGGGTGACTTTGGACCAATCACCAGGAGACAGTGAGTTCTAGTCCTGCCTTAGGCACGAAAGCCAGCTGGTTGATTTTAGGTCAATCACCAGGAGACGGTGAGTTCTAGTCCTGCCTTAGGCACGAAAGCCAGCTGGGTGACTTTGGGCCAATCACCAGGAGACAGTGAGTTCTAGTCCTGCCTTAGGCACGAAAGCCAGCTGGTTGATTTTAGGTCAATCACCAGGAGACGGTGAGTTCTAGTCCTGCCTTAGGCATGAAAAACCAGCTGGGTGACTTTGGGCCAATCACCAGGAGACAGTGAGTTCTAGTCCTGCCTTAGGCACGAAAGCCAGCTGGTTGATTTTAGGTCAATCACCAGGAGACGGTGAGTTCTAGTCCTGCCTTAGGCATGAAAGCCAGCTGGGGGACTTTAGGTCAATCGGTGAGTTCTAGTCCTGCCTTAGGCATGAAAACCAGTTGGGTGACTTTGGGCCAATCATCAGGAAATCTGGCTGGCTGGGGAACTCTGGGAGTTGAAGTTCAACCCATCTTAAAACTGGTGGTAAATATTTAGTGTAATTTCATTCATCCTAGCCAATCAGACTTCTGATGTCACTCAATCATTGAAGATACATGATTGACTACTACAGAGGGCTATGCTTTAAGCTTGCTGTAGACAGGAGTCAACCCAATGATTGGGTTTGGGAGAACAAACTACTCTACGTCATTTTAACCTAGTTGACCTGTTGTGCGAACCAAACCTCTAAGAAAGTTAATTGTCAAAAAGTGGTTGATTTCCTAACTTTGGGAGACCATATTGCAGAATTTGATAGGCCTTCTAAGAGATAGTATTTTTATTTTATGCTGTCTGCAGGTTTAGTAGTAATAGCAATAGTAACATTTCATTCAAGGAGCATTTGATATGTATGAACCCTTTTGTAAATCCCAAATCCCAGATAGATAGAGGCGAGTTGGGTTTTCCCCCTTTCATTGTCTAAATTTTTGGTTTGCCTTCCAAAATTGCTTCAGTATTGCTCTATGTCTGGTTGAAAATTCAATTTTTGTATAGGATAATGACTCATAAAGATTTTCAGTCAGTGAGACATTTTTAAAAAAATGGAAGAGGACATTGTAATATTGCAAGATCAGACGGCCAGCAAACCTTCTGATTCATCTGGATGGGGATCTTGTCTGTTTTTGTGTCTTTCCGTGTTTGTGTGTGTCCCCTTTGAAATGTGAATCGGGCTGGCATCTTTCTCTTCTGCTCATTAAGTCTTGTACAATCTTGTGAATTGTGTGAGGCCCTGGTGCTGAAAAAGAGGCCGGCTGAGTCTGTGGAAGTGGTTTGGCCAGGAAATGCCTTGTCAAAGTGCCAGGAAATTGAACTGTTTGAATAAAACAAGAGAAAAAGACAATCCTCTTGCAAGCAATTTGTTCTCTGGGTTTTGAAAAGTAAAGGCGTAACTGACGGGGTTGTAAGAAGCTCAAAATACCAGCCAGTTCACTAATTCTTTGTACCATTATTATTATTATTATCATCTCTTTTATTCATTAAACATGAAACTCAGTCAACCGGACATTTAAAAATGCATCACAAATAGTGCTGACTGGTGCTAATGGTTGATACAGGTTGCTGCCAGCCTCGTAGGTATCAACCAAGTATCTTCTTAAAATACAAGGGGATAGATCATCAAATTTGCAGATGGCACCAAGCTGGCAGGAATAGCCAACACTCCAGAAGATAGACTCAAGATACAGAAGGATCTTGACGGACTTGAACATTGGGCGCTATCTAACAAAATGAAATTCAACGGTGAAAAAAGTAAGGTGCTACATTTAGGCAAAAATCCCAAAATGCACAGGTACCATATATGTGGTACCTTGCTCAATAGTAGTAACCATGACAGGGATCTTGGCGTCCTAGTGGATAACCAGTTAAATATGAGCCAGCAGTGTTGCAGCAGCTGCCAAAAAAGCCAACACAATTCTGGGCTGCATAAACAGAGGGGTAGAATCAAGATCACGTGAAGGGTTCATACCACTTTATAAGGCCTTCCAACTCTTATTCTATTCTAAATCTGAATTCTGATGATGTGACCACGGGGATACTACAACGGTTGTAAGTGTGAAAAACAGTCGTAAGTCACCTTTTTCAGTGCCATTGTAACTTCAAAAGGTCACTAAATGAACGGTTGTATGTCAAAAGATGGATTCTTGCTCACTTACAAACTGCCAGCAATTACTCCCATCAATTAATACTTAAGGATTCCATGGGTACCTGCTTGAGTTGGGAGTTGGACTAGAAGACCTCCAAGGTCCCTTCCAACTCTTGTTATTCTGTTATTCTGCTTCCTCTTTGTTCTTAGTAATACTGAGGTTTAGAGAATTTGTTTTTCTGCCTCCTAAACGGCTTGCATCAGCTACTTGCAAATCTGCATTAGCGGCAAACTTCAAAGAGGGACTATTGAAAACGAAAGGGAGCGTGTCTTATTTTTTTAAAATTTGGATGCTGCCTGACTCCCTTTTTAAAATATTTTTTTTCTTCTTTAACTTGGGTAGCTGGGTAGCCGTTTTCCACTAATCCTAGAACAGGGATCTTCCCTATTTTAAAGACCAGCAGGGTGTGTGTTGGTGAGGTGCTTTTTTAAAAGGTAGGAGATTATTAACACAAAGTCACAAAAAAGTTTTGGAACTTTAAGGGCATAATGCTTGAGTTAGCTTGTTCCCGTTTGCACCAGCCCAAATTCCCAAGGAAGGAAAGGAGATTTGCTTGTTTACAATCCTGTGCTATAACATACCAACATTATCCAGCCTTGTGGCTTCCAAATGTGTTGAATGCCATCCCATAATCCCCAGCCAAACACCAGCTGTGGATGATATCAAATTAGCAGACATAATCATCCAGTTTCATGGTTATATGTATGATTATAACGTAGGTGGGTATTATTTCAGATTGAGGCTGAACGGTTGGGAGGGAGGGAGGGAGGGAGGGAGGGAAGGAAGGAAGGAAGGAAGGAAGGAAGGAAGGAAGGAAGGAAGGAAGGAAGGAAGGAAGGAAGGAAGGAAGGAAGGAAGGAGAAAAATAGGGAATGGAGAGGGAGGGAAGAAAGGAAGAAGACAGAGAAAGGGGCTGAGAGGAGGAGGGAGGGAGGGAAGGAAGGAAGGAAGGAAGGAAGGAAGGAAGGAAGGAAGGAAGGAAGGAAGGAAGGAAGGAAGGAAGGAAGGAAGGAAGGAAGGAGAGAAAAATAGGGAATGGAGAGGGAGGGAAGAAAGGAAGAAGACAGAGAAAGGGGCTGAGAGGAGGGAGGGAGGAAACAGGGAAGGAGGCAAGATGGGAAGGAAAGCAGGAAGGAAGGAAGGAAGGAAGGAAGGAAGGAAGGAAGGAAGGAAGGAAGGAAGGAACAGAAGAAGGGAGGGAAGGAAGGATGGAAGAAAGTAAGGAAGAAGAGAGGAAACAGAGAAAGAAAGAATGAGAGAGAAAGAGGGAACAGAAGAGAAGGAAGGAGAAAAATGAAAGGAGAGGTGGAGGAAGGAAGGAGAGAAAGGGAGAGAGGGAAGGAAGAAGCTATCAAAATCGAAAAAAGAAAGTGAGAAACAGAGAGGGAAGGAAGGAAAGAGGAATGGAGGAAGAAAGAGAGAGAAGAGAGAGAGACACTCAGAGAAAGGAAAAAAGAAAAGAAAAAAGAAAAAAAGAAAAAAGAAAGAAGAGAGAGAGAGAGAGAGAGAGAGAAAGAAAGAAAGAAAGAAAGAAAGAAAGAAAGAAAGAAAGAAAGAAAAAAAGAAAAAAAAGAAAGAAAGAAAGGAGAAAAACTGCACGAGTATTTACTTTCTTGAATGAAGAGGTAGCTTAAAGTTTCACTTTTGAAACTTGGCACAAGTCCAGAGCATCCCAGCAAGACTGATCAGGTTTATAAAAAGACAGAGTCGTACAAGTGCGGGGGAGGCCTGGAGGGAACCAGATCCAGGATGCTTAGTCTGGAGAAGAGAATCTGGGAAAACGGAGCGTGGGTGCCTGAAAAGTTTCCGCATGAAGAAAGAGAAGGCATTTCCTGGACTTTTGTGGCTTTTCCAAAGCGGGCTGCCATAAAGGAAGAAAAGACCGCCTCCTGTCCCGCCCCCATCACAACCCAGTTTCCCACGCCCACAAGAGAACTAGAATTCCCAAACAGAAGTCTAGGATTCCTCTTGACATCCACGCATTTATTTATCCCAGCTTTTGAGATGCAGATCTTTCCTCCCGAAAGAATTGCAGGCGACACCAGCATTTCTCCAGCAATTTTATGCCGGGTGGACTTCAACTCCCAGAATTCCCCAGTCAGCGTAGCTAGTTCTATGTTTCGCAGTCAGTATATCTATGAGGATTCTCAGCTCTTCAGGTCATGGTTGTCTCAAAGATGCTTTTTGGACCTTCTGGTTTTTCTTTGAAGACTAAGGTGACCAATGGTCCTCCTTTAGGGAGGACAGTCCTTCCTTTCGTAAGTTCTGTCCTCTCTCGAAAAGTGTCCTCCTACATGTCCTCCTTTTCGATATTTGAAGACTAATCTGTAAATCTCCGTATTCGATCGATGCCGATCCGATCCTTTGCGTGTGATGTGACGTATTTGTATTTGACATGACAATTTGTCAAGGCTTGTGTCGTGTCCCACTCCCTCTCCGACGGCCGGGTCTGGGAAGTCTGTATCAAGCAATGCCACGAAGCCACTACAGCTTTGCCAAATTCCTGTCAGAGTTCTCAGGGCAGGCAGGAATCCAAGGTGTGACTTCAGCAATCCAGATGAGACTTTGCTTGATTCAAGGAATGCCAAAAAGCAGATCCTTTATATAGGCCATGGGGTGTGGCTCCATGACTCAGCACTTATCCAAGCCTGCCCTTCCCTTCCTTTTACTGACGTCGCCTCTCCATTCTCCGGAAGCGGGGATCCGTCCACTGTGACTTTCCGTCCTCCTGATCTGCTGCCGGCAATTCTAGCACGCGGCTGGCTTCATGCTCACACGCTGTAGGAGGGAGGTTTGTTTGCTCATTCCTGACATTCTGTCCGGGCATGGTGCCAGGGCTGGGGGCTGGAGGCATGCCAGGCCGTTCCTCTTCATTATCAGACTCTGATCAGATAGCAGGAGATGGGAGGGGCCCGGCTGAGGAGAGGAGGGCGGGCGAGGCACAACAGCTCGGTACAGTGCGGCGAGACACGATTATGACACGCATGCGCTCCGCACAGGAGAATTGTTTTGAGAGAGTGCGCCGCGCGCAAGTGGCTTTGTTTACTTCTTGCCGAAACACGACATGGCACACACGCAGGCATTAGACTCACTTCTTTCTCAGTGAGTATTCAGTCATACACAGGTGAGCAGAATAGTTCATGTTTTATTAATTCACTATCTATTTTAATAATTTCCAAATATATATATTTACAAATTTATTCGCTTATGTTATTGTTTCAGTTTTAATAATCAATTTTATTTATTCAATTGGTGATGATTTTTGGAAAAGTGAGAAATCGAGATTGAATGCTGATACTCTAGCTGCAGCACGTGCCGTAAAATTCAATATGAAGGATATTTCTTGTTCAGGTATTTCCAATATATTGCTAGAAGATGATACATTGACCAAAAAAAATATTCATTCAATGGAAAAGTACTCATCTAAATAATAATTAAAGCATAATTACAACATAAAATGTTAGTGTTACAAATGTTTTTTTTATTATGCATTTATCATATTATAGTGTGTTCTGTATTATTGTTGCAATGAATAAAATGTTTCTTATATTTACAATATGTTTTTTTTCTTCAATTTATTTGGGTCCTCCTTCTCATTGTAAAAAAGTTGGTCACCTTATTGAAGACGTTTCGCTTCTCATCCAAGAAGCTTCTTCAGCTCTGACTGGATAGTGGGGAATGGAAGGATTTATTTTTTTTTCCTTCATTTTTTTTTAAACAAGTTTTTATTGATTTTTTTAATTTCCCCTCCTACACACAGGAGAACAGAGTAATGGCCATATCATGTCTTATACAATTCAATATATTCAAATATATTTTACTTAGTTACAGCTTTTGCCAAGATATTTCTTTTTCATAATTTTTTATTCATATCCTAATATTTCCTTGCTCATTTCACTAAGTCACATCTTCTTTCGCCCTCGAGTTCTAATTTCTCCATTTTTATTAGTATGCCTTCTCTTTCATTCCTTTTTTTTTAAAACTGTTTCAGTTTTTATCCTAATATTTTCAAATATATTCGGGGTTGCCTTTCTTCCATTTCATCTTTTCCTTTTCACAGGCAATCCTTTCTTCTTCTCCTCACTCCTCTTCCTCCCTTCTTTCATCCTCCCTACTTTCTTCTCTCCTCTCCTGTTCCTTCTCTGCTTCCCCTTCCTTTCTCCCACTCCTCCCTCCTTCCTCCCTATCTAACCTTTTCTTCAACTTTTATGGGAATGGAAGGATTTATATTCCTTGCAGATAGGCCACTCCTACAACACAGTCCTTTCAACAGTTCTACGAAGGCTCCACACCCATTTGCACCACTCAGGTGATCCTGAGGACACAGATAAGTTCTGCAACCCAACAAGAAAGACACAGACTTCAGAGGATCATTAGAACTGCAGAAAAAAACAATGGCTACCAACCTGCCTTCCATTGAGGACCTGTATACTGCACGAATCAAGAAGAGGGCCGTGAAAATATTTACAGACCCCTCGCATCCAGGACATAAACTGTTTCAACTCCTACCCTCAAAACGACGCTATAGAGCACTGCACACCAGAACAACTAGACACAAGAACAGTTTTCCCCCCCGAAGGCCATCACTCTGCTAAACAAATAATTCCCTCAACACTCTCAAACTATTTACTAAATCTGCACTACTATTAATCGTCTCATCGTTCCCATCATCCATCTCCTCCCACTTATGACTGTATGACTGTAACTTGTTGCTGGCAATCCTTATGATTTATATTGATATTGATTGTTTCCTGATTGCTTATTTGTAGCCTATTATCATTAAGTGTTGTATCATTAAGTGTTAAATTTGTACCCTATGACTATCATTAAGTGTTGCAAGTGTTGTACCTTGATGAAGGTATCTTTTCTTTTACATACACTGAGAGCATATGCACCAAGACAAATTCCTTGTGTGTCCAATCACACTTGGCCAATAAAATTCTATTCTAGATAAACCTCCAGGTGACCTTAACAACCCCACTATTTGAATGCAAATGTCCACCTGTCTGCAACACTCCTGATATATTCCTTCCATTCCTCATCACCCAGTCAGAGCTGAAGAAGCTTCTTGGATGAGAAGTGAAAAGTCTTACAAGAAAAAACAACAAGTCCAGTTGCCTCCTGAAAAATGGACATACAGTCCATTTTTGGTTGCAGAATTGTGGGAATTGCAGTTGCAATCCAAAGCAGCGTTTCTCAACCTTGGCAACTTTAAGGAGAGTGGACTTCAGTTCCCAGAATCATCTGGGAGATGAAGTCCACCCACCTTAAAGTTACCAAGGTTAAAGAACGCTGATGCCCTACAAATTTATCCTGACTTTGGGGAGCCAACGTGTCGTGTCCCACTCCTCCTCTGATGGCCAGGTCTGGGAAGTCTGTATCAAGCGTGGCCATGAAGCCTCTGCAGCTTTGTCAAATTCCTGTCAGAGTTCTCAGGGCAGGCAGGAATCCAAGGTGTGACTTCAGCAACCAGATGAGACTTTGCCTGACTCAAGGAATGCCAAAAAGCAGATCCTTTATACAGGCCATGGGGTGTGGCTCCATGACTCAGCACTTATCCAGGCCTGCCCCGCCCTTCCTTTTGCTGACGTCGCCTCTCCATTCTCCGGAAGTGGGGATCTGTCCACTTTTCGTCTTCCTGCTCAGCTGCCGGCACTTCTAGCTCATGGCTGGCTTCGTGCTCACACGCTGTAGGAGGGAGGTTTGTTTGCTCAGTCTGTCCGGGCATGGTGCCAGGGCTGGGGGCTGGAAGCATGCCAGGCCATTCTTCTTCACTATCAGCCTCTGGCTCAGATAGCAGGAGATGGGAAGGGCCCGGCTGAGGAGAGGAGGGCAGGCGTGGCACAACACAACGGATGCTCCCCCAGGGCTGCAGGACTCTGCAAAAGAGTCCCGTTCGTAGACTTCTGCACAACCTAGCTGGTTGGCTGAAGAAAGGTGGTTGAAACAAACCCAGTTTTGGAAGACAGCGCTCTGAAAGGAGGGACGAGGAGAGTTTTCCAGCCCTTTCAGTTGCCCGAGCCACACCTATTCCTAAGGTGTGAACATGAGATCCAGTGCACGAAACCAGAGACATTGGCCTTAGCTAAAGCTGCTTTTTAATTATAGGAAGCACAGCTTATTTTCCACGGAGAACATTGGCACAAAGCACTTCTAAGCTCTCTTGTTAAAAAAAAAGAAAAAGAAAGATAGAGAAAGGGTTGTAAGATCTAAAAATGCTGAGGTTTTTTTCTTCTTGTTCTATAAGCCTTAAGCCCCAAGAGGACATGAGGGTGAGGATTCTCCTAGTCATTATATACAGTACTGGCCAAAATTGTGGGAATCTGTTGGGAAAAGTGGAATTTTTTTTGAGGTTTGATGGCTAATAACACCACTTTTTTTTTTTTTTTTTTTTTTTTTGGAGTTTCAAGAGAATCCTAATCCACTGCTGGAATGGCCTGGGAATAGCCCAGACCTTCACCCAATGGAAAAATCTATGGAGCTGACTAAAGAAACTTGTTAGTCAGAAGCAACCCAGCAATAAAACCCAGTTAATAGAAGCCATCATTCAATCTTGGTTTCCCATTATAACAGCTGCAGAACTAAAAGACTTGGTTGACTCCATGGGAAGATGCTGTAAGGCCATAATTCATGCTCAAGGTTCCCCAGCTAAGTATTAATTGACATGGTGATAATTTTTGTATATCTCGTTTTTTTCTATGATGATAATTTTTGTATATCTCGTTTTTTCTATGGTGATAATTTTTGGATATCTCATTTTTTTCCACGTGTTTCACTTTTCTTCTTTATATTGTAACTGCTATTCTAGCAGCAAATCCTTCATAAAAGTTATTGCATTACATTCTTGATTAAATTATCTTTCCATTGATATATAATTTTATGGTACTACTACTCCTCCCCCCAAAAAAGGGGTGTTATTAGCTAGTTTTAGAAAATACACTTTTCCCAAAAGGTTTCCACAATTTTGGCCACTACTGTAGGTAATCCTTGACTTAGGGACCGGTCAAAGTTACAACAGCACTCAAAAAAAAAGATTGATGACTGTTTTTCAACCTTATGACCATTGCAAGCGTCCGTGTGGCCACACTATCAAATTTCGGGCACTTGGCAATTGGTTCATACTGTACTTATGGTGGTTGTAGTGTTCTGGGGTCATGCGATCGCCTTTTTCAGATGATGATGGATGGGATACAGAATACCACCCGCTGCTGGTATCTCTCCTCCACCAGCTCTCCCTCCCTCGCCAACCCACCGGCCTGTGTCCTTCGGTCTTACCTTTGCCAACAGCGGTGAGCAGAAGTACGTGGCTAGATTCTGCAAGTAGTGCCTGGGAAGAGCAGGCGGGCAGGCATGGCGAGCGAGCATCGGGTGGGCGGGGTGAGCGAGCAGGAACCGGGGACCGATTGGGGGCGTGGCCAGCCAGAGGTCACTCCCAGTTCAGGGAACCACATCAAATTTCCGCTAACAGTTCTCCCGAACCGGTCAGAACTGGTAGCAATCCACCTCTGATACAGATGATCAGTGGATTTTTCCTCTAGAAAAACCGCTTCAGGTCAGTAAATATGCCTGAGGCCCACTTATTTAACGACAGCAGAAAAATCCTAGAATTAAGGAGAAATTTCGTGACAATGAGAACAGTGGTGTGGGTTGCCTTCCGAAACCGTGGCTTCTTAAGGAGAGATTGGACAGCCATTTGTCCAAAATGATATAGACTGACAGTATGATAGCAGTCTTCCAATATTTGAGGGGCTGCCCCAGAGAGAAGGAAGAGGGTCAAGCTATTTTCCAAGGCACCCGAAGGCCGGACAAGGAATAATGGATGGAAACTGAACAAGGAGAGATTCTCATCTGGACGTAAGGAGAAATTTTCTGAGAGTGAGAACAATCAACCCATGGAACAGAAGTTGCCTTCAGAAGTTGTGGGAGCTTCATCCCTGGAAGCTTTCAAGAAGAGGCTGGACTGCCATTTGTCAGAAATGGTGTTGGGTCTCCTGCTTAGGTGGGGGGTTGGACTGGACTGGACTGGACTGGACTGGAATAGAATAGAATAGAATAGAATAGAATAGAATAGAATAGAATAGAATAGAATAACAGAGTTGGCAGGGACCCTGGAGGTCTTCTAGTCCAACCCCCTTCTTAGGCAGGAAACCCTACACCACTTCAGACAAAGGGTTATCCAACATCTCCTTAAAAACTTCCAGTGTTGGAGCATTCACAACTTCTGGAGGCAAGTTATCCAACTGATTAATTGTTCGAAATGACTAGATGACCTCCAAGGTCCCTTCCAACTCTGTTATTCTGTTAATCTGAAACAACTTCTTCTCTCCACCGTAAATCATGCCTTTGTAATAAAACTCAAGGTAACCTGAAGGTTTGGCAGGATATGGGCTTTATTTATTTATTAGTTATGCCAGGATCTTTTTTTTTCCCCTCTTGGATCATACAGATAGTCTTCAATTTACAACCACAATTGAACCCAAAATTTCTTCAGCCGAAAAAATGCTTTTAAAAGTAAAAAAAAAAAAAAGAGCCTCTGATGATCGCACGGCTCAGCTGAGATCGTCAGAACCCTTTCAAAGCATTTTTTCTACAACCTCTTCAGCCGAAGAGGCTGTAAAAAAAAGCTTTTAAAAGTTAAAAAAAAAAAAGTTGGCTACACCCACCTAATCACATTACCCACCACCACCAAGCCACACCCACAGAACTGGTAATAACAAATTTTACATTTAACCCCTGGTATAAACAACATCTATTAAACCACTGACAAAGTCATATTTAAGCAGAGAGGTGACCTGCTCAATGTTCATTAAATCCACTGTAACATAAGACTTTGCTCCCTGTGCTTCAACGTTAACCTCTGCAAGGTTTCCTAAGGACACATTTTTGTCCCTAGTCCCCCAGCCAACAGTTCATTTTGCGACAATTAAAATAGAATAACAGAGCTGGAAGGGACCTTGGAGGTCTTCTAGCCCAACCCCCTGCTCAGGCAGGAAACCATATACCACTTCAGACAGAGGGTTATCCAACATCTCCTTAAAAACATCCGGGTGTTGAAGCATTCACAACTTCTGGAAGCAAGTTGTTCCACTGGTCACCTCAGTGGTGAAAATGGGTGTTGAGCCTTCTTGGAACTGGCCATCTATGTCAAACGAGGCCATCTATGTCAACATTGAACAGCCCTCTGTCAACAAAGGGAGAAGGATACGACATCATCTATCTCCACTCCTTTCAACCCTTCCAAGAAGCTCCACACCCATTGGCACCACTCAGGTGACTCAAGGACACAGATAAATCTCCAAGCGGCCTCAACGACTCTCTAAAAAGGATGCAAATGACCAGCTGTCCGCAAGGAGTATCAATCCTTCCGTTCCCCACCATCCAGTCAGAGTGGAAGAAGCTTCTTGGATGAGAAGTGAAATGTCTTCAAAGAAAAACCAAGAAAGTCCAGTTGCCTCTCGAAAAAAAGCTCCATTGGGACAACCATGACCTGGAGCAGGGGTCTCCAACCTTGGTGCCTTTAAGACTTGTGGACTTCAACTCCCAGAGTCCCTCAGCCAGCAAAGCTGGCTGAGGAACTCTGGGAGTTGAAGTCCACAAGTCTTAAAGGCACCAAGGTTGGAGACCCCTGACCTGGAGGACTGAGATATTTCACAACCTTTAAGGCAAGGTTGTACCAACTGTCCGACATTTGTCCTGGCTCTGGATAATGCATTTCAACTGATGCCACTCAAGCCAGAAACTCAGGCCGTTGGGATATTTTAGGAGCCGCTGGGCAGCCGACTTTTGCTAAGTCAGCCAAAGTCAAAAAGGGGAAATGCTGGGCTGGTGGATAAGCAGCAACTTTTTTTTTTTTTTTACATTTATATCCCGCCCTTCTCTGAAGACTCAGGGCGGCTTACAGTGTATAAGGCAATAGTCTCATTCTATTTGTATATTTACAAAGTCAACATTGCTCCCCCAACAATCTGGGTCCTCATTTTACCTACCTTATAAAGGATGGAAGGCTGAGTCAACCTCGGGCCGGGCTTGAACCTGCAGTAATTGCAGGCTACTGTGTTCTAGTAACAGGCTTTACCAGCCTGTAATTGCATTGTGTGTTTATGCTGCTGGTGGCCGATAAATCAAACAGTTTTGAGAGTGATGTCTCTGTGTAGATTCTTTTTTTATTATTTATATATTTTTCTTTAACATACATTGGTGCTTAGTAAACAGTGTATTATCTGTGTCACTTTAATTGTACATAGTAGTGAAGGTAAAGATTCCCCTCGCACATATGTGCTAGTCGTTCCCGACTCTAGGGGGCGGTGCTCATCTCCATTTCAAAGAAAGCCGAAGAGCCAGCGCTGTCCGAAGACGTCTCCGTGGTCATATGGCCGGCATGACTCAATGCCAAAGGCGCACGGAACGCTGTTACCTTCCCACCAAAGGTGGTCCGTATTTTTTCTGCTTGCATTTTTACATGCTTTCAAAATGCTAGGTTGGCAGAAGCTGGGACAAGGAACAGGAGCTCACCCTGTTACGCAGCACTAGGGATTCGAACCGCTGAACTGCTGAACTTTTGATTGACAAGCTCAGCGTCTTAGCCACTAAGCCACCACGTCCCCTATAGTACATAGTAGTATACAAGCCAAATTCCTTGTGTGTTTAATCACGCTTGGCCAATAAAAAATTCTATTCTATTCTATTCTATTCTATTCTATTCTATTCTATTCTATTCTATTCTATTCTATTCTATTCACCTTAGAATTCTTGATGAAGGTACCTTTTCTTTTATGTACACTGAGAGCCTATGCACCAAGACAAATTCCTTGTGTGTCCAATCACATTTGGCCAATAAAGAATTCTATTCTATTCTATTCTATTCTATTCTATGCTATTCTATTCTATTCTATTCTATTCTATTCTATTCTATTCTATTCGTACTGATATTTGTTTATATGTAATCTTTCAACTTCTAACTTCTACCTCTATTATCTAATCATTGATAGAACAAATCCCTGTTAAGAAATATTCTGTATCCTCTTTGTCTTTTATCCTTAGTGTTAACCTATCCATTTCTGCACATTCTAATATTTTTTTAAATTATATTTTCATCTGTAGGGTTTTCCTCCTTCTTCCAGTGCTGTGCAAATACAATTTTCACTGCTGTCAAGACATGCAATATTAAATATATATTCCCTTTGTCATATTTTTCTGGTTAAAAAAAAGGTAAAGGTTTCCCTCGCACATATGTACTAGTCGTTCCCGACTCTAGGGGGCGGTGCTCATCTCCGTTTCAAAGCCAAAGAGCCAGCCTGTCCAAGCACGTTCTCCGTGGTCATGTGGCCGGCATGATTAAACGCCAAAGGCGCACGGAACGCTGTTCCCTTCCCACCAAAGGTGGTCCGTATTTTTTCTGCTTGCATTTTTACATGCTTTCAAAATGCTAGGTTGGCAGAAGCTGGGACAAGGAACAGGAGCTCACCCTGTTACGCAGCACTAGGGATTCGAACCGCTGAACTGCTGAACTTTTGATTGACAAGCTCAGCGTCTTAGCCACTAAGCCACCACGTCCCCTATAGTACATAGTAGTATACAAGCCAAATTCCTTGTGTGTTTAATCACGCTTGGCCAATAAAAAATTCTATTCTATTCTATTCTATTCTATTCTATTCTATTCTATTCTATTCTATTCTATTCTATTCTATTCACCTTAGAATTCTTGATGAAGGTACCTTTTCTTTTATGTACACTGAGAGCCTATGCACCAAGACAAATTCCTTGTGTGTCCAATCACATTTGGCCAATAAAGAATTCTATTCTATTCTATTCTATTCTATTCTATTCTATGCTATTCTATTCTATTCTATTCTATTCTATTCTATTCTATTCTATTCGTACTGATATTTGTTTATATGTAATCTTTCAACTTCTAACTTCTACCTCTATTATCTAATCATTGATAGAACAAATCCCTGTTAAGAAATATTCTGTATCCTCTTTGTCTTTTATCCTTAGTGTTAACCTATCCATTTCTGCACATTCTAATATTTTTTTAAATTATATTTTCATCTGTAGGGTTTTCCTCCTTCTTCCAGTGCTGTGCAAATACAATTTTCACTGCTGTCAAGACATGCAATATTAAATATATATTCCCTTTGTCATATTTTTCTGGTTAAAAAAAAGGTAAAGGTTTCCCTCGCACATATGTACTAGTCGTTCCCGACTCTAGGGGGCGGTGCTCATCTCCGTTTCAAAGCCAAAGAGCCAGCCTGTCCAAGCACGTTCTCCGTGGTCATGTGGCCGGCATGATTAAACGCCAAAGGCGCACGGAACGCTGTTCCCTTCCCACCAAAGGTGGTCCCTATTTTTCTACTTGCATTTTTTATGTGCTTTCGAACTGCTAGGTTGGCAGAAGCTGAGACAAGTAACTTTTTTTTTTTAAAGTGTTGGTTTTTTTAAAAAAGTAACTTTTTAAAGCAGTAATTTTTCTGGTAGTATACCTAACAAAAATATTTCTGGCTTTAAATCTATATGTTGCTTTATCATTTTCGCTAGCCCTGTATGCATTTTCATCCACTTTTTTTTTTTTTTTTTTGGCCTTGGACATGTCCACCACATATGATAGTAAGAACGGGTATCTGGTTACATTTCTGAACCGGGAGCATTTCACCCCTGCTGCACGCCATAGTGTTGTGTCTCGCTCGCTTTCCCCGCAGCCGGGTCCCTCTTATCTCCGGCCGAACGCTGAGGAATGTCCTGGCATGCCTCCAGGCCCCAGCCCTGGCACCATGCCCAGACAGGCCGAGCAAGAAGAAGGGCCTGACGTGCCTCCAGCCCCCAGCCCTGGCTCCATGCCCAGGCAAATGGAGCAACTAGACCCCACCCCCTCCCCCACAGCATGTGAGCCTGAGGAATGTGAATTACCAACAGCTGGAGCCTGGAGAGATCCTCGCTTCAGGAGAATTGATAGGCGACGTCAGCAAAAGGAAGGGAGGGGCAGGCCTGGATAAGTGCTGAGTCATGGATCCACACCCCATGGCCTATATAAAGGATCTGCTTTCTGGCATTCTCTGAGTCAGGCAAAGTCTAACTTGGATTGCTGAAGTCACTTCCTGGTCTCCTGCCTGCCTTGAGAACTTTGCTAGGACTTTGGCAGAGCTGCAGAGGCACGCCTGATATGGACTTCCCCGACCCGGCCATCAGCGAAGGAGTGGGACACGACACATAGGTTCGCCATCACACAGATATAGGATTTCCTGCCTGAACAGGCAGTTGAGACTAGAGGACCTCCTAGCAGAGGTGGGTTTCAGCAGGTTCTGACCAGTTCTCGAGAAATGTTGAGTAATTAGGAGAACCGGTAGTAAAAATTCTGACTGGCCCCGCCACCATCTAGTCTCTGCCTCCCGAGTCCCAGCTGATCAGGAGGAAATGGGGATTTGTCAGTATCCTTCCCCTGGAGTGGGATGGGAATGGAGATTTTACAGTATCCTTCCCCTACCACGCCCACCAAGCCATGCCACACCCACCAAGCCACACCCACAGAACCGGTAGTAAAAAAAATTGAAACCCACCACTGCCTCCTAGGATCCCTTCCTGCTCTGTTATTCTGACCAGAATGTGGACTTTGCTGTCTTCAACAAAGAGTCGCCTTTCCGAGGCAGGTGGGCTGACTGAATCCAGTCCCGATGGGTTTGTCCTCCTGTGTTGTGTCGTGGATTTGTGAAATGGTTGTTTCATATTTTTGTTGTTTTAGACCGATCCACTAACCGGACCTTTCTAATCCCCTGCAGAATTGCCATGTCACCTTTCCTGAGGATCGGGCTGTCTAATTTTGACAGCGGCCCCTACCTCCCTTCGCAAGGAGACGTGGTCGATCCGTATTGCGCCGTGGTGGTAAAGGAGGCGGTTGAAGCTGGTAAGGAAACACCGCATTCGGTCGGGATATCATTTGTAGTTGGGTGTGAGCTGAAAGGTCTCCTAGGCCCTTGGATTTCAGTGAGAAATTGGAGAGTGTGAGTTTCAATGATAAATTAAGGTATTATTTTCTCTTGGATTTTGACCTTAAGGAGGCTCTGAATCTCAATGAGGAAAGAAGAGACAGAGTAGCGCTATTTAATCTTTTTCACGCTGGTCGCTTTCCAGCTCAAAGTTATCACTTCTCAAACTCTCTTTTTTAAAAACAAACAAACAAACAAACAAAAAACCCAGATCTCCATTTATCAATAAAGGATAATATTTGTAGTTCAGGCTGGAAATGGGGATTCTTTGGTGGTTTCTTGCAGATGTTTCATGACCCAACTACATTACATCATCAGTGCTAGAAGGGGATTCTATTCTATTCTATTCTATTCTATTCTATTCTATTCTATTCTATTCTATTCCATTCCATTCCATTCCATTCCACTCCACTCCACTCCACTCCACTCTACTCTACTCTACTCTTCTATTCTATAAGTAATCCCCAGGTTACGGGAGTTCCCTTAGCAAATGTTCGAAGTTATACGATCAGCACCCTCTAACGCAGGGGTAGTCAACCTTTTTATACCTACCGCCCACTTTTGTATCTCTGTTAGTAGTAAAATTTTCTAACCGCCCACCGGTTCCACAGTAATATGCCGTGCATCGTCGTCTGCGCATGCCTCTCGTGCATCGCGGATTGGGTTTGGGGGGGGGGTGGCTACCAGCTCTGCTTGTCTGTTACAGCTGGGTGGTGTGGGGGGAGATGTGCGAGCTATTCTGGGACGAGGCTCTTTTGTTTGCAGTCGCACCATAGTGCCATTTAGTTTCACTTATATAACGTGAACTAAACTTACGCGCGGGTGATACAAATAATATATTTTCAGAAATTTAAATTGTCACAGAGAATTTTATGAAAACCTAATGAAAATGTTTTTAAATAATGCTACGGATTTTTTTTAAAAAGTCAATTAAATTAAAAAAAAGGAAAGTGCTTCAGTATCGGACAAAACCCCTACCGCCCACCATGAAAGCTGGAATGCCCACTAGTGGGCGGTAGGGACCGGGTTGACTACCACTGCTCTAACGTTTCCGAACAAGGCCCCAAACTACGAATCTTGCAGCACCACGTCAGTTGTTCGCCCTTACGAACAAGTACAGGGGCTCTGCAACATTTGTCTGGCACATTGCTGGCCAAAACAAAGTTTCTGAGGGGTGGATGTGCCTCTTAGAAGCCCCGTTCGGGCATCCAGAAGCCTCTCCTGGCTCGTTGCAGGCCAAAATCGAGCTTCTGGGGCAGGGGTCTCCAACCTTGGCAATTTTAAGCCTGGTGGACTTCAACTCCCAGAATTCCCCAGCCAGCTTTGCTGGCTAGGGGATTCTTGGAGTTGAAGTCCTCCAGGCTTAAAGTTGCCAAGGTTGGAGACCCTTGTTCTGGGGGCCAGATCCAAGCCTCTGGGACTGCGTTTGGCCCTCCGCGGGCCTCCCCCGGCCCATTAGAGGCCAAAATGGAGCTTCCCTGAGCTGGATCCAACCTCCGGAAGCTCAATTTCAGCTTGCAACGGATCTTGGAGGCTTCTGGATGTCCAAACGCGGCTGCTGAAGGATGGATCCACCACTCAGAAGCTCCATTTCGGCCGGCAATGTGCCGGATGAATGTTGCAGAGATTCTGTGGTTGTTCGTAAGGGCCGTGGTGCTGCAAGATTCGTAGTTTTGGGCCTTGTTCGGAAATGCTAGGGGGCGCTGATCGCGTAACTTCAAACGTTCGCTAAAAGAACGCTCGTAACCCAGGGATTACCTGTACTGCAATATTTTTTATTTATTATTTATTCATTTATTTGTCAAACACAACAGTATATATAAGTATAAGCATGAAATAACTATATTAATTGGATATAACAAAAGGAAACAATAGGACAGGAACGGTAGGCACGCTGGTGCTCTTATGCAAGCCCCTTACAGACCTCTTAGGAATGGGGTGAGGTCAATATAACCTTTACACTTTTAAAGTTTAAAGTCAGGGTACATCCACAGGTATAATCAGGAAAGTCAAAATGAGATCTACAACAGTGGTGAAATCTGAAGCGGTTTACTATCAGTTCGCTGGCTGCGCATGTGTGCTGCGTTTGCACGCACAGTTCGCACCATGCACCAAATGTGACGTGCGCACAGTGCACGCCCAAAGGAAGCATGGGGTAAGTAGAACAGTGCGCGGAGGGGGGCGGTTTCATCAGCTGTGGCGCGCGATCTTTTTTTTTTAACCTTTTAAAAGCATTTTTGTTTTTTTACAAACTCTTCGGCCGAAGAAGTTGTAAAAAAAAATGCTTATAAAAGTTTTTTTTTTAAAAAAAGGCTCTGACGATCGCGCAGTTCAGCTGGGCAGGGGCGGGGGAGGGCAGGGATTTTTGCTACCGGTTCTCCGAACCACCCGCTGCCATCGCTACCGGATTGGCTGATCCGGTCCGAACCGGGAGCATTTCACCCCTGGTCTACAATGATGAATTTCAAGCTCCACCCACTTTTTAAATGCTTGCTCCGCCTAAAACACAGCTTTGAACACATTGTTGTGGCCACCAGCTCGTCTTTTGGGACTAAACCTGCTTAGAATAGAATAGAATAGAATAGAATAGAATAGCATAGCATAGCATAGCATAGCATAGCATAGCATAGCATAGCATAGAATAGAATAGAATAGAATAGAATAGAATTCTTTATTGGCCAAGTGTGATTGGACACACAAGGAATTTGTCTTGGTGCATATGCTCTCAGTGTACATAAAAGAAAAGATACCTTCATCAAGGTACAACATTTACAACACTAATGCTGGTCATAGAGTACAAATTTAACACTTAATAATACAACACTTAATGATATTCATAGGCTACAAATAAGCAATCAGGAAACAATGAATATCAGTATAAATCATAAGGATACAAGCAGCAAAGTTACAGTCATAAGTGGAAGGAGATGGGTGATGGGACTGATGAGAAGATTAATAGTAGTGCAGATTTAGTAAATACTTTGACAGTGTTGAGGGAATTATTTGTTTAGCAGAGTGATAAAAAACTGTTCTTGTGTCTAGTTGTTCTGGTGTGCGGTGCTCTGTAGCATCATTTTGAGGGTAGGGGTTGAAACAGTTTATGTCCAGGATGCGAGGGATCTGCAAATATTTTCACGGCCCTCTTCTTGATTCGTGCAGTATACAGGTCCTCAATGGAAGGCAGGTTGGTAGCAATTATTTTTTCTGCAGTTCTAATCATTCGTTGAAGTCTGTGTCTGTCTTGTTGGGTTGCAGAACCGAACCAGACAGTTATAGAGGTGCAAATGACAGACTCAATAATTCCTCTGTAGAACTGAATCAGCAGCTCCTTGGGCAGTTTGAGCTTTCTGAGTTGGCCCCGAAAGAACATTCTTTGTTGTCACATAAAACATGATGGCATCTGTGTTGGAAATGTTCTACAGGCAGTCTTCGACTTACAACCGTCCATTTAGTGACCGTTCAAAGTTACAACCGCACTGAAGAAAGAGACTTCTGACTGTTTTTCATACCTACGACCGTTTCAGCATCGCCATGGTCACGTGATCAAAATTCGGACGCTTGGAAACTGGCATGTACTTATGACGGTTGCAGTGTCCTGGGATCATGTGTGATCCCCATTTGCGACCTCCTGACAAGCAAAGTCAATGGGGGAAGCCAGATTCACTTAACAACCATGTTGCTGTCTTAACGACGGCATTGATTCACGGAAGCGCTGTGGCAAGAAAAGTCGTAAAACAGGGCACAACTTGCTTAACAACCGTCTCGTTTAGCCGCAGGAATTTTGGGCTCAGTGGCGGCCGTAAGTCAAGGACAACCTGTAAATCGCGCTGATAAAGTCACTGCATTTTGCTCAGGAAAATTGCTGTTAATCTATAGGCTTGCAAAGCTCAGTCAGTTAAACTGTAATTCAAGAAGGTTGATAGGCTAAAAATAAACTCTAGTTAATGCAGAAAAACCCTTGGTCGCACACAGAAAGGTCAGCGGAATTAATGCAATTTGCACACTTGGTTGCACACACACACATGTTCTCCATAACATCCTCCAGCCCATGAAGATATGGAGTAAGAAAATTTAAGAATCCGGTGGCATTTATGCTTGGTTGAAATACTAAAAGGCGTAACCATAAAGCTAAGGTCAGCTGAAGGATTCACTCTTGGTTTAGAACAGAATAGAATAGAATTTTTTATTGGCCCAGTGTGATTGGACACACAAGGAATTTGTCTTGGTGCAGATGCTCTCAGTGTACATAAAAGAAAAGATACCTTCATCAAGAATCATAAGGTACAACATTTAATGATAGTCATAGGGTACAAATAAGCAATCATATATATAGACTATAGAATAGAATAGAATAGAATAGAATAGAATAGAATAGAATAGAATAGAATAGAATAGAATTGAATTTTTTTTATTGGCCAAGTGTGATTGGACACACAAGGAATTTGTCTTGGTGCATATGCTCTCAGTGTGCATAAAAGAAAAGATACGTTCATCAAGAATCATAAGGTACAACATTTAATGATAGTCATAGGGTACAAATAAGCAATCATATATATAGACTATAGAATAGAATAGAATAGAATAGAATAGAATAGAATAGAATAGAATAGAATAGAATAGAATAGAATAGAATAGAATAGAATAGATTTTTTTTTATTGGCCAAGTGTGATTGAACACACAAGGAATTTGTCTTGGTGCATAGGCTCGCAGTGTTCCTAAAAGAAAAGATATGTTCATCAAGAATCATAAGGTACAACACTTAATGATAGTCATAGGGTACAAATAAGCAATCAGGAAACAATCAATATCAATATAAATCATAAGGATACAAAAGAAAGAGAGAGAGAGAAAGAAAGAAAGAGAAAGGAAGGAAGGAGATGGGTGATAGGAACGATGAGAAGATTAATAGTAGTGCAGATTTAATAAATAGTTTGACAGTGTTGAGGGAATTATTTGTTTAGCAGAGTGATGGCCTTCGGGAAAAAACTGTTCTTGTGTCTAGTTGTTCTGGTGTGCGGTGCTCTGTAGCGTCATTTTGAGGGTAGGAGTTGAAATAGTTTATATCCAGGATGTGAGGGATCTGTAAATATTTTCCCAGCCCTCTTCTTGATTCGTGCAATATACAAGTCCTCAATGGAAGGCAGGTTGGTAGCAATTATTTTTTCTGCAGTTCTAATGATCCTCTGAAGTCTGTGTCTGTCTTGTTGGGTTGCAGAACCGAACCAGACAGTTACAGAGGTACAAATGACAGACACATCTATCAGGTTTCTGGTTTTTGTGTGAATTTGCCAGATTTAATTCATCAGATTTAAGATGATTTGCACATTTTGGTTACCTATTTCCCAAAAAATAAAGTATTTTTGTTGAGAGTGTTTCGGTTCAGAAATGTCTATGAAATTGCACTAAATTACAAGTAATTCTCAACTTACAACAGTTTGCTTTAGTGACCGGTCAAAGTTACAACGGCATTGAAAAAGGTAACTTGTGACCATTGCAGAACTCCCGTGGTTACGTAATCAAAATTCTGACACTTGGTGACTGACTCATATTTACGACGGTTGCAACGTCCCGGGGTCACGTGATTCCCTTTTGCAACCTTCCGACAAGCAAAGCCAATGGGGGAAAGCCCAGATTCACTTAACAACCGTGGTAATAACTGAGCAACTGCAGTGGTGTCGTGTCCCACTCCTCCGCTGACGGCCGGGTCAGGGAAATCCGAATCAGGCGTGCCTCTGCAGCTCTGCCAAAGTCCTAGCAAAGTCCTCAAGGCAGGCAGGAGACCAGAAAGTGACTTCAGCAAGATATGTTTAGACTTTGCCTGACTCAGAGAATGCCAGAAAGCAGGTCCTTCATATAGGCCATGGGGTGTGGCTCCATGACTCAGCACTTATCCAGGCCTGCCCCTCCCTTCCTTCTGTTGCCGCCGCCTATCAATTCTCCTGAAGCGAGGGTCACTCCAGTCTGCAGCTGTTGGTAATTGACCTTCCTCAGGCTCACATGCTGTGGGGGAGGGGGAGGGGTCTAGTTGCTCCGTTTGCCTGGGCATGGAGCCAGGGCTGGGGGCTGGGGGCGCTTCTTCTTCCTCGGCCTGTCTGGGCATGGAGCCAGGGCTGGGGCCAGGAGGCATGTTAGGACATTCCTCAGCGTTCGGAAGCAGATAAGACGGGCCCGGCTGCGGGGAAAGCGGACGAGGCACAACAAGTGGTTCACTGAACAACAGTGACAGGAAAGGTCGTAAAACGGGGAAGAACTCGCTTAACAACCGTCTTGGTTAGCCGTGGAAGTTTTGTGTTCCATTGTGGTCGTAAGTCGAGGATTCCCTTGTACTGGAAATTTTCTCCAGTCGATGGGCCCCCTGAAAAAAAGAATTGGGAAAAACTGAGAAAAATTGAGAGTGGAGAAACTGAGGCAGAGAAAGAGAGAGAGGGGTATTAGGGAAGTTAAGGCGCCTTTGTTTGGTCTTTTGCGATGCTCCCTATGTTTTGATGGCGTTGTGGGTGTAACAAAAGGGATTTATTGTTGATCCTAGAGAAAGGCCCAGTGTTTGTGCAAAAGAAGCCGACAATGTATCCTCCCTGGAACAGCACTTTCGATGCGCACATCCACAGGGGCCGCGTCATGTACATCATGGTGAAGGACAAAAACGCGGAGATGGTCTCGGAGACCACCGTGGAACTCAACCTGGTCGCTGAAAAGTGCAAGAGGAATAACGGGAAAATGGAACTTTGGGTAAGTTTCAACACCTTGGGCCAGTGTTTAAAAATCTTTTCGTGAATTCGGCTTCAGTCGTCCTCCTTCCCTCTGCTTGCTTGCTTGCTTCCCTCCTTCCTTCCCTCCTTGTTCTTTTCCCCCCTTTTATTTAATTTCTTTCCTTCTATCCGCCCCCACTGGTTCGTTCTTTCTTTCTTTCTTTCTTTCTTACTTACTTTCCTTCCTTCCTTCCTTCCTTCCTTCCTCCCTCCCTCCCCCCCCTCCTCCTCTTCTTCTTCTTCTTCTTTTTCTTCTTCTTCTATCATTTGATTTCTTTCCTTCTATTGTCCCCCCCGGCTCTTTCTTTCTTTCTTTCTTTCTTTCTTTCTTTCTTTCTTTCTTTCTTTCTTTCTTCCTTTCTTCCTTTCTTCCTTCCTTCCTTCCTTCCTCCCCTCCTCCCCCCTCCTCCTCTTCTTCTTCTTCCTCTTTTCTTCTTCTTCTTTCATTTGATTTCTTTCCTTCTATTGTTTCCTGGCTCGCTCTTTCTTTCTTTCTTTCTTTCTTTTTCTTTCTTTCTTTCTTTCTTTCTTTCTTTCTTTCTTTCTTTCTTTCTTTCTTTTTCTTTCTTTCTTTCTTTCTTTCTTCCTTCCTTTCTTCCTTCCTCCCTGCCCCCCTCCTCCTCCTCCTCCTCTTCTTCTTCTTCTTCTTCTTTCATTTGATTTCTTTCCTTCTATTGTTTCCCCTGGCTCGCTCTTTCTTTCTTTCTTTCTTTCTTTCTTTCTTTCTTTTTTCTTCCTTCCTTCCTTCCTTCCTTCCTTCCTTCCTTCCTTCCTTTCTCTTCCTTTCTCTCTGTCTTCTTTCTTTTTCTTTCCTTTCCTCCCTCCCTCCCTCCCTTTGTCCATTTGTAAACTTCCATAGCAAGCCTTGACTGGGTGCATTATTAAAAAGAAATCTCTGATTTTTTAAAGAAAATATCTGATTACATTCCCATTCCCATTTCCTTTCTAAATTCTATTTCGTTGTCTTCTTTTTCAGCTGGAACTGAAACCCCAAGGAAGGATGTTAATGAATGCAAGATACTTTTTGGAAAGTACCGGCAAGTATCAATTCCGCTCGTGTTTTTCCCAGGGCTTTTTAGCATTTCACCCAATCCCATCAGTAACCAATACTTATACATTTTTTCTCCCTAATCCTAATGTACCTTTTATTATCTTCTAATATTCATTATTTTATTTAGATATATACATAGACATGACCATGTACACAATTTCCTTTCAACAATTTTTGCTTCCTCCTATTTGTTCTTATATTTCTACTCCTTCTTCGACCATTATTTAATCTTTCCTTGTCTTTTGTCTTTTTCCTCCAACCATTTATATACCATTTCTCCTTAGTTCTAAGTTGCAATGCCCATCAGCCGTGGCAAAATCAATTCGGGATGATGGGAATTGTTACCTGGCAACATCCAGAAGGCGGTTGCATTTTTTTGCTTTATGAAGTCAACATTTTAGATGATGGAGATTGTATTTAATGCACCCCACATGAAGATATTTGGCTCATAAAGCCCCAAACTCCCTTCTTCTCAACATGCTAGTTTTTTCACAAGCGGGAATTTTTTTTATGGGGCTGGTGGAGACCAAGAAAAGTATAATCTCTTCCCCATCAAACACATTTCGGGTGAAGTTGAGAAATAACATAAGCACCGCTAACATTCTTCTGACGGTAACAGGGGCTCTAAAGATTTTAGGAAGTGGTGCCTGGTTATTTTTATCAATTGGGGTGTTCCTTCACACTTTTTCGAACTGTTTTAAATATGTCTTTATTTACATTCGTGGCCTGACCACTGGATTTTGTGGTTCTCTCTCTTACTCAGATGATCCAGAGTTTATCGACTGTGAAAAGGAGGGTTTTTTCTCGCTGCATCAACGGAGAGGAGCCATCAAGCAAGCGAAGATTCATAATGTCAAGTGCCACGAGTTCACGGCCACTTTCTTTCCCCAGCCCACGTTCTGTTCTGTTTGCCACGAGTTTGTCTGGTACGACCGAGGGGCTCAGTTTTTGGGGCTTGGTCTGTGAAGGACAGAATGCAACTTTTGTTTCCTGATGGGAAGATGCTTCCCCTGGAGAGAGCTGCTAATGATCCATGGGTCAAAAGAGTTGTTATGATCCATTGGTCAAAAGAGCTGCTGTGATTTATTGATCCAAAGAGATGCTATGATCCATTGGTCCAAAGAGATGCTATGATCCATTGGTCCAAAGAGCTGCTATGATTTATTGATCAAAAGAGCTGTTAGGATCCATTGCAGGGGTGAAATGCTCCCAGTTCGGACCGGATCGCGCAATCCGGTAGCGATGGGGGCAGGTAGTTCGGAGAACTGGTAGCAAAAATCCCTGCCCCCCCACCCCCCGCCCATGCCTTGCTGTTCCTCTTCTCTGTCCCTGAAGTTCTTGGTGGTGATATAGCTGCAAGCGGCCTTAAATGACTGCCGTGGCACTTCAAAGGGCTGCACTACAGTTGATCAACGCTGTAGGTGGCTAGTAGACCAGTGCCTATATTTTTAAAGAAGATAGACTGGTGCCTCCCAAAAAAAGGCAATTAGTAGACTGGTGCCTCTATTTTTAAAGAAGGTAGACCGGTGCGCTCCCCAAAAAAGGCAATTGGTAGACCGGTGCCTCTATTTTTAAAGAAGGTAGACTGGTGCCTCCCAAAAAAAGGCAATTAGTAGACCGGTGCTTCTATTTTTAAAGAAGGTAGACCGGTGCCTCCCAAAAAAAGGCAATTAGTAGACCGGTGCTTCTATTTTTAAAGAAGGTAGACCAATGCCTCCCAAAAAAAGGCAATTAGTAGACCGGTGCCTCTATTTTTAAAGAAGGTAGACCGGTGCCTCCCAAAAAAAGGCAATTAGTAGACCGGTGCCTCTATTTTTAAAGAAGGTAGACCGGTGCGCTCCCAAATTTTGTATACTTCATTATTTTTATTATTTATTATTATTGGCCATGCCCATTCAGTCACCTGACCATCAAGCCACACCCACAAATTAAGCCACGCCCACAGAACCGGTAGGGAAAATTTTTAGATTTCACCCCTGATCCATTGGTCCAAAGAGATGCTGTGATCCATTGGTCCAAAGAGCTGTTATTATCCATGGGTCAAAAGAGCTGCTATGATCATCTCCATTTAATGACCCCCATAATGTAGGGTGGAGTCTGGGCAACTGAATGGAGCTAGCAGGGTGTGTAATGGCCGGATGCCCTTCCTGTCGCCAATGCGGAGTTATATTCAGCAGATATATTCTCGTTGTGCCCAGAGAGAGAAATACCTGCCTCTACCTAGGATCGAACTCACAGCCTCCTGATTGTGAGGCGAGAGCTCCACCTCTAGGCTGCCACATCAAAAGAGCTGCTATGATCCATGGGTTAAAAGGGCTGTTACGATTCATGGGTCAGAAGGGCTATTTTGATCCTTTGGTGAAACGAGCTGCTTTGATTCATTAACCCTAACTGTACTTCCATTGAAAAACCATGCATCCATAGATATTTAGTTTTATTTGGGTAGATGAGACCTCAACAGTATCGTTGGGTTGATCGGGGATTGAGTTCTGCAGCTTCCTATTGAGAGCTGTTAAAACATTCCAGTGGCCAAAGTTTTGAGTTCCAAAAATCAGATTAAGTCCCTTTGGCAGTCAAAAACATGTCAGTCTTCCTTGTTCCAGATTTGATCCAATCCAGTTTGGTTTCCTAATCTGAACCAATCTGAGGGGCCCACTCGATTTAGAAAGTTGAACTGCATCATCCAAATCGGGGTTTGATTCAGTTTGCTTTTCCGATTGGATAAATCTGCCTTTTTCAGATGCTGCTTTTGATACTTTGAATCAAATTTTTTTTTTAATCTGATAAATTAAATTCAATAAGCCTGAACATGAATCACTGCTTTTATTGATTTTTTTTAAAAGCCATTTTTCTCAAATACAAGCATGATTTAAAATATGTTTTCTATTAATACTGTTTTTTTTTCCCCTTTGTGTTCCAGGGGCCTTAACAAACAAGGTTATCAGTGCAGGCGTAAGATCTTTCAGTATATTATATTTATATTTTGATGGTTATCATAACTGTGCAATAGTTCTTTACTCTGTGGAAAAGCCTAAGAATGAAAGAGTAATTAAATAATCATAATAATATCTGTATGGAAACAAAGCATGCAGTTTTTAAAAAATGTTTAAGTGGGGTTTTTTAAGTGTTACAATCCTGTTCATATTTTCACTGTTCTCACCACCCAGTATGTTTCCAAATCATTGTCTATCGCTGAGAAAGAAAATAGACTTTTTAGGGTTTCTGTTTTCTGTTCTCAGGGTCTTCAGGAAGAAAAATTAGTCTCAAGAGTAAAAAGCCAGAATCAAAGGGAAAAATATTTTATGATTGAATTGGAACTTTTAGTTTTCCCTGTTGGTCAAAATACAGAGTTATGAGGTGCTGTTTTCTCCCCTTAGAAACCTGAACCATCTCAAACTTTAGAATAACTCAACCTTTTTTTGCAAATTGACAATCATAAATTGAGTACATGCTGGGATTTGCGCTCCCAGAAAGAATGAAAAAAAAAACTTGCTTAAAATTAGATTTAATTGACACTATTAATTAATTCAATATCAGCATTACCTTTAGCTGTAAAGATGGAATCGTGTAATCCTTCCATCATATCAAAATGAAAATTGTGGGTCGAATTTAACAGAGCCTCAGTGGTTGCTCCTGAGACTGGAGAGGCTGGGACTCTTACGCATAAACACACACACAAACACACAAGTTCCAGAGGCAAATTTTTATGCAAGGCTGAACTTGGGGAAAAAACAACAACAACCCACAGAACAAAGTTGGATGGGACCTTGGAGGTCTTCTAGTCCAACCCCCTGCTCAAGCAGGAAACCCTCTGCTATTTTAGACAAATGGTTTTCAAGGAGGATTTGAATGAATATCTCAGAGAAGAAGGGAGAAAGCAAAGCTGGCTGAGGAACTTTGGGAGTTGAAGTCCACAAGTCTTAAAAGTTGCCAAGGTTGAGCTATCCTGTTTTAGATGGTTTTTGTTGTCCAAAACCAGTTGCCGCTCCTGACTGGGACCAAACTGAATTGTTTCCTTTGCCCCATCGTGCCGTCTTTCCGTCCAATCTTGTGTAAAAGAGTATAATTTGTGTTGTGGTCTTTTTGTGTCACCTGTACAACTTTTTTTCTTAATAGTGAAAACGATCTCTTTTTCCTCCAGAATGCAATGCTGCAATTCACAAGAAGTGTATTGACAAAGTTATCGCAAAGTGTACCGGATCGGCTGTTAACAGTAGAGAAACGATGGTAGGTTTGTTGGGGTTGCGTTACTTTTGTGGCTTGGTAGCTAGAGTTACCCAACACGGAGGCACTAAACTTGGCTATGATAACCTTGGTTTGATTTTGTCTGTCTTAGCATGCCATGTGAAGCCAGGGAGAGTTACTAGCTCAGGGTACAATGAGAATAACCACAAAGGTTAGTTTAAAATGGCAAAATTGACTATTTTGATTAAAGAAAAGGACATAAGTACTTTTGTTTCCACATGGAGACAAAGCATCTGAACTTTGTGCTTGAAGTGGAAAAGAATGAAACTTTGATTTTGGGTTTTACCCAGTAGCTTGATAGATCTTTATAGAATATAGAATAACAGAGTTGGAAGGGACCTTAGAGGTCTTCTAGTCCAACCCTCTGCTCAAGCAGAAGACCCGTAACATTTCAGACAAATAATTGTCCATTCTCTTCTTTAAAAAATCCAGTGTTTGAGAATTCACAACTTCTGGAGGCAAGTTGTTCCACTGTTCTCAGAAACAGTGCTCATATTGTGACCATCAATCAATATTGTGACCATCAATCAAGTGACCATCAATTGTGTTGTAAATGTCGTACCTTGATGAACGTATCTTTTCTTTTATGTACATTGAGAGCATATGCACCAAGACAAATTCCTTGTGTGTCCAATCACACTTGGCCAATAAAATTCTATTCTATTCTAAAAATTCTATTCTATATTATTATGGAAAAACAAAAAGTTGCGATTTGATGTTAATGCCTTATTTTACTGCAACAGAGTCAAAAGCCAATGTTTATTTTTCTTTTCTTTCTGTTATCCTTCCTCACTTCTCTTCCCCCTCTCCTTCCTCACTGTTTTCCTATTTACTTCTGTATTTATATCTTACAATATTTTGTAACTCAACAGAAATGTTAAAACGAGAATAACCGCAAAAGTAATTGTTTACCTGCTTCCTGAGGTAATCCCTATGTCCTCGACTTACGATCACAAGCGAGCCCAGAAATTGTTGCTAAGCAAAGACCTTTGTTAAGTGAATTTTGCCCCGTTTTACGACCTTTCTTGCCACAATTGTTAAGTGAATCACTGAAGTGGTTAAGTTAGTAACATGTTACGTGAATTTGGCTTCCCCGTTGACTTTGCTTGTCAGACGGTCACAAAAGGAATCCCATGACCCCAGCGACATTGCTACCGTCATAAATATGAACCCGAACTTCGATCACGTGACCATGGGGATGTTGCGATGGTCATAAGTGTGAAATACAGTCAGAAGTTACTTTTTTGAATGCCGTTGTAACTTCGGACGGTCACTAAATGAATGGTTTTAAGTCAAGGACTATCTATAAATCATACAAACCCAACACTAGCTAAGATTAGCGTACTGTGTGAATGCATCTGATGGAACTTGTATGGTTTATTGATGATGTTGTAATTTCTTTGATAGTTGTAAGTTTCCCAGATGCCTCAAGATTTGGGCAGCATGCAAATATAAATTAGTATACAGTAGTGGCCAAAATTGTGGAAACCTTTTGGGGAAAGTGTATTTTTCTAAAACTAGCTAATAACACCACTTTTTTTGGGGGGGGGAGTAGTACATAAAATTATATATCAGTAGAAAGATAATTTAATCAAGAATGTAATGCAATAACTTTTATGAAGGATTTGTTCTTAGAAGAGCAGTTACAGTATATAAGAAAAGTGAAAGACATAGAAAAAACGAGATATACAAAAATGATCACCATGTCAGTTAATACTTAGTTGGGTAACCTTTAGCATGAATTATGGCCTTACAATATCTTCCCATGGAGTGAACCAAGTCTGTTCTGCAGTTCTGCAGCTGTTATTATAATGTGAAACCAAGATTGAATGATGGCTTCTATTAACTGGGTTTTACTGCTGGGTCGCTTCTGACTAACCAGTTTCTTTAGTCGGCTCCCTAGATTTTCCATTGGGTGAAGGTCTGGGCTATTCCCAAGCCATTCCAGCAGTGGAATAGGATTATCTTGAAACTCCAAAAAAAAAAAGTGGTGTTATTAGCCATCAAACCTGAAAAATACACTTTTCCCCAAAAGGTTTCCACAATTAGAATAGAATAGAATAGAATTTATTGGCCAAGTGTGATTGGACACACAAGGAATTTGTCTTGGTGCATATGCTCTCAGTGTACATAAAAGAAAAGATACGTTCATCAAGGTACAACATTTACAACACAATTGATGGTCAATATATCAATATTAATCAATATTTTGGCCATTGCTGTATATACAACAATGTGAAATCACAGCTACCAGTTCAAAGCTACAGGGATGTGTTTAAACCTAATTTTTCCTTCTTTTCCTTCCAGTTCCACAAGGAAAGGTTTAAGATCGACATGCCCCATCGCTTCAAAGTGTACAATTATAAAAGCCCCACCTTCTGTGACCATTGTGGAACGCTGCTCTGGGGCCTGGCACGGCAGGGCTTAAAATGCGACGGTGAGTTGGAACCACAATTTCCCTCCCTCGCCAGGACCCTCCTCGCTGGCACTGCCCCAAGTTCCAGCTGCAGGCCAGGAGGAGGAGCTGACAAGGCCTCCCTCTCCTGCACCCTCCTCCTCCTCCTCCCTGGCAACGCCTCAAGTCCCAGCTGCTGACGATCAATCCTGGATTGATTCGAGGCAGCGACAAAGAGATAAGCGTACGCAGCAGAGGAAGAGATGTGGCAGGCTCAGAGATTGCTGAGTCACTGAGCCACACCCCACAGGGTATAAAAGTGGGTGGAGCTGCCATGTGGCCCTTGTGACGGACAAAAAACTACCAAGGGTGCACTGCAGCTCGGTTATTGGAGGGTTAAAGGACTTTGTCAGTGAGTTTTGGCAACGGACCTTGGACACGAGATAACGGACTCAGAACTTGGCAGGCCTTTGCACGGTCACTGCCAAGTATTTCCTCAATTGAAGAAAATCAGGTCTGTAGCAAATAAAAAGACTGGGAGATACACGTCTTTGCGTTTGCTCTGTGAAGTGGGGAGGGGGACATAACAAGAACCTTTACCTTTATCTTTTATGTCCTATCAAGGCGTTGAACGATTTAGGAATAAAATGTTAGAAAAATTAAAGCAATAATTTCAGTTTTGGGCAAAAAAACCACCACACACGTCTCACAAGCCGTTTCGAAGCCGGAGTTCTGATTGGTGACTTGGTCTCTGCCTTGCAGCCTGCGCAATGAACGTCCACCACAAATGCCAGACCAAAGTGGCGAATCTTTGCGGCGTGAACCAGAAACTCATGGCGGAAGCCTTGGCGCTGATTGAAAGCAGGCAACAAGTGAGGAAGCTGGACGTCCTGAGGGTTGGTTTTGTAAAGAAAGATGGACGGGAGGGAAATAAATGGAGAATATCTCTTTGTTTGCGGTCACTGTGAGTTGTCCGTGGTTGACAACTGCTCCTCCGGACAACAGATTCCCCTAGCAGAGCATTTGGCTAGGGAATTCTGGGAGTTGAAGCCCAGTAACAATAGCCGTAGCATTTAGACTTATATACCGCTTCACCCTGTTTTACAGCCCTCACTAAGCGGTTTACAGAATCAGCATATTGCCCCCCAACAATCTGGGTCTTTGTTTTACCAACCTTGGAAAGATGGAAGGCTGAGTCAAGGTTGAGGCTGTCAGGATTGAACTGGCAGTGGGCAGAGTTTGCTTGCAATACTGCATTCTAACCACAGTGCCGCTAAGGACCTACCTTCCTTCCTTCGTCCCTCCCTCCCTCCCCCTTCCTTCCTTCCTTCCTTCCTCCCTCCCTCCCCTTCCTTTCTTCCTTCCCTCCCTTTTCCTGTCCTTCCTTCCTTCCCTTTTCTCTCCTTCCTTCCCTCCCTCCCTTCCCTCCCTCCCTTCCCTTTCCTCTCCTTCCCTCCTTCCTTCCTTCCCTCCCCTTTCCTTTCCTTCCCTCCTTCCTTCCTTCTCACCTTCCTTCCTTCCCTCCTTCCCACTATTTCTCTTCTTCCATCCCTCTCACTTCCTTCCTCCCTTCCTCCCTCCCCCTCCTTCCTTCCTTCCCTCCCTTTTCCTCTCCTTCCTTCCTTCCCTCCCCTTTTCTCTTCTTCCTTCCTTCCTTCCCTCCCTCCTTTCCCTTTCCTCTCCTTCCCTCCTTCCTTCCCTCCCTTTTCCTCTCCTTCCTCTCCTTCCTTCCTTCCCTCCCCTTTTCTCTCCTTCCTTCTGTCCTTCCTTCCTTCCCTCCCTCCTTTCCCTTTCCTCTTCTTCCCTCCTTCCTTCCTTCCTTCCCTCCCTTTTCCTCTCCTTCCTTCCTTCCCTCCTTCCTTCCTTCCCTCCCTCCCTTCCCTTTCCTCTCCTTCCCTCCTTCCCTCCCCTTTTCTCTCCTTCCTTCTGTCCTTCCTTCCTCCTCCTTCCTCCTTCCTTCTTCCTCCTTCCTTCCTTCCTTCCCTCCCTTTTCCTCTCCTTCCTTCCTTCCCTCCTTCCTTCCTTCCCTCCCTCCCTTCCCTTTCCTCTCCTTCCCTCCTTCCTTCCTTCCCTCCCTCCCTTCCCTTTCCTCTCCTTCCCTCCTTCCTTCCTTCCCTGCCCTTTCCCATGTTGCATGGATGTGTTCTTTTTTTTTTTCCCTGCCCACCCTTGTATGTTTTGTGTTGATTCAGGCCCGAAGCCTGCGTGATTCAGAGCGGATTTTACGAGAAGGACCAGTTGAAATCTCCTGTGTGAAGGAGGAGCCGCTCAGCCCTTCTGTGCCCCCAACAAGCAGAAAAGGTATTTCATTTTATTAGTCCGTTTTCCTAGTTAGCAGAATTTTTTCCTTACCTCTGGCCCTATACAGGTAGTCCTTAACTTACGACCACAAGTGAGCCCAACATTTCTTTTGCTAAGTGAGAAACGTGCTCCGTGAGTTTTGCCCGTTTTACGACCTTTGTTAAGCGGATCACAGCAATTCCTAAGTTAGTAACACGGTAACACAGTTGTTAAGTGAATCTGGCTTCCCCATTGATTTTGCTTGTTGGGAGGGGATCACTTGAGCGACCCCCGGGACATTGTGACCATCATAAATATGAGTCCGTTGCCAAGCGTCTGAATTTTGATCGCATGGCCATGGGGATGCTGCAATGGTTGTAAGTGTGAAAAATTGGTCATAAGTCGCTTTATTCACGTTTGTGACTCCGAACGGCCGTTAAATGAAGTCGAGAATTACCTGTATGTTGTAAGTCGAGGACTACCTGTATGTTGACTTTAATTAAATCACACACACACATACGCCTAGCAAACCAGCATGACAGACTGAGGAATTCTGGGAGTTTGTCAGAGTATATTCATAGGGCATAGCAACAGGTCAGTCATTGAGGGCTGTTTGGTAACTGAAACATTGTATTTGTTGTATGGGGCCATAAGAGACAGTTTGGAGCCTGGGCGTGGCTTAACTGCTCTGTATATAAGCTTGAGGGCAGTAGCTTCTCCATTTTGCCTCCTCCCTTTTGTGCTTCCATTTGGTACTTGCTATTTCTCTTTACAACGTGAAAAAAACCTACAATGGTATTGTATGTAAAAGACATTTTCTTATGTAGTTGAATCCTGCAGAATTATTTAATTGTGTCCGATTGTGTGTGCTGCAACAAACTCTGACAGAGTTGAAGTCCACCACAACTCTTAAAGTTACTAAGTTTGGAGATTCCTTGTGTAGTATCATGTCGCATGATTTTATGCCTTAAAGGATGGAATGAAATGTGGTTTTTTTTTAAAAATGAGTATATTTCAACACGAATGCCCTGGAATTTTTTTATAGAACCACAAGGAATTTCCTGGGAATCGCCAGCAGATGACCTCCCGGTTTCTGATTCTCCAGTAGAACTGGAACTGAGGAAAGACGTTCAAGTCGAATTGCCAAAATTAACCATCAATGATTTTTACTTGCACAGAATACTGGGGAAAGGAAGTTTTGGCAAGGTAAGGTGATAGCGAGGAGAAAAAGAAAGTTGATTTTTAAATTACGCAGCAGGGCGTGTATAGTCATTTTCATAGTTCTTGTTATGTCCCCCTCCCCACTGCACAGAGCAAACGCAAGACGCATATCTCCCAGTCTTTTTATTTGCTACAGACCTGATTTTCTTCAGCTGAGGAAATACTTGCCAAGTTCTGAGTCCGTTATCTCGTATCCAAGATCCGTTGCCAAAACTCACTGACAAAGTCCTTTAACCCTCCAATAACCGAGCTGCAGTGCACCCTTGGTAGTTTTTTGTCCGTCACAAGGGCCACATGGCAGCTCCACCCACTTTTATACCCTGTGGGGTGTGGCTCAGTGACTCAGCAATCTCTGAGCCTGCCACACCTTTTCCTCTGCTGCGCACACTTATCCTTATGTCACTGCATCGGATCTACCCAGGATTGATCGTCAACAGCTGGGACTTGAGGCGTTGCCAGGGAGGGGGAGGAGGGTGCAGGAGAGGGAGACCTTGTCAGCTCCTCCTCCTGGCCTGCAGCTGGAACTTGGGGCGATGCCAGCGAGGAGGGTCCTGGCGAGGGAGGCCTTGCTGGCTCCTCTCCCTCACTTTCTGAGTCACTCTCCTCCATGGGAACAGGCTCGGGGGCCAGAGTCACAACAATTCTGTCCTTTTCACTCCAAAATCCTCATTTCCTTCACTCTTGCTACTTGTATGAAGGGGTAGCTGGAGAGCTGCTAAGCCACCATTCCTCTGTTATATTGAAAAGACCCTCTGAAACAACAGCCAAATTTCCTGCCAATCGGAAGCCAGTTCTCTCATAAACTCAGAGTTGAGGTGAAATATACAAAAAGTCCACTTTTGCCATGATTTCAAACCATTCCTGGCCCAGAAGTAATTTGACTCCGCTGCTAAATATAGATAGTCCTCGACTTACAAACACAATGGAGCCCAAAAGTTCTATTGCTAAGAGAGAGAGAGTTATTAACTGAGGTTGGTTTATTTATTTATTTATTTATTTATTTATTTATTTATTTATTTATTAGATTTATATACCGCCCTTCTCCCAAAGGACTCAGAGCGGTTCACAGCCAGATAAAAACAAGATTACAAAAATTAAGAAACCGGGCCGGTTTAGCTCACGCTGGTAAAGCCTGTTATTAAGAACACAGTAGCCTGCAATTACTGCAGGTTCGAGCCCGGCCCAAGGTTGACTCAGCCTTCCATCCTTTATAAGGTAGGTAAAATGAGGACCCAGATTGTTGGGGGGGCAATAAGTTGACTTTGTAAAAATATACAAATAGAATGAGACTATTGCCTTATACACTGTAAGCCGCCCTGAGTCTTCGGAGAAGGGCGGGGTATAAATGTAAACAAAAAAAATATATTAAAAAACCAAATTCAATTAGGCCGAAAGATAAAAGAATAATAAAACCATATTAAAACCAAACTTTAAAATACGTTAGGCCAGCCCTGCACGATAAAACAAAAAGGTTTTGCCCCATTTTTACGACTTTTCAGGCCACGGTTATTAAATGAATCACTGCAGTTCTTAAGATAGTGTGATGGTTAAAAGTCTCAAGAGATTCTCAGTCATCCAGGTCGTGGTTGTCCCGAAAGTGCTTTTTCAAGAGGCAACTGGACTTTCTTGGGTTTTTTTTTCTTCTTTGAAGACGTTTCACTTCCTCATCCAAGAAGCTTCTTCAGCTCTGACTGGATGGTGGAGAATGGAAAGATTTATATTCCTTGCAGACAGCCGGTCATTTGCATCTTTTTAGAGAGTCATTGAAGCACTTCTGAGCGGACCATGTGACCCTGGGACACTGCAACCATCATAAATATGAGTCTGTTGTCAGTTGCATCTGAATTTTAATCACGTGCCAACAGTCACGTGAAAAATGATCATGTCACTTTTTTGAGTGCTGTTATAATTTCCAACGGTCACTAAAATGAACGGTTGTAAGTCGAGGATTAACTGTAGACCTAACATAACAGTCTGTACAGATCCACAACTGATTGCAAACTGATACAAAGCCCTCCGACCCGTAGGTGTGAATTATCTTCCGACCAGGGGTGAAATGCTCCCAGTTTGGACCGGATCGCCCAATCCGGTAACGATGGTGGCGGGTGGTTCGGAGAACTGGTAGCAAAAATCCCTGCCCCCCGTCCATGCCCATCTGAGCCGCATGATCATCAGAGGTTGTTTTTTCTTTTACTTTTAAAAGCATTTTTTCTTCGGCCGAAAAAATGCTTTTAAAAGTTAAAAAAAAAGCCTCTGACGATCGTGCAGCTCAGCTGGGATCGTCAGAGGCTTTTAAAAGCATTTTTTCTACAACCTCATTGGACGAAGATGTTCTGTCTCCTTCCCCACTTTGGAGCAACGAGCTGGCCTTCAGCCAGTGGATTCATGGCTCTTATCAGTCCTGGCAGAGAAATCGCAGCTGCCTGCCAAAGTTCAAACAAATGACTCACAGAGTAAGACTTTCAGCTCTCTTTGAAATGGTTCAGCTAATTTTTGCTTCCTTTGGAGTGAGAGCAGTCCCAAAGCTCCTTATATATCCTGTGGGGTGGGGCTCCTGCCCCACCCTTCCCCCTTTTTAAAAAAAAATTGCATTTATATCCCACCCTTCTCCGAAGACTCAGGGCGGCTTACACTATGTTAGCAATAGTCTTCATTCTATTTGTATATTTATATACAAAGTCAACTTATTGCCCCCAACAATCTGGGTCCTCATTTTACCTACCTTATAAGGATGGAAGGCTGAGTCAACCTTGGGCCTGGTGGGACTAGAACCTGCAGTAATTGCAGGCAGCTGCTGTTAATAACAGACTGCATTAGCAGTCTGAGCCACAGAGGCCCCTTTGCTGACCCCGCCTCTCTAATCTTCTGAAGCGCGGGTCGATCCAAGCTTGATTATTATTATTATCAGCTGGGTCTGAAGGCGTAGCCTGAGGAAGGGAGGAATCAGGGGATGACGGCCTCATTACGTCCTCTGACTGGTCTGGTTCTGGCTCCTGGAGCCGGGCCAAAGGAATCGGTGCTCCTGAGGTAAGCCTTACTGGCCCTTCCCCCTCACTTTCGGGCATGGGGCCTGGTTCGGGGGCTGGAGCCACAACAGAAAAGGTTGTAGAAAAAATGCTTTTAAAACTAAAGAAAAAAAAAGTTGGCCATGCCTACCCAGTCACATTACCCACCCACCCCCACCAAGCCACCCCCATAGAACCGGTAGTAACAAATTTTACATTTCACCCCTGCTTCCGACGTTTGTGACTTTGCTCGTCTCACCTGCTCCTTGATGTGTGTGTGTGTGTGTTGTTGTTGTTTTGCTCCAGGTTTTCCTCGTCGAGCTCAAAACCACAAACCAGTTTTTCGCCATGAAAGCCCTGAAGAAAGAAGTGGTTCTGATGGACGATGACGTGGAATGTACTATGGTGGAGAAGCGTGTCCTCTCGCTGGCTTGGGAGCACCCATTTCTCACCCACGTCTTCTGTACTTTCCAAACTAAGGTTAAAAAGATACATGAATCAATCAATCAGCCACTTTGTCCAAATAACACAGGTGCTGCCTCTCTAGAGCAGTGATGCTTAACCGTTTCCGGACTGAGTGCCAAAGCGCGTGCGCGTGAGTGAATGTGCGTGTGTGGGCCCAAACCAGTGGTGGGTGTCATGTCCCACTCCTCCTCTGACAGCCGGGTCGGGGAAGTCTGTATCAAGCGTGGCCACAAAGCCTCTGCAGCTTTGCCAAAGTTCTGTTAGAGTTCTCAGGGCAGGCAGGAGTCCAAGGTGTGACTTCAGCAATCCAGATTAGATTTTGCCTGACTCAAAGAATGCCAGAAAGCAGATCCTTTATATAGGCCGTGGGGTGTGGCTCCATGACTCAGCACTTATCCAGGCCTGCCCCTCCCTTCCTTTTGCTGACGCCGCCTCTCCATTCTCCGGAAGCGTGGATCTATCCACTGCATCGTTTCGTCCCCAGCTGCCGGCAATTCGTGGCTGGCTTCAGGCGCACATGCTATCGGGGGGAGGTTTGTTTGCTCGGTCTGTCCGGGCATGGTGCCAGGACTGGGGGCTGGAGGCATGCCAGGCCATTCGTCTTCATTATCAGTCTCTGGCTGAGATAGCAGAAGATGAGAGGGGCCCGGCTGCGGAGAGGGGGGCAGGCGAGGCACAACAGTGGGATTCAAGTAATTTAACAACTGGTTCTCTGCCATAATGATTTCTTCCAACAACCAGTTTGCCAAACTGCTCAGAAAGTTAACAACCGGTTTTCCCGAAGTGGTGCGAACTGGCTGAATCCCACCACTGGCCCAAACCCCTAAAATGCAATGCACACATGACCCTGTGCATGCGCGCTGTCCCCCCCACCGCATCAGTGGTGGGTTGCCCCCGGTTCGGACCGGTTCTATAGAACCGGTAGTAAAACCGGCGGGAGGCTCCGCCCACTGACCCGAACGTCATCAAAAGTGATCGGTGCAATTTAGATTTCTCCCTATTAATTTTTAAGCCTGCCACGATGCCAAATTCTTCTAATTTTTTTAATCAATTTGGGGCCTGATTTTAAGGGTTCCTCGATTATCAAAACCGTATCATCAGCAAAGGCTTGCAATTTGTACTCCTCGTTTTTTTTATTTTCAATCCTTTTATCTCCCGCTCTTCCCTAATTTTTTTTTAAGAGTGGCTCCAATGATGGTATAAAGAGAAGTGGGGAGAGTGGACACCCCTGTCTTACACCTTTTGTTATTTCAAATTTATCTGTTGTATCTTGATTAATAATTAACCCTTGCAGTTTGCTTTGAATACATTTTTTCAATCATTTTTTTCAAACACGGATCCGCATTCCGTTTTTTTTAATTTGTTGTATCATAAATCTCCAATTCAAATTATCAAAAGCTTTTGGGACATCAAGGAAAACCAGTGAAACTTGTTTCTCTGGGTGTACTTCGTAATACTCTAATATGTCAATTATAAAGTGACCAGATTTCAGCGATGGCAAAGCAGGACACCATTGACCGGTGGGGGGGGCGCTGCACATGCGCGCTGAGTCTCGCCACCTGGCTGAAGGAGGAGGAGCGGCTGCTGCTTCTCGGCTCTTCCAGGCAGGCTCGGCTCTCCTTAGCTCTCCTCTCGGCTCTTCCAGGCAGGCTCGGCTCTCCTCGGCTCTCCTCTCGGCTCTTCCAGGCAGCGGGCGATCTCGCGCCCCCTTCTCTGCCACTCCCCCTTCTCCGCCTCCTCCTCCTCCTCTTGCGTTGCCGCCTCCCATTTTCAGAATGGAAGTGGGGGAAAAATCGGGACTTTTTTGAAATGCCGCGGGACGCAGGACAAATTATTAAAAAGCGGGACTGTCCCGCCAAAAGCAGGACGTCTGGTCACTATAGTCAATTATGGTCCGGGTATTATTTTTAATTTGTCAAACCAGGCAGGAAGCCATTTTGATCCGGGTGTATATATTTATCTAAAATGGTTTTTAACCTTTCCGCAATAATTGACATGCATATTTTATAATCGGAATTCAACAAAGCTTCTGCGCATGCGGGCACAATGCGAACCGGTAGTAAAGTCATTCTTTTGTCCCTTGCTAGGAGAACCTCTTCTTTGTAATGGAGTACCTCAATGGCGGAGATCTGATGTTCCATATTCAGAACTGCCATAAATTTGAAATGGACCGAGCAAGGTGAGGTGGGCCTGGTTTTCTCAAATTCAATGGGAGAGAATATTTGTAGCTCAAGGTGGAACTGTCCGGTCCTTGGTGCTCTCTGAGATTGGTTGTTTTCTTGCCGACCAGAGTGGGTTTCAGCAGGTTCTGACTAGTTCTGGAGAACTGGTAGCGGATATTTTGAGTAGTTCCGAGAACCGGTAGTAAAAATTCTGACTGGCTCCGCCCCCATCTAGTCTCTGCCTCCTGAGTCCCAGCTGATTGGGAGGAAATGGGGATTTTGCAGTAACCTTCCTCTGGATTGGGGAGGGAATGGAGATTTTACAGTGTCCTTCCCCTGCCACGCCCACCAAGCCACACTCGCGGAACCGATCGTAAAAATTCTGACTGGCCCCGACCCCATCTATTCTCTGCCTCCCGAGTCCCAGCTGTTCAGGAAGAAATGGGGATTTTGTAGCATACTTCCCCTGGAGTGGGGAAGGAACGGAGATTTTGCAATATCCTTCCCCTGGAGTGCAGCGGGAATGGAGAGTTTACAGTATCCTTCCCCTGCCACGCCCACCAAGCCACACTCGCAGAACCGGTCGTAAAAATTCTGACTGGCCCCGCCCCCATCTATTCTCTGCCTCCCGAGTCCCAGCTGTTCAGGAAGAAATGGGGATTTTGTAGCATACTTCCCCTGGAGTGGGGAGGGAATGGAGATTTTGCAATATCCTTCCCCTGGAGTGCAGCGGGAATGGAGAGTTTACAGTATCCTTCCCCTGCCACGCCCACCAAGCCACACCCACAGAACCGGTCGTAAAAATTCTGACTGGCCCCGCCCCCATCTATTCTCTTGCCTCTGAGTCCCAGCTGATCGGGAGGAAATGGGGATTTTGCAGTAACCTTCCTCTGGATTGGGGAGGGAATGGAGATTTTACAGTGTCCTTCCCCTGCCACGCCCACCAAGCCATGCCCACCAAGCCATGCTACACCCACCAAGCCACACCCACAGAACCGGTAGTAAAAAAATTGGAAACCCACCACTGTTGCAGATCTTTTACTACCCAACTATGTAACATCTTCAGTACTAGTAGGGAAGTAGGGTTTACTTTCAATTTATATTCTAGTGGCTTGTCCTATCAATTTTGGTTGGAATGGGTTTTGGGGGGGGGTTCTTTGATTGGGCTGTTTATTGTCAGCTTGTTTGGCAGTTCCTTGATTGGGGGTATTGTTTACTTGCTCGTTAGTCTGATATTAATCTTGGAGTTAATCAATGCTCATCTGGATACTTATTACTGGTCGGGAGGTGTTTTGGTCTTTTTGTTTCCCTTTTGGGCCTGTGAATTGCCTCTTTTGCATAATATATAGATAATGTTTATGTCTATGTGTCTGTTGATGGCCAATTTGTCAGGGTGCCAACCTTCCAGGAAGGAATTCTGTAGCCTTTTTGGACCTCTGCTTGGTCTAGGATGGTCCCAATTTCCTACTTGAAACTATGCTTAAGTCTGTGATAGGTTGTGAAATTAAAAGAGGTCTTCTGACTGCTAGTCGGCATTCATAGATGGGTTTTTTTATTTTTATTTTTTTTATTTTATTTTGTCACAACAGTATACACAAACAATTGTCATAGATAAAACAACATGTATTGAAGAAAATATATAAGTAAAAATATGCATCAATAATATTAATTTGATATAATGAAGGGAACAATAGGACAGGAACGGTAGGCACTATTGTGCTCTTATGCACGCCCCTTATAGTTCTCTTAGGAATGGGGTGAGGTCAATAGTAGACAGTTTTTGGTTGAAGATTTTGGGATTTTGAGTAGAGACTATGGAGTCAGGTAGTGAGTTCCAAGCATTAACAACTCTGTTACAGAAGTCATATTTTCTGCAATCAAGATTGAAGCGGTTAATGTTTAGCTTGAATCTATTTTTTGCTCTTGTAATATTGCGATTGAAGCTGAAGTAGTCTTTTATAGGAAGGATATTGCTATAGATGATTTTGTGTGTTAAACACAGGTCATGTCGGAGTCGACGGAGTGGTAAGTTTTCTAATCCCAGGATTTCAAGTCTGGTGGCATAAGGTATTTTGTTGTTTTCGGAGGAGTGAAGGACTCTTCTAGTGAAATATTTCTGGACTCGTTCTATTGTATTTATGTCAGAGATGAGGTATGGGTTCCAGACGGATGAGCTGTATTCAAGAATAGGTCTGGCAAATGTTTTGTATGCTCTGGTTAGTAGTGTAGAGTTTTTAGAAAAGAAGCTGCGTAGAATTAGTTTTACAACTCTTAGGGCCTTTTTTGCTATGTAGTTGCAGTGGGCTTTGGCATTAAGGTTCTGCCAGCCTTCTGTTTGGAGCAAAATCTATCTGTGTGGTTGCTACGAGTCAACAATGACTTGATGGAACATAATCAACCAACCAACATAAATTTATGTACTTTTATTAAATTCTCAATAGACTGACAGCACACTAAGCTGTGTGCCTGTAACAATAACCTCCTGTTCTGACCTAGGCTTCCTGAGACAGTAAAAAGCACACAGTTAGTCCCCAAAACCCTCTTTTTATTTCAATGGCTGTGAATTCCGTTCGTTCGCAGCCCGTGATGAGTCACAAATAGTTTGTAAGGAATCCGACAGAAGTCTGCCACAGTCCTTCGGGATAAGGCTGATAAGCACCCACCTTTAACTCCCTTGCCTAATTGGCAATTAGCTTTGCAAGGCTACACAGAACACAGAGTCAAAACAGAGCTTCAGAATTTAAACCGACCAGAACGAACAACGTTGCTTCCTGCAAAGGCTCACGTGCCTTTGCTCCTCCTTTATGTCTTATGGGAGGGGCCAATCATCTCCAAGCCTTACTCCCGAGTCACCCCTTTTGTCTTAACTGTTCTTGCCTTCTGGCAGCTCTGCGCCTGCATGCACTGGGAACAGGCTCCCCCTGTTCCTCTGCCTCGCTGACGTCAGACTCTGGAGGCTCCGGAGTCAGCACATAACTCCCAGATGTCCCTGGCCCCATCTCTGCCTCTGACGCAGAGCCCTCGTCCGAGCCTTTCCCATACTCCAGGACTGGCCCATGTTCCTCCCCAGCCTCCTCACTGTCCGAGTCTGCTGCTAGCTCCGCAGGCCGTCGGCAGACCACAGCACCTCCATCTTGACCTTTTGATGTACCTACCGAGGGACAAGCCTTTGTTAGAACCTCATTTCTATTCTGTGGTTTCACTATTCGATTGAGTAGACAAATAGAAACGACAACAAATCTTATTATTAATAATGAAATATCATTGTTCGTATCATCTGAGCCAGCCAGCAAAATTCTTCTTTGGTTCTTGTTGTGATAAAAGAAGTGTCTCCACATTTTACAGGTTCTATGCTGCTGAAATTATTTGTGGGCTGCAGTTCCTTCATTCCAAAGGCATCATATACAGGTAGGGATTATTTTTTTAAAAAAAATCGTGAAATTTTGCGAGTTCCAAATAAAAGATCAGTGTTCTGTCTCCTTCCCCACTTCAGATTAACGAGCTGGCCTTCAGCCAGTGGATTCATGGCTCTTATTAGTCCTGGCAGAGAAATCGCAGCTGCCTGCCAAAGTTCAAACAAATGACTCACGTAGCAAGACTCTCAGCTCTTTTTGAAACGGTTCAGCTAAACTTTTGCTTCCCGTGGAGTGAGAGCAGTCCCAAAGCTCCTTATATAACCTGTGGGGTGGGGCTCCTGCCCCACCCTTCCCTTTGATGAAGCCGCCTCTCTAATCTTCTGAAGCGCGGGTCAATCTAAGCTTGATTATTATTATTATCAGCTGGGTCTGAAGGCGTAGCCTGGGGAAGGGAGGAATCAGGGGATGATGGCCTCATTACCTCCTCCCACTGGCCTCGTTCTGGCTCCTGGAGCCGGACCAAAGGAATCGGTGCTCCCAAGGTAAGCCTTACCAGCCCTTCCCCCTCACTCTTGGAGTCACTTTCGGGCATGGGGCCAGGTTCGGGGGCTGGAGTCACAACAATCAGAGTACAGAGAACTTTGAGGGTTTCTGTGCCAGTTCTTCTCATTGTTGCCCAAATTTGGATCACACGATCATGGAGGGGGGATGCTGCAGCAGTCGTAAGTGTGAACAACGGCCATAAGTCACTTTTTTCAGTGACATTGCAACTTTGAATGGTCATTAAACTAATAGTTTTAAGTTAAGGGTTTCCTGTATTCTGTATGTTCTCCGCCTTGAGTTATAGTGGTATCTTGGTACTCAACTGTTTTGAAGTCATCGAATTTGGTACTCAATGAATTTTGACACAAAAATTTTGTCCAGGTACTCATTGTTTGATTGGTACTCAACGCACAAGCTACATGTCAGGGTTCCAACAGATGCCCTAATTAAATCATGAGCCTCGAGCCAAGCTTCAAAAGAAATCCAGTTATTTATTAGGAGCTTCGTGTTGGCATGTTTCAAGTGAAGCCAACCCTAACCCCACATAATTTACAACCCAGGCATGACCCTGTTTTTCCCCCTCCCCCCAGGATGTGTCATCAGTCACATTCACCAATGGAGCAATTTCGCGGGTTGTAGAGATCGCTCCCCACCGGCTGCTGTGGGTAACCCTGGGAGACAGCCTTGAGAGAGATATGCCTGGAATGTGCATTTGTTTTTTGGCTGCCATGGTGCTTCGCCGTTTCCCATCCCCCTTCCCTGTGGCCAGGGATGCTTTGCGAGTTGACACTACAACTTGTCAATGTTGGCTGCCTTGTGATTCACTACATTATTCCTTATGGGAAAAATTTGTTTGGTGCTCATCGTTTTTGGTACTCATCATGCCTCCCAGAAGCATTAACAAGGAGTACCGAGATATCGCTCTACTTGCAAAAAAAAAAGAATAAAGGTGGGATATAAATTAAATAAATAAATAGATTTTAGGAGCAGGGAATTGCAGCCACAATGGATTGGGGGATTGGAGAAGACTAAGTTAAGTTACCCCCAAAAAGGGATTTTTGAAGGAATAGAGCTAACCCTTCATCCTCTTTCAGAGACCTCAAGCTTGATAATGTTCTCCTTGACAAAGAAGGCCACATCAAGATCGCCGACTTTGGCATGTGCAAAGAGAACATGGTAGGCAACGCTAAAACCAGCACCTTCTGCGGGACGCCGGATTATATTGCCCCCGAGGTAGGTGGGCGTGGGCCTTTGTTCGTCCAAAATAAAAGAACATATAAAGAACGGTTGCTGGAATTGGGTATGTCTAGTTTAGTGAAGAGAAGGGCCAAGGGTGACATGATAGCAGAGTTCCAGTATCTCAGGGGCTGTCCCAAAGAAGAGGGAGTCTAGCTATTCTCCAAAGCACCTGAGGGCAGGACAAGAAGCAATGGGTGGAAACTAATCAAGGAGAGAAGCAACTTAGAACTAAGGAGAAACTTCCTGACACTTAGAACGATGATTCAATGAAATGGCTTGTATTCAGAAATTGTGGGAACTTAAAACTTATTTATTTCGTATGGCTGGACTAGCCTGATTTTTATCTTTATTTGATGGGTTTTTAAAGTTTTGTGATTTTATGGGGGAGTATGTTATTTTAACATTTGGGCATTTAAATTAGTTTTTTAAGGGATGTTTTTAATTATTGTGTGTATTTGTATTTTATCTGCCTGTTCACCGCCCTGAGTCCTTCGGGAGAAGGGTGGTATACAAATTAAAATATTATTATTATTATATTATTATTATCATTGGAGAGTTTAAAGAGGAGATTGGACAACAATTTGTCCAGAATGGTATAGGGTATCCTCCTCAAGCAGTGGGTTGGACTAGAAGACCTCCAAGGGCCCTTCCAACTCTGATGTTCTATGTTCTAAAACATGTCCCATCATTCTTGAGAACGATGGCTGTGTGCTTAGTACACAATGTACAACAATTGTGTAACTGGCTTGATTCCAGAGGTAGTGGGTACTACATCACTGGAGGTTTTTAAGAAGAGATTGGACAACAATTTGTCCAGAATAGTATAGGGCAGGGGTCTCCAACCTTGGCAACTTTAAGACTTGTGGACTTCAACTCTGGAACTCTGGGAGTTGAAGTCCACAAGTCTTAAAGTTGCCAAGGTTGGAGACCCCTGGTACAGGGTCTCCTGCTTGAGCAGGGGGTTGGACTAGAAGACCTCCAAGGCCCCTTCCCACTCTGTTATTCTGTTAAATGTATTGAGCTCATAAATCGGAATCTGAGATTCAGAAAGAATCAGGAGGAGAAAGAAGGTGTTTGAGAATCCTTCAAAATTTGGGCCATTTGTTACTGAAAATCTCAGGAGATTTTTATTAACCTCTTGCTGGATTCAGCATTGTTTCACGAGACCCTGCAGGATTTAATTGTGAAAAACATACAAGATTTGGACAAATTGGAGAGGGTGTGTGTGTGTGGTTTGGGATCGCGCGGCTGTTCCATCGTCACCACTGTTAAGTCTAGCATTGCACTCTAGACAGGTAGTCCTTGACTTACGACCACAATTAAGCCCAAAATTTCTGTTCCGAAACACGACGGTGGTTAAGCGAGTTTTGCTCCGTATTTATTTATTTATTTATTTATTTATTTATTTATTTATTTATTTATTTATTTATTTATTTATTTATTTATTTATTTATTTTGTCAAATACATATTAGATAATATATATAAGTTTAAGCATGAATTGAATACATAAAATGAATACAATTAAAGGGAACATTAGGACAGGGACGGTAGGCACGCTGGTGCTCTTATGCACGCCCCTTACAGACCTCTTAGGAATGGGGTGAGGTCAACAGTAGACAGTCTTAGGTTAAAGTTTTGATGATTTTGGGATGAGACCACGGAGTCTGGTAGTGCATTCCAGGCATTAACAATTCTGTTACTGAAATCATATTTTCTGCAATCAAGATTGGAGCGGTTCATTTTAAGTTTGAATCTATTGTGTGCTCGTGTATTGTTGTGGTTGAAGCTGAAGTAGTCTTCGACAGGAAGGACATTGTAGCAGATGATTTTATGAGCTATGCTCAGGTCATAGCAAAGGTGGCGTGGTTCTAAATTTTCTAAACCCAGAATTTCAAGTCTGGTGGCATAAGGTATTTTCTTGCGATCAGAGGAGTGGAGGACTCTTCTTGTGAAATATTTCTGGACGCGCTCAATTGTATTTAGGACCTTTCTTGCCACAATTATTAAGGGAATCACAGCAGTTCACTTAAAATCCACTTAACAACCAGGTCATTAACTCAAGAACTTGCAAGGATTCAAACCCAATTTTATTGGGTTAAAATTTTATTGGATTATTTATATTTTAATATTTTAATTTGTTTTAAATCTGGCCACTTTATAATATGTTTGTTTTAATTTCTTTTAATGTTGATATTGTGACTTTTTACTTGGCTGTACACCGCCCTGAGTCCTTCGGGAGAAGGGCGGTATAAAAATTGAATAAAATAAATAAAAAAATAAAAATAAAAAAATAAAAAATAAATAAATAAATAAATAAATAAATAAATAACAGAGCTGGAAGGGACTTTGGAGGTCCTCTAGTCCATCCCCCTGCTCAGCCAGGAGACCTATGCTAGGGATTCGAACCGCCGACCTGCCGACCTGTCTGACCGACAAGCTCCGCGTCTGAGCCACTGAGCCACCTAGCCAAGCTCACTTAACAACTTAGCAACGGTGGCAAGAAAGATCGTGAAAGGGGGACAAAATTCACTTAGCAGCTGTCTTGCTTAGCGGCAGCAATATGGAGCCCAATTGTGGCCGTGTGTCGAGGACTTAAAGTGTGCAACGTCCTTCTTTTAAGCTTCCTTTTGTTTGTTTTTCAACTCTCCCTTTCCCCCCCCCCCCGTGGCAGATTCTTCTTGGGCAGAAATACAACATGGCCGTTGATTGGTGGTCCTTCGGGGTCCTTCTGTACGAGATGCTGATTGGCCAGTCCCCCTTCCACGGCCAGGATGAAGAACAGCTCTTCCAGTCCATCCGCATGGACAGCCCATTCTACCCCCGCTGGCTTGACAAAATTGCAAGGGACCTCTTAGTAAAGGTGAGGTTGGGAGATTCCACTACACCAGAACAGGGGTGTTTCCAGTTTGAATATCCCGTCCATCCGGTTTTGGTCGCCACGATGTAAAAAAGATGTGGAGACTCTAGAAAGAGTGCAGAGAAGAGCAACAAAGAGGATGAGGGGACTGGAGGCTAAAACATACGAAGAACGGTTGCAGAAACTGGGTATATCCAGTTTAATGAAAAGAAGGACTAGGGGTGACATGATAGCAGAGTTTCAATTTTTGAGGCACTACCACAAAGACGAGGGACTCAAGCTATTCTCCAGATACAGATGAACAGCGTTAGAAGGGACCTTGTAGGTCATCTAGTCCAACCCCCAACCCTCCACCCAAGCAGACCCTACACCAACCTGGTCCCTACCGCCCACTACTGGGCGTTCCAGCTTTCATGGTGGGCAGTAGGGGTTTTGTCCGATACTGAAGCACTTTCCTTTTTTTTTAATTTAATTTAATTTTTAATTTAATTAATTTTAATTTTAAATTTAAAAAAAATTTTCATAGCATTATTTAAAAACCTTTTCATAAAATGTTCACACAATTCCCCATGACAATTTAAATTTCTGAAAATATATTATTTGTATCGCCCGCGCATAAGTTTAGTTCACATTACATAAGTGAAACTAAATGGTGCTATAGTGCGACTGCAAACAAGAGCCTCGTCCCAGAATAGCTCGCGCATCTCCCCCCAAACCGGTGGGCGGTTAGAAAATTTTACTATTAACAGAGATACAAAAGTGGGCGGTAGGTATAAAAAGGTTGACTACCCCTGGCCTCCACCATATCTGACAGATGGCAGTCCAAAGCACCTGAAAGACAGGATAAGAAGCAATGGGTGGAAACTAATGAAGGAGAAAAGCAACCTAGAACTAAGAATAATTTTTCCTGACAATGAGAATAGTTAACCAGTGGAACGACTTGCCTCCAGAAGTTGCAAATGCTCCAACACTGGAAATTTTTAAGAAGAGACTGGACAGACACTTGTATGAAAGTGGCTATCCAGTGATGGCGAACCTATGGCAGGCGGGCCACAGGTGACACGCACTGCCCTCTCTGTGGGCACGCGAGCCGTCACCCCAGTTCAGCTCTGCTGCGGATGTGCACGTGCCTCCCACCAGCCAACTGGTCATCGGGTCTCTGCTGCACATGTGGGGGGTGCCTGTACGTGCATGTGGGGGTATCAAAAACACAGCAATTGTATAAGACGGGATAGCGCCGTGGTGGGTGGCAGGGCCCAGCCACTGGCTGTAACTACCGGTTTGTCTGAACCTTCATTTTTTTTTTATTTATTTGTCACAACAGTATATATAAGCATAAGCATGAAATAACTATACGATATATAAGCATAAATATAATCATAAGTCTGTAATAACTATATGAATTTGGATACAATCCAAGGGAACATTAGGACAGGAACGGTAGGCACGCTGGTGCTCTTATGCACGCCCCTTACAGACCTCTTAGAAATGGGGTGAGGTCAACGATAGATAGTTTTTGGTTAAAGCTTTGGGGATTTTGGGAAGAGACCACAGAGTCTGGTAGTGCATTCCAGGCATTAACAACTCTGTTGCTGTGCTCATGTATTGTTGGGATTGGAGCTGAAGTAGTCTTCAACAGGAAGGACGTTGTAACAGATGATTCTATGAGTTATACTCAGATCATGCCGAAGGCGGCGGAGTTCTAAATTTTCTAAACCCAGGATTTCAAGTCTGGTAGCATAAGGTATTTTGTTATATTCAGAGGAGTGGAGAACTCTCCTTGTGAAATATTTCTGGACACGCTCAATTGTATTAATGTCCGAAATGAGGTATGGGTTCCAGCCAGGTGAGCTGTATTCAAGAATTGGTCTAGCAAATGTCTTGTAGGCTCTGGTTAGTAGTGTAGTGTTTCTGGAGAAGAAGCTATGCAAGATTAGATTCACAACTCTTAAAGCCTTTTTTGCGATGTAGTTGCAGTGGGCTTTGTTACTTAGATCATTCGATATGAAAACTCCAAGGTCTTTAACGGGGTGGGGGTCATCTACAAGGTAATGTCCACTGAGCTTGTATTTACCTGTCTGAACCGGCTGAATCCCACCCCTGCCTTAAGATCAATTTTATCCATTTTCTTAACGCTTCAATCTTTTGATTTGTAGCTTTTCGTTCGAGAACCAGAGAGGCGGTTGGGAACCAGCGGGAATATCCGACAGCATGCCTTCTTTCAGGATATCACCTGGGAAGCTTTGGAAAGAAAAGAGATTGATCCGCCTTTCAAGCCTATCGTAGTGAGAATTGTTTCTTTGACTCTCTTCCTTTCTCTGAATAACTTCCTGAAAGCCACAGTTACTTTCATTTAATTTATTTGTGTGTTTATTCCATTCAGATAGCCCCTCTCCCAGTTACAGGTAGTTCTTGCCTTACAACTATTCCTTTAGCAAGCGTTCGAAGTTACAACAGGGCTTGCACAAAATTGGAAAGCAGAGGAAAATCCCTTTAGAGGGAGAAGTAATTAAGAAAATATTGGAATGTGCAGAAATGAATAGATTAACGTTGGTAATTAAAGAAAAGGAAGAATTGGAGTATTTTAAATTATGAGGGCAATTATATCAATGGTTAGTGAAGATTTAAGTTTAGTTAACCATAACCTTGGTAGATTTTTCTCATAACTGCAAACCCAACTCATCTATTTTTTTTCCATAAAAAAGTTTTATTTTTACAATCATATCAAACAGCTCATCCAATGTACAGTTATATACAATTAGTCGGGCTTGCCCAGTCACCACCCCCCTTTTTAACACTCTTCCCTCTTCTACCTTCTTTTACTTTCCAGACCTTCCTCTCCTTCTCTTATCTACATCCTCTCCTCCCTCCACCCTACACCTTCCTTCTCCCTCTTCTACCTCTCTTCCTTCCTCTTCTCCTCTTTCCTACCTCCTACTCTCTCCTCTTTTTTCCTTCCCCACCATTCTAAAATGGTAACTGGGCAGACCCGACCCTACATTAATTATATTTATACATCTTCAATAATCCCTGTACATTAACCATCACTCCATCTCTACCCTCAACCTCATCTATTTTTTCTTAATGCAAACCCACAACACGAGAATTTAATAACCAGGGTAAGTATCTGCAAATGCAGGCAGTGTGATGGTGTGTGAGAGTGGCTTACACGTGCATGCCACTTGATCGTGCAAATGCAGTGATGGTGAATATTTTGGGTTCGGCAGGCCAAAAATTTGGAAAATGCCTAATTTGACTCCCCTGGCATGTCACCCTCTCTCCCAAAAAAGAGAAACAATTCTTTACCTATTTATTTTTTAAAAAAAATATAAAAATAAAATTTGGTAAAAATTAAATATTTTCTTAAAAGCTTTAAAATTTAAATTTCTTTTTTTTAAAAAGCCCAACCCAGAGGTGGTATTCAGATGGTTTAGACCGGTTTGCCCGAACAGGTAGTGGAAATTGCAAATGGACTTGCTCACCCGCCCCAGCTTTATGCCATGCTATTTAGGCACATTTTTGAGGCCGGGCACATGTGCAGAAGGCACGCATGCCAGCAAGGCACATGCGCGGAAGGCTGGGCACATACGCGCATGAGAGAAAGTAAATGAATATCACCCCGGTCCAATCATATACGGTATGTGACTCCTGCCACATGCCACTTACTTTCAGGAAATGCTGTCTTTTGCAGAGGGGGGAGGAGAAGTTTCAAATAATTTTATTACATTTTACAAAACATACACATAAAAAAACCCCCCACAAATTGACAGTCAAGAGAAACGATAAAGAGTAAAAAAAGAACAGGGATAGAAGTATGAAGAAGTGTAAACTAAAAGAAAGAAAAATGTAAATATATACAAAGAATGACTTCCAGCTTCTTCTTCAAAGGATATTTTAAAAATGCTTACTTTTGATTCTTAATTTAAAACTATAACAATTCTTATTAGGGATCCCAACAGAAAACTATACAAATGATACACAATACTAAATACTACACATATTAACAGCAACACGTATAGCTTACGTGCAAAATTGGAAGAAGGAGAACCCTCCAACAGAAGATTTAATTAAGAAAATCCTAGAATGTGCAGAGATGGATAAACTCACAAAAGAAATCAAAGAAAAAGAGGCTACAGAATATTACAAGGTCTGGTGTAGATGGTATGAATGGTTGGAAAATAGGAAAGATAATGAAAATTGAAGAACAGGGTAAAATCTGTATGTAGATGAAATAAAGAAAATGGAGATGAATGTAGATGAAATGTAGATGAAACAAAGGAAGATAGATAATATAAAAGTAGAATAAGATTGAATTAAAATATGTATAAATAGTAAGAAAGGACCGCTTTGAATAGCTGATAAGAAACAGTGATATGTATACACTGTTTGTCTTGTGTTTTAATGTGTTTAAAATAAAAAACTTTTTATATAAAAAAACTATAATAAAATGTCCATTTCTCCCAAAGAAAGGAGGAAATATTTTTTTTAAAAAAATCTTTTTTCCTCTTTTTAAATTCTAACAATCATCCAATTCATAAGTCAACATTGAATTCCCTCCCCCTACCCATCTCTCGCAAAAGGTCCACAAAAGGCTTCTAATTATACAGTAGATCAAATTCTTGATCTATAATAATTTGTTTCTCCCATGAGGTCCATTAAAACTTGGCTATTGTTGTCAGTTCTACCATCTTTATTAACCATTCCACTACTCTGGGTATCACAGAATTTTTCCCACACTACGCGCATCAAAGTTATGCTGCTGTTTATCATATTTATTTACTGTATATTTATTTATTGGGATTTGTCAAACAAAAACAAGAACAAGAATAAAAGAATAAAAATACAGTGATAGAGACGATAGGCACGTTAGTGCACTTATGCACGCCCCCCCTCTACTGACCACTTAAGTATGAAGTATATATAACAGGGGTCTCCAAACTTGAGAACTTTAAGACTTGTAGGATTTAACTCAGGGGTGAAATCCAGCAGGTTCTGACAGGTTCTGGAGAACCGGTAGTTGAAATGTTGAGCAGTTTGGAGAACCAGTAGCGGAAATTTTGAGTAGTTCAGAGAACTGGCAAATACCACCTCTGGCTGGCCCCAGAGTGGGGTAGGAATGGAGATTTTGCAATATCCTTCCCCCAGGAGTGGGGAGGGAATGGAGATTTTGCAGTATCCTTCCCCTGCCACACCCACCATGCCACACCACACCCACCAAGCCACGCCCACAGAACCGGTAGTAGAAAAATTTGGATTTTCACCACTGCTTTAACTCCCACAATTCCCCAGCCAACCATGCTGGCTGAGGAATTCTGGGAGTTGAAGTCCCCAAGTCCTAAAATTGCCAAGTTTGAAAACCTGGCTGAGGAATTCTGGGAGTTGAAGTCCCCAAGTCCTAAAGTTGCCAAGTTTGGAGACCCCTGATATATAAACCATAAAACAGTGGGTGTGCTCTTTCTATTGATGGACCCTACAGCCTGTTCAAAGCAGCTCCTTTATTGTTGAGATGATAGCTTCATTGTTGAAATGGTTTGGAAAATGTTCTTCCATGTCCTTTGTGGCCTTCAAAGGCTGCACAAATGGAAATGCTTGGAAATGCTATCCAACCCAAGAAGAAGCATTGACCGAGGATAATTTAAATTCTATTCTATTCTCTAGTCTTCTCTGTATTCTATTCTAGTCTATTCTCTATTCTATAATATTCTATTCTATTCTCTATTCTTCTCTATTTTCTACTCTACTCTACTACTATTCTATTCTATTCTATTCTGTTCTGTTCTGTTCTGTTCTGTTCTGTTCTATTCTCTTTTCTTCTCTATATTCTGTTCTGTTCTCTATTGTTTATTTTCTACTCTACTCTACTCTACTCTACTCCTATTCTATTCTATTCTATTCTATTCTATTCTATTCTCTATTCTTCTCTATTTTCTACTCTACTCTATTTCCTATTCTATTCTATTCTATAATATTCTATTCTGTTCTCTATTCTGTTCTATTTTCTACTCTACTCTACTCCTATTCTATTCTATTCTATTCTATTCTATTCTATTCTCTATTCTTCTCCATATTCTATTCTGTTCTCTATTGTTTATTTTCTACTCTACTCTACTCCTATTCTATTCTCTATTCTTCTCTATCTTCTACTCTGCTCTACTCTACTCTATTCCTATTCCATTCCATTCCATTCCATTCCATTCTATTCTATTCTCTATTCTTCTCTATTTTCTACTCTTCGCTACTCTACTCTACTATTTCTATTCTATTCCTATTCTATTCTATTCTCTCTATATTCTATTCTAGTCTCTATTCTTTCTATTCTATTATGTTCTGTTCTATTCTATTCTATTCTATTCTATTCTTTACTCTACTCTACTTTATTCTTTGTGTTCTTAGAGTGGCTGTATCTTCTTTTTAAAGTCCTCATGGTGGAAGACTTTCTACATTTCTCTCCAGAAATTATGTGACACAAGGACACAGGCTACAGCCCTTTTTCCAATCCTGTCTTTTTTTGGGGGGGGGGAAGCTGAGAGGCTTCAACTTCCAATAAATCCTCCCTCTTTATTGGCTGCTCGAAAGGAGTTTTCTCCTTTGTCTGGATCTAATTTTCTCTCTCTCTCTCTCTCTCTCTCTCTTTCTCTCTTGAAAGAAATCGCCAGGGGATTGCAGCAACTTCGACAAGGAATTTCTCAACGAAAATCCCCGACTCTCCGTTGGAGACCGGACCCTCATCAACAGTATGGACCAAAACATGTTTAGGACTTTTTCGTTTACCAACCCCATCATGGAGAAATTGCTATCCTGAGGGAGGACCTACGAAAGCGGCCTCCTTAAGCACCTGGTGATATCAGCTCAGCCAGGGGTCGGAGACTGCCAGTGCTGGCTTGCACCTCTGTCTACATCTTTCCTGCTCTGAACTTGCAACTTTTGAGAGTGCAAAAATTGCTGAGGTCCTTTCATACCGTGTCTTCTCATTCACTGGGCAACCAGGAGGATGGGAGGACCTGCTTTCAGGTGAAGACTTGAAGTGACTCCCTGTTTCTGACCCAGCTCCCCAAACACGACAAACCTTCTGCAGTGAACTTAAAAGATTCCTGTATTAGGAATGCCGGCAGACTGTTGTGATCCAGGCCCAAGTAGGTAGTAATAAACTTAGTCCCTCTGGAAAAACAAACTTTATTCGAACAGATGGGAATTACTTCGTTCCCAGCATCGTTCAACTCAAAGTAAAACAAATGCCTCCCAACACAAATTCCTCAGTTATCTCACAAACCTTAGTCCAATTAGGCAAACTGCTAAAGACTCTTCCTGGCAAATGTCCAGAAGCCACAAAAACAAAGATGTACACGAAGCAAAGGACGAAGCAGAAGATGCAGCTACAACGTTGTTTTCCGGCAAAGCTGAAACACCAGTGCTGGTCTGTTTTAAGCCTTATGGGAGGGGCCAATCATCTCCTGGCCTTATTCCCGAGTTGTCCTCTCTGCTTGAGCTGCTCTTGCCTTCTGGCAGCTCTTCTCATGCGTGCATTAGGAACAAGCTCCTCCTCTTCCTCTGCCTCACTGCTTCCTTCCCCAGAACCGGCCCATAGATTTCCACTGCTCTCCTCTCCTTTGCCTTCTGCACAGCTTTGCATCAGGCACTGGACCCAGCTGTTCCTCCTCTTCTTCATCAGCCACCTCCAGACCTGCGGGCTGTTGACACTCCCTCTGAGGGCTGACTGACAGCCCAGGCTCCGCCTCTGTCTCTCTCTCTGACAGCTCAATTCCCTCTTCCCCTTCAGAGCTCTCAGGTTGCCTGATTCCCACGGCTCCTTCTCCTCATCCGATTCGGAAGTTGGAGGGGCCGCTGGCCAACAGGCCACAACACCCCCAAGACTGGAATTACAATTGCACAAGCTTTTTCAAGACAACTACTGTAGAGTTTTGACATGCTGCAACCTATTATCCTTCTCGGTTGTAATGTTTCTGGTCCCCTGATTCCAACATCAGATGCTGGGAAATCTTTGGCGAACACTTCTCCAAGGCCAAGGATGCTACAGATACTCCTCAACTTACAATCATTCGTTTAGTGACCATTCGAAGTTACAACAACACTGGAAAAAGTGACTTGTGACCGATTTTCACACTGACGACCATTGCAACATCCCCATGATCAAATTGCTCATATTTATGGCGGTTGCAATGTCCAAGAGTCATATAATAATCTTTTGCGAACTTCTGACGAGCAAAGTTAATGGGGAAGCCAGATTCACTTAATGACTTTGTTACTAATTACTGCAATGTTTCCCTTAATGGCTGTGGCAAAAAAAAAAAAAAAGGTCGTAAAATGGAGCAAAACTCCTTTAACCACTGTCTTGCTTAGCAATGGAAATTTTGGGCTCGGTTGTGGTCGTAAGTCGAGGACTACCTGTAATCTATAATTTCTTCTTCTGCACGAGACGATTCAGAATGATGACATTTATGAAATATGGTTCTACAGCAGGTAATAGCATACAGGTAGTCCTCGAACTTACAACGGTTCATTTAGTGACCGTTCAAAGTCACGTCACTGAAAAAAAGTGACCTATGACCATTTGTCACACGTAGCGACCATTGCAGCAACCCCATGGTCACGGGATCAAAATTCAGACACTTGGCAACTGACTCGTACTTACGACGGTTGCAGTGTCCCGGAGTCACGTGATCCCCTTTTTACGACCTTCTGACAAGCAAAGTCAACAGGGAAGCCTCTGTTTCACTTAACAACCAATATTCCTAACTGTACAACTGCGATGATTCACTTAACAACTGTGGCAAGAAAGGTGGTAAAATGGGACAAAACTCACTTAACAGCTGTCTCACTTAGCAACAGAAAGGTGGGGCTCGATTGTGGTTGTACGTTGAGGACCGGCTCTAAATGCCCCGGGGGGGGGGTCAACATTTTATATTTTATTTTATTAAAATCCAAAGACTGTATTTTTAAAACACCATCGTTATTGGAACTGTGGTGTCGCAACGGTTAGAATGCAGTATGCAGATTTGGTATTCAGCCGGTTCAAGCGAACCGGTAGCGGAAATCACAGGTGGGTCCAGCTCTATGCCGTCCTATTTAGACACATTTTTGAGGCCAGGCGCATGTGCATGAGACGTGCGCTCACATTTGCAAACCAGTAGAGAAAGTAAGTGAATACCACCCCTGGCAATATGGCAGACTAATTCTGCCGAATGCCAGCAGTTCGATTGTCACCGGTGCAAGGGTGACACTCCGCTTTCCATCCTTCCGCAAAATGCGGACCCGGATTGTTGGGAGCAATAGGCCGATTCCGTAAACCGCTTAGAGAGGGCTGCAAAGCACTGTGAAGCGGTATATAAGTCTAAAGGGCTAGGCCTGTCTCCACCCTACTTCGAAGTTCACAGAAATAATAATTTAAAAAAAAAAAGGTTCCAAAAAAGGTGTTTCTTGCCATTTTCTAATTTTGCACGCCATTCTTCTGAAAAACCTACAGGCAGATTTTTCTCTCCCTGGAAAAATTCTCAGCAACCACGTTTCGTTTCCCAAAAGTTCTTTCTCTCCCCCAGTTTTTGCAAATCTGCGGAACCCGCTCTCTGTTTTCTCCCACTGGAAAAAAAGGGCAGGCCTTCTTTGAATCTCTTATGTGGGATTCCTTTGAAGGACTGTAATTTCACCTTATAGGAGCCGAGGTGGCACAGTGGTTAGAGTGCAGTAACCGCAGGCTACTTCAAGCTGACTGCTAGCTGCAGGTCGGCAGTTCAAATCTCAGCAGGCTCCAGGTTGACTCAGCCTTCCATCCTTCCGAGGTGGGTAAAATGAGGATCCAGATTGTTGGGGGGCAACAGGCCGACTCTGTAAACCGCTTAGAGAGGGCTATAAAAGCCCTGCAAAGCGGTATATAAGTCTAAGGGCTATTGCTATCTCCTGTATCCGCTGTTTTTTCCTTTGGCGGCTAGAAAAACTGGATTGCGGTGTTTTTGAGTTGTGAATATGGATTGGTTTATTTTTCCTCCAAATTAAAAATGATCACTGGTGATGTTTGTACAGTGTAATAAAAAAAAAACAGTCATCCATTAAAAACCAGTATGGTGAATTATTTTCTGTACAATTTTGACACCTAGTGCTTTCAACTCTCTCGACCCAGAGTTTGCCTTCCAGTTCATTCTGTTTGTTATGCTTCCATGCGCCAATGGAGGATTTTGGGATCGTTGTAAATCAGCTTGAGTAAACACGAGCATATCCCTCTGTGCAGCTAGTCCTCGACTTGTAACAGTTCGTTTAGTGACTGAAGTTACGAAGGCACCGAAAAACGTGCCTTATGTCCATTTTTCACACTACCGTGGTACCTCCGTGGTTCATCTCCTTTTAATGACCCCCATAATCTCTTGCAGGGTGAAGTCAGGGCAACTAAATGGAGTTGAGTTTTTACTGGCCGGATGCTCTTCCTGTCGCCAATGCAGAGTTGTTGTTTTTTTTTCAGCAGATTTATTCTCATTGTGCCCTCAGAGAGAAATAACTGCCTCTACTTAGGATTGAACTCACAGTCTCCTGATTGTGAGGCGAGAGCTCCACCTCTAGGCCACGGCACCACTCCTGGCATCTTCACGGTTGCGTGGTCAAAATTCAGAGTCCTTAGCTATTGACTCATATTTATGATGGTTGCAATATTTTGGGTTTAGCTTTGGTAACCTTCTGATAAACCAAATCAATGGGGAAGCCAGATTCACTTAACAACCGTGTTGCTAACTTAACAACGGCAGTGAGATGTACAATGGGGCAAAATTCACTTAACAGCGGTCTCGCTTAGCAACAGAACTTTTGGGCTCCAATGGTGGTAAGTGAAGGACTGTGTTGTGTCTCGTCCGATCTCACCGCAGCCGGGGCCTTCTTATCTGCTTCCGAACGCTGAGGAATGTTCTAGTATGCCTCCCGGCCCCAGCCCTGGCTCCATGCACAGACAGGCTGAAGAGGAGGAAGTATCTCCAGCCCCCAGCTTTGGCTCCATGCCCAGGCAAACGGAGCAACTAGACCCCTCCCCCACAGCATGTGAGCCTGAGGAATGTGAATTACCAACAGCTGGAGCCTGGAGAGATCCTCGCTTCAGGAGAATTGATAAGCGGCGTCAACAGAAGGAAGGGAGGGGCAGGCCGGAATAAGTGCTGAGTCATGGAACCACACCCCATGGCCTATATAAAGGACCTGCTTTCTGGCATTCTCTGAGTCAGGCAAAGTCTAAACATATCTTGCTGAAGTCACTTTCTGGTCTCCTGCCTGCCCTGAGGACTTTGCTAGGACTTTGGCAGAGCTGCAGAGGCACGCCTGATTCGGATTTCCCTGACCCGGCCGTCAGCGGAGGATGGGACACGACAGACTACTTGTAGTTTAGTAAAGAGACTTGAACCTTCATGCCCTTGTCTGCTTTGCTGAGACAGGATACTCTCCATATTATCAACTACTCGGCTACTTCTGATAAGGTGGCTGTCGAGTAGCAGGCATCATGCGGCATCCATCATGTGGTTTCCGGCTGACTCGCTGCTTAGCAAAACCACAAATGCCGTTGCAGCGCACCGTATTTCTGTTCAATGCAGTGGCTTGCCCTACATTTTGGCATCGGTGGTTGTAGAGGTGTGATTGAAATGAATCTCACGTCATTTTCCCTTAACTCTGCTGCCAGTGACACAGTCAGGTCTGCAAGCAATCGGTGCGTTGTAACCTCCGTAAATGGCTTTATCGTGCAAGGGGGAGAATAGAGAGCCGGGTTGGTCTAGTAGTGGTTAAGGCACCAAGCTAGAAGGAGGGAAACTGTGGGTTAGAGTCCCGCCTGAAGCATGAAAGCCAGCTGGGTGACTTTGGAGTTTGGACCAATCAGGAGGAGGAGGAGAAGAAGGAGACGAGGAGGAGGAGGAGGAGGGGGAGGAGGAGGAGGAGGAGAAGGAGAAGGAGGGGGAAGAGGAGGAGGAGGAGGAGGAGAAGGAGGGGAAGAGGAGGAGGAGGAGGAGGAGGAGGAAGAAGGAGAAGAGGAGGAGGAGGAGGAGAGGAGGAGGAGGAGGAGGAGGAGGAGGGGAGGAGGAGGAGGAGGAGGGAAGAGGAGGAGGAGAAGAAGGAGGAGGAAGAGGAGGAGGAGGAAGGAGAAGGAGGGGAAGAGGAGGGGAGGGGAAGGAGGAAGAGGAGGAGGAGGAGGAGGAGGAGAAGGAGGAGGAGGAGGAGGAGGAGGAGAAGGAGGGGAAGAGGAGGAGGAGGAGGGAGGAGGAGGAGGAGGGAGGAGGAGGAGGAGAAGAAGGAGAAGGAGGGAGGAGGAGGAGGAGGAGGAGGAGGAGAAGGAGGGGAAGAGGAGGAGGAGGAGAAGGAGAAGGAGGGGAGGAGGAGGAGAAGGAGGAAGGAGGAGGAGGAGGAGAAGGAGAAGGAGAAGGAGGGGAAGAGGAGGAGGAGGAGAAGGAGAAGGAGGGGGAAGAGGAGGAGGAGGAGAAGGAGAAGGAGGGGGAAGAGGAGGAGGAGAAGAAGGAGGAGGAGGGGGAGGAGGGGGAGGAAGACAATGACTGTGGGGTCCTTAGTTCTCTCTAAGCATGGTTGTTTTCTTGCAGACGTTTCATGACCCAACTAGGTAACATCATCAGTGCTTGAAGAGAGAGGGGACTTCAGGGACAGGGAGGAGGATTGTGGGGTCTTTGATGCATGCGCTGGCTGAGGAATTCTGGGAGTTGAAGTCCACAAGTCGTAAAGTTGCCAAGGTTGAGACCCCTGCTCTGGCAGGTCCAACAGAGAGAAATACAGTCCGCTAGTGCCTCCTAGTGGTCAACTGTGAATAAAAAAAACTGGCATAATAGTTTTGATTTTAATTTGGGGTTTTATTGATATTTTTAAAATTTTTAAATTCAAATTCTTAAATTATCAGCCTTTTGCAATTTGTTACGTTTTAATTCTTGGTTTTTAATTGTATATATCCTGTGTCTTATCTCTGGCTGTACACCGCCCTGAGTCCTTCGGGAGAAGGGCGGTATAAAAATTTAATAAATAAATAAATAAAATAAAATAATAAAAACCATAGTAGTACAAAGTTATAACTACCAACCCCACCAGAGGTGGTATTTTATTTATTTATTTATTTTATTTATTTATTTTGTCACAACAGTATATATAAGCATAAGCATGAAAATAACTATATAATATATAAGCATATATATATAAGAATAAGTATGTAATAACTATATTAATTGGATTAATGAAAGGTGGCATTTCAGCTGGTTCGTACCGGTTCAAGCGAACCGATAGTGGAGATCGCAGGTAGGCCCAGCCACTCGCCCCGGCTCTATGCCAGCCTATTTAGGGACATTTTCAAGACCGGGCACATGTGCGGAAGACGGGCGAGTGAGCAAAACGCATACGCGGACGGCCAGGCGCATGCACAGAAGGCACACGCGCAAAGCGAGCATGCGCTTGCACAGCGAACCGGTGGAAAGAATATTGGCAACCCACTGCTGAACTCCACCCCTTGTAGGGAGAAGATGATCAGGCTTCTAGTAGGACACCCAGACAATTAAACACCTGAAGCTCTCGAGCTTGAGAAGGCAAACAGGTAAGGGAGGAAGATGTACTGTTCATAGCTTCTACCCATCCAGCTGTTCAACTATACTATGCTGCGCTATCTATGTTGGTAACAATGGCTACCAACCTGCCTTCCATTGAGGACCTGTATACTGCACAAGTCAAAAAAAGGGTGTGAAAATATTTACAGACCCTTCGCATCCTGGACATAAACTGTTTCAACTCCTACCCTCAGAATGACGCTATAGAGCACTGCACACCAGAACAACTAGACACAAGAACAGTTTTTTCCCGAAGGCCATCACTCTGCCAAACAAATAATTCCCTCAACACTGTCAAACTATTCACTAAATCTGCACTACTATTAATCTTCTCATTGTTCCTGTCACCCATCTCCTTCCACGTATGACGGTATAACTGTGACTTTATTGCTTATATCTTTATGATTTATATTGATATTCTTTCCTGATTGCTTGTTTGTACCCTAGGACTATCATTAAGTGTTGCAAGTGTTGTACCTTGATAGAATAGAATAGAATAGAATAGAATAGAATAGAATAGAATAGAATAGAATAGAATTGAATTGAATTGAATTGAATTGAATTGAATTGAATTGAATTGAATTGAATTTTATTGGCCAAGTGTGATTGGACACACAAGGAATTTGTCTTGGTGCATATGCTCTCAGTGTACATAAAAGAAAAGATACCTTCATCAAGGTACAACATTTACAACACAAATGATGGTCAATATATCAATATAAATCATAAGGATTGCCAGCAACAAGTTATAGTCATACAGTCATAAGTGGAAAGAGATTGGTGATGGGAACTGTGAAACGATTAATAGTAGTGCAGATTCAGTAAATAGTCTGACAATGTTGATGGAATTATTTGTTTAGCAGAGTGATGGCCTTCGGGAAAAAACTGTTCTTGTGTCTAGTTGTTCTGGTGTGCAGTGCTCTATAGCGTCGTTTTGAGGGTAGGAGTTGAAACAGTTTATGTCCTGGATGACATAAACTGATGAAGGTATCTTTTCTTTTATGTACACTGAGAGCGTATGCACCAAAGACAAATTCCTTGTGTGTCCAATCACACTCGGCCAATAAAAAATTCTATTCTATTCTATTCTAACTATGCTAGCTGTTCAACTTACTACACAGGTAGTACTTGACTTACAACCAGTGATGGGATTCAGCCAGTTCGCACCACTTCAGGAGAACCGGTTGTTAACTTTCTGAGCAGTTTGGCAAACTGGTTGTTGGAAGAAATCATTAGGGCAGAGAACTGATTGTTAAATGACTTGAATCCCACCACTGCTTACAACCATTTGTTTAGTGACCATTCTAAATTACAACAGCACCGAAAAGAATGACTTATGACCATTTTTCACACTTACTATTGCAATATCCCCATAATCACATGATCAAAATTCAGACCCTTGGGAACTGACTCATATTTACGATGGTTGCAGGATCTCGGAGTCACGCGATCCCCTTTTGTGACCTTCTGACAAGGAAAGTCAAGGGAGAAGCCGGATTCACTTAACGACCGGGTTACTAACTTAGCAACCGCAGTGGTTCACTTAAGAACGGTGGCAAGAAAGGTCGTAAAATGGAGCAAAGCTCACTTCACAACTGTCTCACTTAGCAACGGAAATTTTGGGCTCAGTTGCGGTCATAATTGAGGAGCAGCCATAGAGACAGTCCTCTACTTATGACCTGTCAGCGATCATCTAAAGTTACAACAGACCACTCAAAAGATACTTACGACCCAGTTCCAAAATGTAATGGCTATCATTACATTACTATCAAGTGACAGTAATTTGGGTGTTAAGCAATTGGCCCACATTTACATTTATATAACCATGAATTTCAATGTTTTTGCTTTAAACCGGCTTTGACTTCCAGTTTTCAGCAAAAACAATAGAATAGAATAGAATAGAGTAGAATAGAATAGAATAGAATAGAATAGAATAGAATAGAATAGAATAGAATAGAATAGAATAGAATAGAATAGAATAGAATTTTTTATTGGCCAAGTGTGATTGGACACACAAGGAATTTGTCTTATGGGTTTGTCTAATGACCATGGCGGCTTAATGATTCGCTTAACAATCAGGGTGATTTGCTTAATGTCCGCCACAAAACGTATGTCGTAAAATCGGCTCGGTCAGGTGGGCGACCCGCTTTATGACGATCATGAATTACGACCGGCATTTTTTGCTAAAGAAAGGGAAGCGCTATTCCAAATTAAGGTGCGCTTAGAAGCACAGAGGTCCTTTGCTCCTTGTCTCCCCAAACTGCACTTTGAACTCCATTCAAGTTAAGCGGCTTATAAATTCAAAATAAACCTAACCGCTTCTATCTGACCGCTTGGTCTAAAACTTGGCAACTCCAAATCTCAACCAGCAAATGCTCAGTCTTACATATTGGAAAAAAGAACCCAAACACTAAGTACTCGCTTGATGGACATTACCTCACAGATGACCCCCATCCCGTTAAAGACCTTGGAGTTTTCATGTCAAATGATCTCAGTGCCAAAGCCCACTGCAAATACATAGCAAAAAAGGCTCTAAGAGTTGTAAACCTAATCTTGCGTAGCTTCTTTTCCAAAAACACCACACTACTAACCAGAGCATATAAAACATTTGCTAGACCAATTCTAGAATACAGCTCGCCTGTTTGGAACCCTCACCACATCTCTGACATCAATACAATTGAACGTGTCCAGAAATATTTTACAAGAAGAGTTCTCCATTCCTCTGAAAACAATAAAATACCTTATCCCACCAGACTTGAAATCCTGGGCTTGGAAAACTTGGAACTCCGTCGCCTTCGACAAGACCTAAGTTTAACTCATAGAATCATCTATTGTAATGTCCTTCCTGTTAAAGACTACTTCAGCTTTAATTGCAATAATACAAGAGCAACCAATAGATTTAAACTTAATGTCAACCGTTTTAATCTAGATTGCAGAAAATATGACTTCTGTAACAGAATCATCAGTGCTTGGAATACTTTACCTGACTCTGTGGTCTCTTCCCATAATCCCAAAAGCTTTAACCAAAAACTTTCTACTATTGACCTCACCCCATTCCTAAGAGGACCATAAGGGGCGTGCATAAGCGCACAAACGTGCCTACCGTTCCTGTCCTATTGTTTTTCTTTTGTTCTTCATATGCTTACATATATGCTTATACCTTTATATACTATATAACCTTTCTGTATGATAGTTAAATAAACCAAGGGAACAGGGCTCCCCCAAATCCCGCTGGAGGAAAAAAAACCCCACACCGTACTACAAAAGTGCTGTGGAAGGAGGGGGTGGGAATGGAGATGCTTCTTTCACACTCACACTCACAAAATTGAGACTCACACTCACAAAATTCACTCCTGCTACCCTTTCTGTAATATCCTGATTCCCAAACGGTAGTTCTATGATCCAACCACTAGGTGGCAGAGTTGTCTATTGGATGTAAAATAACTTTTGTCACATTTAAGACAAGGGTCTCCAACCTTGGCAACTTTGTGACTGTGTGTTTCCTATTTGAATGTCTGTGTATTTGTATAATAACAACCAGGCTAATTTATTTTTACTTTTGTTTTGCATTATTGGCTCCACTAAGAATTGGGAGGTGGGGAACCCACCAAGATATGGATTTCTGATCATCGGTAATGTTTTTGTTTTTTTTCTTTTCCTGGAAAGAGCTCCAACTTTTGCATTCTTCCAATGGCAAAGCAGTGAACTCCATTCTTAGCAAGACAACCAATATTTATTTATTTATTTATTTATTTATTTATTTATTATTTTGATTTTTATACTGCCCTTCTCCCGAAGGACTCAGGGCGGTGTACAGGCAAAAATAAAACAGGCAATACAATGTACAATTTAAAATGCAAATTAAAAAACTTATTTTATAATTAGCCTAAAAAGTTTAAAATATATAATAAACTAAAACCCCATTTAAAATTATTAATAAAAAATTTAAAATCGATAAAATTTAAGCCAGCCCCGCGCGAATGAAAAGATGTGTCTTCAGTTCGCGACGGAAGGTCCGAAGGTCAGGTATTTGGCGTAAACCCAGGGGAAGCTCGTTCCAGAGTGTGGGAGCCAGCAGTGTGCGGCGGCAGCCAAAAAAGCCAATGCCATCTTAAGGTGCATGAACAGAGGGATACAGTCAGGATCAAGGGGGGTACTAATACCACTCTATAAAGCCTTAGTAAGACCGCACCTAGAATCCTGCATCCAGTTTTGGTCACCCCACTATAAAAAAGATATTGAGACTCTAGAAAGAGTGCAGAGAAGAGCAACCAAGACGATGAGGGGACTGGAGGTTAAAACATATGAAGAACGGTTGCAGGAACTGGGTATGTCTAGTTTCATGAAAAGAAGGACTAGGGGAGACATGATAGCAGTGTTCCAATATCTCAGGGGCTGCCACAAAGAAGAGGGAGTCGGGCTGTTCTCCAAAGCACCTGAGGGTAGAACAAGAACCAATGGGTGGAAACTAATCAAGGAGAGAAGCAACCTAGAACTAAGGAGAAATTTCCTGACAGTTAGAACAATTAATCAGTGGAACAACTTGCCTGCAGAAGTTGTGAATGCTCCAACACTGGAAATTTTTAAGAAAATGTTGGATAACCATCTGACTGAGATGGTGTAGGGTTTCCTGCCTGGGCAGGGGGTTGGACTAGAAGACCTCCAAGGTCCCTCCCAACGCTGTTATTCTGTTAAAAGCTCTTCTATACTGTACTTTTAAAAGTGGAAAGGGGTCCTGAGAGCTACAGCTTTTTAAAAAAAATACTCTGCTATTCGGAGTTGTTGAGGTAATCAGAGCTTTATTGCACCGAGAAGGACAAAATGTATTGTGGCAGCAAACAACATGTTTAGCCCAGCATAAAAAAATATATATATATTCAGGATATTCCGGACACCTTGGATCGCCTCCCGTGATGCTGAGTATTTGAGAAGTATTTCAGACTTTCAACTTAGTGGTAGTTGCTAATGAACCTCTTTGCTTATGGCTGAACTTCCTATCCCACCCACGCCAACATCAGAAAAAACTCTACCAGCCTTCAAAAGACAGTCTGTTATTAGACACTTAGCCTAAATTACAGGACATGAACCCAGATGCCGGTGGGTTATATTTACAAACATCACCGTTTTGATGGAGCTCCTAGCCAAGGTTAAAGCCGTAGGGATGTGTGTTGATCTAAAGGTTAAGAGAGATTATGTCCTTTGGCCCACAACTCAAGGATTGGTGTTGATGCAGGGGTGAAAATGCTCCAGGTTTGGACCGGATCGCCTGATCCGGTAGCGATGGCAGTGGGTGGTTCGGAGAACCGGTAGCAAAAATTCCAGCCCCCCCCCCAACATGCCCAGATGAGCTACGCGATCATGAGAGGTTTTGTTTTTAACTTTTAAAAGCATTTTTTCTTAGGCGGAAAAAATGCTTTTAAAAGTTAAAAAAAAAAGCCTTTGACGATCGGGCAACTCAGCTGGGATCGTCGGAGCCTTTTAAAAGCATTTTGTCTATAATCTCTTCAGCCAAAGAGGTTGTAGAAAAAATGCTTTTAAAAAGCTCTGACGATCCCAGCTGAGTTGCCCGATCGTCAAAGGCTTTTTTTTTTCTTTTAAAGGCAAAAAAAATGCTTTTAAAAGGAAAAAAAGTCTGAGCCTTTTAAAAGCATTTTTTAAAAGCAAGTCAGAGCCTTTTAAAAGCATTTTTTACAACCTCTTCGGCTGAGGAGGTTGTAGAAAAAATGCTTTTAAAAGTAAAAAAGAAAAGTTAGCCACACCCACCCAGTCACATTATCCCCCACCAAGCCACGCCCACAGAACCGGCGGTAACCAATTTTACATTTCCCCACTGTGTTGATGGCTCATTTCCCACCAACCTGTCATTCTCCGGATGTCTGGAAGTGACAACAAAGCCCATCATTCCCAGCCACACTTGATCATTGGGGTGGTGGGGAGGATGAGAATTTTGATGTTGGTCCTCAGAGGCGTTGGGCCAACAGGAGATCTCCAAGGAAGTGTGATATAACATAACATAACAACAGAGTTGGAAGGGACCTTGGAGGCCTTCTAGTCCAACCCCCTGCCCAGGCAGGAAACCCTACACCATCTCAGTCAGATGGTTATCCAACATTTTCTTAAAAATTTCCAGTGTTGGAGCATTCACAACTTCTGCAGGCAAGTCGTTCCACTTATTAATTGTTCTAACTGTCAGGAATTTTCTCCTTAGTTCTAAGTTGCTTCTTTCCTTGATCAATTTCCACCCATTGCTTCTTGTTCTACCCTCAGGTATATGATATCCATCAATCTGTCAATTAGAAATCCAGGACGGCTACCACAATATGAAATTGAACAGGAGCCCTTACAGATGGGGAAAAAAATGGAATTGTAATGGAACAGAATAAGAGGGTTGGTCTGACACCCCCCCCCCTGCAAGTCCAGGAGACCCTAGGCCATTTCAGACAAATGGTTATCCAATCTCTTCTTGAAAGCCTCCAGCGATGGAGCAGCCACGACTTCTGGAGGCAAGTTGTTCCACTGGTCAATTGTTCTCACTGTCAGGAAATTTCTCCTTAATTTTAGGTTGCTTCTCTCCTTGCTTGACAGAATAACAGAGTTAGAAGGGCCCTTGGTGGTCTTCTAGTCCAACCCCCTGCTCAACCCCCTGTCTACCACTGCAGACAGGTGGTTGTCTACTCTTTTCTTAAAAGCCTGCAGTGATGGAGCTCCCACAACTTCTAGAGGCAAGTCGTTCCACTGGTTAATTGTTCTCACTGTCAATAGAATAGAATGGAATAGAGTTTTTTTATTGGCCAAGTGTGATTGGACACACAAGGAATTTGTCTTGGTGCATATGCTCTCTCGGTGTACATAAAAGAAAAGATACCTTCATCAAGGTACAACATTTACAACACAATTGATGGTCAATATATCAATATAAATCATAAGGATTGCCAGCAACAAAGTTACAGTCATACAGTCATAAGTGGAAGGAGATGGGTGATGGGAACGATGAGAAGATTAATGGTAGTGCAGATTTAGTCAATAGTTTGACAGTGTTGAGGGAATTATTTGTTTAGCAGAGTGATGGCCTTCGGGAAAAAACTGTTCTTGTGTCTAGTTGTTCTGGTGTGCAGTGCTCTATAGCGTCGTTTTGAGGGTAGGAGTTGAAATAGTTTATGTCCAGGAAGTGAGGGATCTGTAAATATTTTCACGGCCCTCTTCTTTTTTTTTTTTTAATTGAAAAAGTTTTAAAACAACAATTAAAATTTTCCCCCTCCCCCACCTTCCCCCCTCCCTCCAAAACCCCCTCCCCCCTGACTTCCCAGAGCAAACACAAGGTATAGTTCATTAAACAGTCATACATTAAATTTTTTAAATCTAACACAATTATAATCCTTCTTTCTCACATAACCTGACTTCTTCCATTAAAATCAAAAACAAAATCCTTCATTCAAAGGCAATTCGAAATTTCTTAATCTGATATCTATTTTGAATATAATCAATCCAGTTCTTCCATTCATTTAAATATTTTTCTTGAGTACTGTCTTTCAAGAAGGCTGAAATTTTAGCCATCTCAGCCAAATTGGAAACTTTCAATATCCATTCTTCTATTGTGGGTAATTCTTTTTTCTTCCAATATTGTCCAATCAACAGTCTTGCTGCTGTTATTAAGTTCAAAATCAACTTAGTCTCAATCACTGTACAGTCTGTTGTTATTCCCAAAAGAAAAAATTGCGGTAGGAACTTTATCTTCTTCTTCAGAACATTCTGCATAATCCACCAGATTCTTATCCAGAAAGACTTAATTTTCTTACAAGTCCACCATACATGAAAATATGTAGCATCATCACAATTACATCTCCAACATTTCGCTTGCATATCTGGATACATACATGATAATTTCTTAGGATCTAAATGCCATCTATAAAACATCTTATAAAAATTTTCCCTTCACGGTCCTCTTCTTGATTCGTGCAATATACAGGTCCTCAATGGAAGGCAGGTTGGTAGCAATTATTTTTTCTGCAGTTCTAATTATCCTCTGGATTCTGCATCTGTCTTGTTGGGTTGCAGAACCGAACCAGACAGTTATAGAGGTGCAAATGACAGACTCAATAATTCCTCTGCAGAACTGAATCAGCAGCTCCTTGGGCAGTTTGAGCTTACTTATCTCTGCCACCTTCCTATAAAATAAATTCAAAACACCGACATCCCTTGGGGTAGAAAGCTAGCAGCGTCTTTTCCCTAGAGAGGTTATTTCTCTAACTGCAAAGAACTATGCAAACAGGCTGAAGGGCTGGTTATGTAAGAGCCTTGTTCCTGAGCTGGTTAGAGACAGAGACAGTTTTTATGGACGGGAGCCTAGAATGTTTTTGTTTTTTTTCTTCCTTAGCTGGCATTATCCTCAAATGACCCACTTTTGATCCTGGATTCCGGCATTCAATTATATTATTAAAATAATTCACATAAGTTTCCCCCTCCCCCGCTGCCAATGGGGGCCCTCCCTAATGCCCTGATAGCAACAACAACAAAAAAAAATGTCGGATTTTAGAAATTTGCAAAAAGCCAGATTATCAGAGGGGGTTCGTTCCCGCAAAGCAGGAGGTTTGCTTGCGGAGAAAATAGACAGAGCAACTGACCAGATCTTGAACTGTTTTGCCTGCCTGCCAGAATATCTAACATGTGACAATTGGGGATAGTGGTGTTGGTGGAGGAGGAGGGTGGGATAAAATGCATTCAACAGTTCTTGCAGCAGAATCTACAAAACATTTGTAGCCAGAAAACTTTTTATTAAGGTAATTCCCAGTGTTTTTGATGTAAAGATTGAAGCAAGAGAAAGAAAGGTATCAGATGTTGCAGGAAAAGAGGCTGAACTGTATTGTATTCTATTGTATATTTTACATTTTTTAAATTTTATATTACAATTTTACAATTTATATTGTGTAGCTTATATTATTTTACATTATTTTATTTTTTATTATTTTATTTTATTATTTATTCTTTTATTTTATTTTTTTATTACTTTACAGGTAGTCCTTCGCTTTCGACTACAATTCCGCCCAAAAATTTCCATTGGTAAAAGAGACATTTGTTAAGTGAGTTTTGCCCCATTTTACGACCTTTCTTGCCCCAGTTGTTAAGTGAATCGCTGCGGTTCTTAAGCGAGTAACATGGTTGTTAAGTGAATCCGGCTTCCCCATTGACTTGGCTTGTCCGAAGATCACAAAATGTGATCACGTGACACCGGGACTCTGCGACCATCATAACATAAAAATTTCCAGTGTTGGAGCATTCACAACTTCTGCAGGCAAGTCGTTCCACTTATTAATTGTTCTAACTGTCAGGAAATTTCTCCTTAGTTCTAAGTTGCTTTTCTCCTTGATTAGTTTCCACCCATTGCTTCTTGTCCTGCCTTCAGGTGCTTTGGAGAACAGCCTGACTCCCTCTTCTTTGTGGCAGCCCCTGAGATATTGGAACACAGCTATCATGTCTCCCCTAGTCCTTCTTTTTGTTAAACTAGACATGCCTAGTTCCTGCAACCGTTCTTCATCTGTTTTAGCCTCCAGTCCCCTAATCATCTTTGTTGCTCTTCTCTGCACTCTTTCTAGAGTCTCAACATCTTTTTTACATCGTGGCGACCAAAACTGGATGCAATATTCCAAGTGTGGCCTTACCAAGGCATTATAAAGTGGTACTAACACCTCATATGATCTTGATTCTATCCCTCTGTTTATGCAGCCCAGAACTGTGTTGGCTTTTTTAGCAGCTGCTGCACACTGCTGGCTCATATCTAAATGGTTGTCCACTAGGACTCAAGATCCTAGGTACTACTATTGAGCAAGGTACCACATATACGGTACTGGTGCATTTTGGTTTTTTTTGCCTAAATGTAGAACCTTACTTTTTTCACTGTTGCATTTCATTTTGTTAGATAGCGCCCAATGTTCAAGTCTGTCAAGATCTTTCTGTAACTTGAGCCTATCTTCTGGAGTGTTGGCTATTCCTGCCAGCTTGGTGTCATCTGCAAATTTGATGAGTTCCCCATCTAGCCCCTCATCCAAGTCATTGATGAAGATGTTGAAGAGTACTGGGTCATAAATACGATCCTGTTGCAAAACATCCTAATTTTGATCACGTGATCATGAAGATGCTGCAACGGTCATAAGTATGAAAACCGGTCGTAATTTTTTTTTTCATTTTTTTCAGTGATGTAACTTTGAACGGTCACTAAATCAACAGTTGTAAGTCGAGGATTACATGTTCCTTATTTTACTTTACTTTTTATTTTATTTTACTACTTTATTTTACAGCTTCCTAAGAAAACTTCCAAAGGCAGGCAATACCTGAGAGACTGGATAATAACTGGGAAAACAAAACGTTTTGTTCAAAGTGCCTAGTGAAGCATTTGTCTTGCAGGCTTAATCACAATTATGCATTGCAGTGAAAGAAAGTTACTGCTCCTTGCATCACCTAAGATGTAGCTGACCTTCAAGGGCTTAATAACTTAAGCAGGGTTATTACTGAAATGAGAACAGCAAGGCCAGGCTGGAAAATCTCTGAAAAAAAGCGCTTAGTGAACTGTACATTGTCTGGGTCAATTTACTTCATACAGAATACTAATAACAATAATAATATTGTTTAGGTAAATGACTCGCACATATGTGCTAGTCATTCCTGACACTAGGGGGCAGTGCTCATCTCCGTTTCAAAGCCGAAGAGCCAGCGCTGTCCGAAGACGTCTCCGTGGTCATGTGGCCGGCATGATTCAACCCAAAGGCGCATGGAACGCTGTTATCTTCCCACCAAAGGTGGTCCCTATTTTTCTATTTGCATTTTTTTACGTGCTTTCGAACTGCTAGGTTGGCAGAAGCTGGGACAAGTAACGGGAGCTCACCCTGTTACGCAGCACTAGGGATTCGAACCACGGAACTGCCGACCTTTTGATCAACAAGCTCAGCATCTAAGCCACTGAGCCACCCTATATGTTTAGGTATACATGATGGTAATCTTTCAGCTTCTAAGACTTGCAAATACATTGTAGTTAGAATAGAATAGAATTTTTTATTGGCCAAGTGTGATTGGACACACAAGGAATTTATCTTGGTGCATACGCTCTCAGTGTACATAAAAGAAAAGATACCTTCATCAAGGTACAACACTTACAACACTTAATGATATAGAGTACAAATTTAACACTTAATGATACACTTAATGATAGTCATAGGCTACAAATAAGCAATCAGAAAACAATATCAATACAGTATATTTTGTAGCAGTGTACATAATAATGTTTCCCCAATTTCTACTTTCTATCTCTTTTGTTAAACTCCTAATACAACAATTCCCATATTAAGTATTGTGTATCTGTCCATCATCTCTTATCCTTTACTCTTTAAGCATACAGAGTAGTAGCCTTTCAACTTCTAACATTTACATATATTATATATACCATAGTAATTATAGTAACTTATATCATGTGACAGTATACACAACAACATTTTCCCAGTTTCTAATTACTAGCTCTAATTTCTAATCTTTAGTGAAACAAATCCCATAAGAGATATTCCGTATCTATCCATCATCTCTTGCCCTTTTTAGTATTTCAGCTCTTATTGGCTTTTTGATCAATCTTTCAGGTATCTCGCCAATCTTGGTTAATCACAATCCTTCCACACCCATGTTTGGATGTCTTAATGATCGAGCCAAATCGGAGAACGCCAGAGAATTTCTGGAGATCTGGCATTAAGACAAATCGGCCATCAACAGATGCATGGAGATAAACAACATCTACATATCACTCAAAAGAGACAATCAAAAAGCCAAAAAGGAAACAGAACACACCAAAACACTTCCTCACCAGCAATCAACCCCCAGATAAGTAGAGATTAACACCAAGATGAACGCTAGAGGATTAATACTAGCAGATTAACACTAGAATCAAGAAGTAAACAATAAAAGTAAACCAATCAAGGACGTGGACAAGCAAGCTGACAGTAAACATCAGTATATCAAGGAACCACCAAAACATTCCCATGAATGTTGACAGGGTAAATGAGAAAAGGGACGCAGAGACTGAGGGGCTAGGATGTTGAGCTTGTCGATCGAAAGGTCGGCAGCTCAGCGGTTCGAATCCCTAGTGCCGCCGTGTAACGAGGTGAGCTCCCGTTACTTGTCCCAGCTTCTGCCAACCTAGCAGTTCGAAAGCAGGTAAATAAATGCAAGTAGAAAAAATAGGGACCAAGGTAACAGCGTTCCGTGCGCCTTTGGCGTTAAGTCATGCCGGCCACATGACCACGGAGACGTCTTCGGACAGCGCTGGTTCTTCGACTTTGAAATGGAGATGAGCACCGCCCCCTAGAGTCGGCACCAACTAGCATGTATGTGCGACGGGAAGCTTTACCTCAAATATTGGAACACTGCAATTATGTGCCTACCGTTCCTGTCCTATTGTTTTTCTTTTCTTCTTCCTATATATGTTTACATGGTTATATACTATATAATCTTTTTGTATGATGTTGTGACAAAAATAAATAAATAAATAAATAAATAAATGTCACCCCGGCCCTTCTTTTCACTAAACTACACAAACCCAATTCTTAAAGACCTCCAGTTTTGGAGCATCCACAACTTCTGGAGTTGTTCCACTGATTTATTGTTCTGACTCTGAGGAAATTTCTCATTAGTTCTAGGCTGTTTTAATTTCCATTCATTGCTTCTTGTCCGGCCTCTAGCTGAGCAGTGCATAAAAATAAGAGCAAGTGCCACTCCATTCTAGCACTGATGATGTTACCCAGTTTGATAATGAAACGTCTGTGAGAAAAGCTCACCAAGCTCAAAGAGCATCAAGGACTTTTTTTTTGTTGTTTACATTTATATCCCGCCCTTCTCCGAAGACTCAGGGTGGCTTACAGTGTGTAAGGCAATAGTCTCATTCTATTTGTATATTTACAAAGTCAACTTATTGCCCCCCCAACAATCTGGGTCCTCATTTTACCTACCTTATAAAGGATGGAAGGCTGAGTCAACCTTGGACCTGGTGGGACTTGAACCTGCAGTAATTGCAGGCAGCTGTGTTTTAATAACAGGCTTCTTACAGCCTGAGCCACACCGCGGTCTCTTGACCTATTAATGACTTGAATGGAAGTCCATCAACACATCCCAGAATGATTGGATAGACAGAGACATTAAAATACAGTAGTCCTCGACTTATGACAATTGAGCCCAGCTGTTAAGTGAATCTGGTTTCCCCATTGACTTTGCTTCTCAGGTTGCAAAAGGGGATCGCATGACCCCAGGACATGGCAACCATCATAAATATGAGTCTGTTGCCAAGCGTCTGAATTTTGATCACGTAGCCATGGGGATGCTGCAACGGTCGTAAGTGTGAAAAATGGTCATAAGTCACCAAAACGGTTGTAAATTGAGGATTTCCTGTACAATATAATCATATCACTTCTCATATCAGTTATCACTGATGATGTGATCTAGTCTGGTAAAGAAACGTCCGGACACTAAATTGAAACAAGCTTGGCGAACAAACCACGGCCAAGATCTAAAACCCGCACTACAAATATTTTCTATTATTTCACTTTATGGGGGAGTAGTACAGTGGTGGGTTGCCCCCACCTCCCGGTTCGGACTGGTTCTATAGAACCGGCAGTAAAACTAGTGGGAGACTCCACCCACTGACCCAAAGATCATCAAAATTGATCTGCGTGCATGCGAAGAAGCGCGGGCATGATGCGAACCGGTAGTAAATAGATTTTTTTTTTTATAGAATAGAATTTTTTATTGGCCAAGTGTGATTGGACACACAAGGAATTTGTCTTGGTGCATATGCTCTCAGTGTACAAAAGAAAAGATACGTTCATCAAGGTACAACATTTACAACACAATTGATGATCAATATATCAATATAAATCATAAGGATTGCCAGCAACAAGTTATAGTCATACAGTCATAAGTGGAAGGAGATGGGTGATGGGAAAGATGAGAAGATTAATAGTAGTGCAGATTCAGTAAATAGTTTGACAGTGTTGAGGGAATTATTTGTTTAGCAGAGTGATGGCATTCAGGAAAAAACTGTTCTAGTGTCTAGTTGTTCTGGTGTGCAGTGCTCTATAGCGTCGTTTTGAGGGTAGGAGTTGAAACAGTTTATGTCCTGGATGTGAGGGGTCTGTAAGTATTTTCATGGCCCACTTCTTGATTCGTGCAGTATACAGGTCCTCAATGGAAAAGGTAATAAATTAAAAATAAAAAGGTAATAAAATTTATAGAATAAAGGAGAAAAGTCAAACACGTAGAAAAAACGAGATGTACGAAAAATTATCACCATAGAAAAAAATGAGATATACAAAAATTATCACCATGTCAGTTAATCCTTAGTTGGGTAACCTTTAGCATGAATTACGTCCTTACAACATCTTCCCATGGAGTGAACCAAGTTCTTGAGTTCTGCAGTTGTTATTATAATGTGAAACCAAGATGGAATGATGGCTTCTATTAACTGGGTTTTATTCGTGGGTTGCTTCTGACTAACCAGTTTCTTTAGTCGGCTCCATAGATTTTCCATTGGGTGAAGGTCTGGGCTATTCCCAGGCCATTCCAACAGTGGAATAGGATGATCTTGAAACGCCCCCCCCCAAAAAAGTGGTGCTATTATCCATCAAACCTCAAAAATACACTTTTCCGCAAAAGGTTTCCACAATTTTGGCCACTGCTATAAATTTGCAAGTCTCACTGAGAGCTCCAGCTTTTATGCAGTTAAAAAGCAGCTGATCCTATTCCCAGACAAGGCATGCCTGGAGCTTCAAGAGGTGAAATAAGGATAGGGCACTTTTTTTTTTTTACATTTATATCCCGCCCTTCTCCGAAGACTCAGGGCGGCTTACAGTGTGTAAGGCAATAGTCTCATTCTATTTGTATATTTACAAAGTCAACTTATTGCCCCCCAACAATCTGGGTCCTCATTTTACCTACCTTATAAAGGATGGAAGGCTGAGTCAACCTTGGACCTGGTGAGACTAGAACCTGCAGTAATTGCAGGCAGCTGTGTTTTAATAACAGGCTTCTAACAGCCTGAGCCACACCGCGTTGCAGGGTTTCCTTTTAACAAATCCCCTCCTTTCAAAAGAAACAGGTAGCTTAGGACCACAATCGAGCTCAAAATTTCTGTTGCTGAGTGAGACCGTTGCTAAGTGAGTTTTTCCACCGTTGTTAAGTGAATAACTGCAGCTATCAAGTTAATAATAGAATAGAATAGAATTTTTTATTGGCCAAGTGTGATTAGACACACAAGGAATTTGTCTTGGTGCATATGCTCTCGGTGTACATAAAAGAAAAGAAAAAGGAAAAAAAATACCTTCATCAAAGGTACAACATTTACAACACAAATGATGGTCATGGGTTGCAATTTAACCCTTAACGATAGCAACAAAAAGTTACAGTCATACAGTCATAAGTGGAAAGAGATGGGTGATGAAAACGATGAGAAGATTTATAGTAGTGCAGATTCGGTAAATAGTCTGACAGTGTTGAGGGAATTATTTGTTTAGCAGAGTGATGACCTTCGGGAAAAAACTGTCCTTGTGTCTAGTTGTTCTGATGTGCAGTGCTCTATAGCGTCGTTTTGAGGGTAGGAGTTGAAACAGTTTATGTCCAGGATGCGAGGGATCTGCAAATATTTTCACGGCCCTCTTCTTGATTCGTGCAGTATACAGGTCCTCAATGGAAGGCAAGTTGGTAGCAATTATTTTTTCTGCAGTTCTAATTATCCTCTGAAGTCTGTGTCTGTCTTGTTGGGTTGCAGAACCGAACCAGACAGTTATAGAGGTGCAAATGACAGACTCAATAATTCCTCTGCAGAACTGAATCAGCAGCTCCTTGGGCAGTTTGAGCTTCCTGAATTGGCACAGAAAGAACAGTCTATATACAGTATATATATATATATATATATATATATATATATATATATATATATATATATATATATATATATATATATATATATATAGCTGAGTTGAGTGAATCCAGCTTCCCCAGTGACTTTGCTTGTCAGAAGGTCACAAAAGGGCATCACATGACCCTGGGACATTATGACCGTCATAAATGTGAGCCAGTTGCCAAGCATCTGAATTTTGAACACGTGACCCTGGGGATACAGCAATGGACGTAAGTATGAAATCCGGTCCTAAGTCACTTTTTTCAGCGCCGTTATAATTTCAGACAGTCAGTAAATGAATGGTTGTATATCTACTGGTTATAGGAACAGGTGGTTACAAACCTGTACTACAAACATGTACCACACAGGTGTGGTAAAGAGCCAGCCACAACCTTTCTGTTAGCAGGAAAGCTTAGTTAATGTTCACTTTAGATTTTGGGACAGATTTGTGTGCCTGTATGCTATCAGAGCTATCAGGGCGGAGACGGTGACTCAGGGTCTTGTGCTAACCCAGTAAACCAGGTTAAAGAGGAGAGCTCAGGTGACACACTTCAGACTAAACTTAATTTGTTCATTAGGTGAACAAAGCACAGAAAGATAACGTTTGTGCCCTGGGCTGTGCCCAAACAGGAAAAAAGGGGGAGGGAGGGAGGAGGAAGGAAGGAGAGAGAGACAGAGAGAGGGAGGGAGAGGGAGGGAGGAGGAAGGAAGGAAGGAAGGAGAGAGAGAGAGAGAGGGAGGGAGAGAGATGAAGGGAGGAGGGAGGAAAGAAGGAGAGGGAGGGAGGGAGAGGGAGGGAGGGAGGGGGAAGGAAGGAAGGAAGGAAGAAAGGAAGGAGAGGGAGAGGAGAGGAGGAGGAGGAAGGAAGGAAGGAGAGAGAGAGAGAGAGGGAGAGAGGAGGGAGGAGGAAGGAAAGAAGGATGGGGAGGGAGGGAGGGAGAGGGAGGGAGGAAGGGAGGGGGAAGGAAGGAAGGGACGAAGGAGAGAGGGAGGGAGAAGGAGGGAGGGAGGAGGAAGGGAGGAAGGAAGGAAGGAAGAAGAGGGAGAGAGGGCGGAGGAAGGAAGGAGAGAGGGAGGGAGGGAGGAGGAAGGAAGGAAGGAAGGACGGAGAGAGAGAGAGAGGGAGGGAGATGGAGGGAGGAGGGAGGGAAGAAGGATAGGGAGGAGGAAGAGGGAGGGAGGGGAAGGAAGGAAGGAAGGAGGAGAGAGAGGGAGGAAGAGGAGGAAGGAGGAAGGAAAGAAGGATGGGGAGGGAGGGAGGAGGAGAGAGGGAGGAGGGAGGGGAAGGAAGGAAGGAGGAGGAGAGAGAGGGAGGGAGAGGGAGGGAGGGAGGGAAGGGAGGAAGGAAGGAAGGAGAGGGAGAGAGGGAGGAGGAAGGAAGGAAGGAAGGAAGGAAGGAGAGAGGGAGGGAGGAAGGAAGGAAGGAGGGAGGGAGAGGGAGGGAGGAAGGAAAGAAGGAGAGGGAAGGAGGGGAAAGGAAGGACAGAGAGAGAGGAAGGAAGGAAGGAAGGAAGGAAGGAAGGAAGGAAGGAAGGAAGGAAGGAAGGAAGGAAGGAAGGAGAGAGCGAGCTTCTTTTATGTGACCATGGCTGCCATGTTATTCTTTATTAAATTTTGCAGCCCATCTTTCCTGTGACTCTGACCAGTTTTCTGCCCCTCCTGCCAAGGGACAAGCCTTATCCAATCCAAATTGGGGTACCTGGAGGTACCTGGAGAGAAACCGGAAGGAGGGTAAAATCATTTTCGGAAGATCAGCTGAGGGGAAATCCACAACCAAGAATCTCTGAGTGAGCTTGCCAGACAGTTGAACTCTGCTCACCGTTCAGAGTGCCCATTTCCCTCTGGCAGAACCATTTCCTGAAATTTATCGCATGGGACCGCAAGGATTATCAGCTGGGAGGAAAGACACCCGATGCTCTCACCTTGAAGTCAGCTGCTCCTCTGCTCACAGCCTGGAGGGTATTATTCATTATCAAGTTGTAGGGCAGCTCTAAGGTTAGAGATCTCAAAGTTCCTCAAAGATTATTACCTCCAGTTGAAGCCTCCCTGCTCCAAGGCAGTCTATCTTTCGGGGGGGGGGGAGGTTTTTTAAAAAAACACACAATGTCAGATTTGTTTAATATTGAAAGATCCTTGGTGGTCTTTGAGCTGGGTTATTTTCTTGCGGATGTTTCGTCACACAAACTAGTTATATCGCCAGTGCCACTAAGGAGTGACGTTCAACGTTATTATTTTTACACGCCTTCGCTGAATTGGTAATCTAGAAATGTGCCACTTTTTTTTAAAAAAAAAAATCTTTAATAGCGTCATTACGATCAATATAATCCATACAAAGAAAAGTAACAATTAATCGGTGGAATGGCTTACCTCCAGAAGCTGTGGGCGCTCCATCACTTTAAGAAGAGAATTGGACAACTATTTCGGGTGTAGGGCAGGGGTGAAATCCAGCAGGTTCTGACAGGTTCTGGAGAACCGGCAGCGGAAATTTTGAGCAGTTCGGAGAACCGGCAAAAAAACAACTCTGGCTGGCCCCAGAGTGGGGAGGGAATGTAGATTTTGCAATATCCTTCCCCTGGAGCGGGGTGGGAATGGAGATTTTGCAGTATGTTTCCCCTGGAGTGGGGAGGGAATGGAGATTTTGCAACATCCTTCCCCTGGAGTGGGGAGGGAATGGAGATTTTGCAATATCCTTCCCCTGGAGTGGGGTGGGAATGGAGATTTTGCAGTATGTTTCCCCTGGAGTGGGGAGGGAATGGAGATTTTGCAATATCCTTCCCCTGGAGTGGGGAGGGAATGGAGATTTTGCAATATCCATCTCCTGGAGTGGGGTGGGAATGGAGATTTTGCAGTATGTTTCCCCTGGAGTGGGGAGGGAATGGAGATTTTGCAGTATGTTTCCCCTGGAGTGGGGTGGGAATGGAGATTTTGCAATATCCTTCCCCTGGAGTGGGGTGAGAATGGAGATTTTGCAATATCCATCTCCTGGAGTGGGGTGGGAATGGAGATTTTGCAGTATGCTTACTCTTCCACACCCACCAAGCCATGCCCACCAAGCCACACCACACCCACGAAGCCACGCCCACAGAACCGGCAGTAAAAAAAATTGGATTTCACCCCTGGTATAGGGTCTCCTGCTCGAGCTGCGGGCTGGATTAGAAGACCTCCGAGGCCCTTCCAACTCTGTAACTATGTTAAAGACTCTTTTGGTGGGGTTTCATACAAGTGGGAAAGGTTTCCTGAGAACTACAGCTTTAAGGAACTGAGCCTACTGGGTAATTTGAATTGCAGTATTCCACAAAACCACTAGGTAGCAGCAAAATGCCTGTTGTTGTTTTTTTTCCGGCCTCTCTTTGCTGCCATCTCGTGGTCATTTGAATTCTCGCAGCCCAGATATAGAATCATTAGGGGAAAGTGTCTTTATCAAACTCAAAGAGAGAAGAAAAATCTAGGAAGAAACTAGACATTTGCAACCTGTTGCTTTCAGGTGAGTGGCAACCAGGGGTGAAATGTAAAATTTGTTAATACCGGTTCTGTGGGCGTGGCTTGGTGGTGGGGGAGTAATGTGACTGGGTGGGCGTTGCCATTTTTTTTTTTTTTACTTTTAAAAGCATTTTTTCTACAACCTCTTTGGCCAAAGAGGCTGTACAAAAAATGCTTCTAAAGAGTTCTGGCGATCCCAGCTGAGTTGCCTGATCCCTTTAAAAGCAATTTTTTTTTGCTGAAGAGGCTGCGAGAAAAAAAATGCTTTTAAAGGGTTCTGACCATCCCAGCTGAGCCGCACGATCATCAGAGGCTTTTTTTTTTTAACTTTTAAAAGCATTTTTTTCAGCAGAAGAAAAAATGCTTTTAAAGGCTTCTGACAATCCCAGCTGAGCCGCGCGATCATCAGAGGCTTTTTTTTTTACTTTTAAAAGCATTTTTTCAGCAGAAGAAAAAATGCTTTTAAAAGTTAAAAAAAAACTCTGATGATCGCGCGGCTCAGCGGAGCATGGGCGGGGGGGGGCGCCACGGGGATTTTTGCTACCAGTTCTCCGAGCTACCCACTGCCATCGCTACCGGATCAGGTAATCCGGTCCGAACCGGGAACATTTCACCCCCGCTGGCAACTATGACTTCCAAAAAATGCCAGCCCACCCCATAGATTGCCAATTGCTTGTGAGGTTTTGGTAGGTTGTTGTTGTTTTTTTGCAACAAAACTTTAACATGGCAGCCACAAAGAGCTGATAGGACGGTCTCCTCGTTTCTTGGCTCCGAAGTGAATGTCACGAGAAAGGATGAATCAGCCTCTGTTCGAAATCACATGAGCAGAAATATTTCCCACTTGAGCCGAGCGGGAAATGCTGCCGTCATCCTGGTGAAACCCGCTGGGTAGAAGATCATGTTTGTCTGGGGTGACTCACGCAGGTAAAGAAATGCATTCGGATTCCAAGACAAAAATGTGCGCGACGGAGACAAAAACAAAAAAAAATCCGGTGCGGCTGAAAGGATCGCACAATGAATTCTGTCTGAATTGTGTTGACCTAGAGCAAGCTCACACAGAAGCACAATGCAACAGGAAGAGACTGGTGTACTTTGGAGTGGTGTGTGTGTGCGTGTGTGGAATCGTCGCAGAGCCAACAATTTGGAGAGCATCCATCAAAACACAAACGGGGTTGCTCTAAGAAAAGGACGCGCTCACGGCAAAACAGAAGTCCTCTACTAACAACAGTTTTGTGTAGCTCAAGGCAGAATATAAATAATGTTCCAGTCTCTTATTTTTCCCCTCAAGCCTGTGAGGCAGGTTGACTGAGAGAGAGAGAGAGAGAGAGAGAGAGAAAGGGGAGGTTGGGCAAAGGTGGGCTTTTAGCAAGGGGTTTTATTTAATTTAGGAAGGGGTTCTCTGCCCGGTTGCTGGGTGGGTGTGGTCATGGTGGGCGTGGCCTAGTCAGCCTCCTGCACCACGGTGCGGGGAGCGTTTTTGCCCTCCCCGGGCACTGGAGGCTTTCCTCAAGCCTCCGGGTGGGTGAAAACAGCCTCCCCAGGCTCTGGAGGCCCTCTGGAGGCCGGAAACGGGCCTTTTTCTGGTCTTCCCGAATTTCTGGTTGGCCCATTTTTCACCCTCTCCGAGCCTCCGTGCACACCCTACACTTACCTGCATCCAAAACGGGCCATGTGAGGAGGGGCGGGGTGGGTGGGGCGGGGCCAGCCAGAAGTGGGATTTAAGGCAGTGGTAAAATGCAAAATTTGTTACTATCGGTTCTGTGGGCGTGGCTTGGTGGAGGGGTAATGTGACTGGGTGGGCGTGGCCAACTTTTTTTTTACATTTAAAAGCATTTTTTTCTACATTTGTAAAAAAAATGCTTTTAAAAGGCTCTGACGATCCCAATGAGTTGCCTGAGGCTTTTCTTTTCTTTTAAAAGCATTTTTTTTGCCTTTAAAAGAAAAAAAAGCTTCTGACAACCAGACAATTCAGCTGGGATCATCAGAGGAGCCTTTTAAAAGTATTTTTTCTACAACCTCTTGGGCTGAAGAGGTTGTTAAAAAAAATGCTTTTAAAGGGTTCCGACAACCCCAGCTGAGCCGCGTGATCATCAGAGCCTTTTTTTTTCACTTTTAAAAGCATTTTTTCGGCCGAAGAAAAAATGCTTTTAAAAGTAAAAAAAAAACACCTCTGATGATCGCGTGGCTCAACTGGGCATGGGGGTGGGGCAGGGATTTTTGCTACCCATTCTCCGAACCACCAGCTGCCATTGTTACCGGATCGGGCGATTCGGTTCGAACCGGGAGCATTTCACCCCTGATTTAGGGGTTCTCCGAACTGCACAGAATCTTAGCTAGAGGTTCTCCTGAATCCCAGCTGCCCACCCCTGCCTGCAGCAGAGAAGTGTAAATTTATGGGACCACCTGCTGTTACCTCATGCCTCCCACCATCCCGTACGCTCTCACAGAGAGGGAGTTCTCAGGGTGCTGTCCGCCAAACAATGTCGTTTGGCGGCCCCCAGGGGAAGATCCTTCTCTGTGGGGGCTCCTACTCTTTGGAATGAACTTCCCCCTGGTTTACGTCAAATACCTGACCTTCGGACCTTTCGCCACGAATTGAAAACATATTTGTTTATTCGCGCGGGACTAGCTTAAACTTTTTAAACTGTTTAGTTTTTAAATTTTAAATTCTATTTATATTTTAAATTGGGGTTTTTAGATTTTAATTATTTTAATTTTTCGGCCAATTGCGTAATAAGTTTCTTAATTTAGTTTTTAATATTGTATATTGTGTGTGTTTTTAGTTTGGCTGTACACCGCCCTGAGTCCTGCGGGAGAAGGGCGGTCTAGAAATTCAATAAATAATAATAATAATAATAATAATAACAATGGACCACCTTCCCAAATTTTGCAACCGGAGGAGAAAACCTCTGAATTCTCCTTTGCTGAGGATGGAGGAGAAAAATCCTCTTCCAAACGTCTGCATAATTTGTAGATAAGGAGGTTGGTGGAAGAAGGATTTGGGGTGGAAATAGCACATCGAAGCAACCCTCAAGGCATGATTTGACTGCAGATAGCCTGGGCTTTGTTTACTTATCACTGCACGCTGGGAATGCAGTCAAAAACCATCCAATTCCCGCTAAAAGGTTGCGGAATGCAAAGAGTTTCTGAATTGCCTTTGCCAAGTTGAGGCCAGAGGGCAGATAAGGTCATCCTTATTCATCATTAGCGATAAAACAAAATCTTCCGCCATCGTTCGTCTGGTTTATCACTTCTTGTCTGCAAGAAAGCCAGGCCTCCCTTAGAGATAGCAGCTCTGCTACTGATAATAATGCAAAATAACCAAACAGTGTCTTAAAAGTTGCCAAAGCTTTAGATCTCCATAAATTTGTTGCGCCTCTTAGCCAGACGGTCTACCGTGGCAAGAATTAATTTACAGGATGTGTTGTCCCAGCTGAACTGTCCCTTAGATCAGGGGTCCCCAACCTTTCAGACCTCAGGGACCACTAAATTCATAATTTAAAATCCCGCAGACCACTATTATAATCTGCCTAATGACCGGCTGGGTGGGCGTGGCTAGGTGGGCATGTGACTGGGTGGGCGTGGCCAACTTGATGTCACTCATGTCGAGCGGCACCTCGCCGGCCTTTACTTGCCCCTCCCCTCCCCTCGTCACCTGCCCACCTGGACTCCTTAGGGCCCCAACAGGAAGCAGTTGTTGGAGCTAAGCAGCCACCATGAGGAAGAGTTGGCAAAACAGCTCAGTTCAGATTGGATCTGACTGAGAAGGAGGCTTAGCAGAAGCACCTCACTGAGGACTAGGAGCATAGGCCTTCCAAGCAGAGGGAAGACTTGTGGGAATGGAAGGCCAGGTGCCGGCGCCTGGAGGCTCAGCGGGCTGAGATGGTCAGTCAGTTCCAGGCCATGATGCAGTCCCACTGGAACAAGGCCCTCCGGCTCTTCGCCCAAAGCCCCGCACCAGGAGGCTGAAGCAGACCCCAAGTCGGAATTTCTGCCCCCCTCTGACCCACACAAAAAGACCCTGAAGGGGAGACTCTCTGTAGCAACACAAACATTCATTGCCCGTATCCGGCTCAGGGACCTTAGTTTGAGGATCCCTGATTTAGTACAATATAAAAAATGCAAATCATTTTTCTGCGGACCACCAAAATTTTCTCGCAGACCACCAGTGGTCCACGGACCAGCAGTTGGTGATTGCTGCCTTAGGCCAGCGTTTCTCAAGATTAAAGATATGGGGACTTTAACTCCCAGAATTCCCCAGACTGATATAGCATAGTTGGCTGGGGAATTCTGGGAGTTGAAGTACACACATTTTCAAACTGTCAGGGTTGTGAAACACTGGTCCAAAGGCAGTTCAACTGGGACAATTAATTCTATAAGTTAATTCTTAATGTATGGATTGCTTATTGCTGTTCAAAAATCTGCTTGGGGTATATCCAGTGGTGAAATCCAAATTTTTTAACTACCGGTTCTGTGGGTGTGGCTTGGTGGGCATGGCAGGGGAAGGATACTGCAAAATCTCCATTCCCACCCCACTGTGGAACCAGCCAGAGGTGGTATTTGCTGGTTCTCCGAACTACTCAAAATTTCCGCTACCGGTTCTCTGAACTACTCAAAATTTCCGCTACCGGTTCTCTGAACTATTCAAAATTTCCGTTACCGGTTCTCTGAACTGCTCAAAATTTCCACTACCGGTTCTGCAAACTGCTCAAAATTTCCAATATCGGTTCTCCGAACTGCTCAAAATTTCCGCTACCAGTTCTCCGGAACCTGTCAGAACCTGCTGGATTTCACCCCTATCTATATAGAGATATATAAAGGTATATCTCTCACCTTTAACAGATTAACAGAATTACAGAGTTGGAAGGCTTGGTCTCACGTTAGACGTCTCAGAGGTCGTCTAGTCCAAGCTCACTTAAGAACAGTCTCGCATAGGAATAGGAATTTTGGCCTTAATTGTGGTAAGTTCGAGGACTACCTGTAATGGGAAGACATCTCATTTCTCCTTTTTTCAGACCTACGTACTCCTGGGATGTCTTTGCGCTCGCTAGGATGTGAGTTTTTGGACATAAGTGATAATTTATGAAGGGACTTCTTATACAATATATGGGGCAATATTTTCTTTAGAGGTAGTCCTTGATTCACTTTTTTTTTATTGAAAAAGTTTTTACAAAAATTTTCACCCCCCCCCTTTCCCCCCCCCCTCCCCCCTTCTTCAGCTCTGACAGGAGAGTGGGGAATGGAAGGATTTCTATTCCTATCAGACAGCTGGTCATTTGCACCCTTTTAGAGGGTCCTTGAAGCACTTGGAGGTTTATCTGTGTCCTCAGGGTCACCTGAGTGGTGCAAATGGTTCCTGTAGTCTGCAATTTTTTCTCTGGAAGCCCATTCCTACTCCCACACCATTCCAAGGGTGTTCACCCCAAATTTGTATAGCTAAAAGTCTGTGGAGATTCTCAGTCATTCAGGTCATCAATTGGGTTCCAATTGTAGTCGTAATTCAAAGACTAAAGGTAAAGGTAAAGGTTCCCCTTGCACATACGTGCTAGTCGTTGCCGACTCTAGGGGGCGGTGCTCATCTCCGTTTCAAAGCCGAAGAGCCAGCACTGTCTGAGGACATCTCTGTGGTCATGTGGCTGGCATGACTCAGTGCTAAAGGTGCATGGAACGCTGTTACCTTCCCACCGAAGGTGGTCCCTATTTTTTCTACTGGCATTTTTTATGTGCTTTCGAAAGTGCTAGGTTGGCAGAAGCTGGGACAAGTAACGGGAGCTCACCCCGTTACACGGCAGCACTAGGGATTCAAACCGCTGAGCTGCCGACCTTTCGATCGACAAGCTCAACGTCCTAGCCCCTGAGCCACCGCGTGCCCCTTAATTCAAAGACGACTGGTATATTTATGTTGTCAGGCACTTCGTCAGGGACGTAGATCACAAAATAATCACATGCTTATGCAATTGTTATTTAACAAAGATGAGATCCTGTTAGGAACCCTAGGGGTGTGTTTCTCGCTTACATAACCGGATAGGACAGTACATGCTCTCAACTCAAGAAACGTGGGTATCATATCTACCAGTTCAGGAATGATCAGATTCCGCAGCATGTGACTCTGCGCATCTGGAAAAACCTGCTTCCTCCTAATTAAGGCATTCATAGTCATGTTTTCCATTTCAACCTTACATTTAATATCTTGCATTTAATATCCAAGTTACAGGGGCTTGGTCGTTGATCAGAATCCTTAATGTGCTTAGCGTTCTCCGGACGAACGCAAACCTCGTTGCTTTTCTCTGTCCCGGATTTTTGAAAGCGGTTTCTGTCTTTGCAAAACTTTGGGAAGATTTATCCCTCCCGCAAAGCCATTTCCATCCCGATAAACTCAGGGCACTGTTGAATTTAAAACAAAAAACAAAAAACAAAAAACAAACCAATGAAGCCATATTTAGATCAGATTCCACAAACAGAAATAATTTCTGTAATGTTTGTTTTATTGTAGATCGGTATCATTTATTTTAACGTTAGAACATACAATGATAGGGCCTTGGAGGCATTGCCAATTTTGACCACTTGTTGTCTGTTTTATAGGAAAGCTGTTATCCAATTGTGGAGGGGTCCTGAGATGCCGTAGGATTTTAGTTTTAGGAGAAGTTTATCACGTACTACTGAGTCAACAGCTTTACAGAAGTCTATGTAGATCGCATCTATTGCTTTGCCCTGATCAAGATTTGTAGTCCATATGTTTTTGCAGTGAAGAAGTTGTAAATTACGTTATAATTTTTTTCTGAAACCAAATTGTTTATTAGAGAGTAGGTTGTTTGTTTCTAGGTGGAGGGTAATGGATTGGTTCCATTACTTTGCAGCTGACACAGCAAAGAGAGATAGGTCTGTAATTTTCAACTAGGCTGGGGTCTCCTTTTTTGAAGACAGGGATGACTGTGGCTAGTGACCAAAGTTTGGGAAGGGAACTAGTCTTGAAAGCTTTTTCAAAGATTATGCTTAGGCCTTCTAGTCCAAGCCCGTGCCCAAGGAGGAGACTCTATACCAGGGGTCTGCAAACTTGGCTCTTTTAAGACTTGTGGACTTCAATTCTCAGAGTTCCTCCCAGAGCTTTGCTGGCTGAAGAACTCTGGGAGTTGAAGTCCACAAGTCTTAAAAGAGCCAAGTTTGCAGACCCCAGATCTATACCATTTTGGACAAATGGCTGTCCGATCTCTTGAAAAACCTTCAATGCAGTCCTAGGATGAATTAACAGAGGGATAGAATCAAGATCACGTCAAGCGTTCCTACCACATTATAATGCCCTGATAAGACCACACTTGGAATACTGCATCCAGTTTTGGTCAGCAAAAATTATATAAACGATATAAAAAAGATACTGAGACTCTGGAAAGAGTGCAAAGAAGAGCAACAAAGATGATCAGGAGACCGGAGACTAAAACCTATGAAGAATGGTTGCTGAAATTGGGTATGTCTAATCTAATGGACGGTGGCTCAGTGGCTAAGACACTGAGCTTGTCGATCGAAAGGTCGGCAGTTCAGCGGTTCGAATCCCTAGTGCCGCCGTGTAACGGGGGTGAGCTCCCATTACTTGTCCCAGCTTCTGCCAACCTAGCAGTTCGAAAGCACGTAAAAAATGCAAGTAGAAAAATAGGGACCACCTTTAGTGGGAAGGGAACAGCATTCCATGCGCCTTTGGGGTTGAGTCATGCCAGCCACATGACCACAGAGATGTCTTCGGACAGCGCTGGCTCCTCGGCTTTGAAACGGAGATGAACACCATCCAGGGGTGAAATGCTCCCAGTTCAGACCGGATTGCCCTATCCAGTAATGATGAAGGTGGGTGGTTCAGAGAACTGGTAGCAAAAATCCCTGCCCCCCCATGCCCAGCTGAGCCATGCGATCATCAGAGGGTTTTTTTTTTAACTTTTAAAAGCATTTTTGGCCGAAGAAAAAAAGCTTCCCACCAGCCCAAGGTTGACTGAGCCTTCCATCCTTTATAAGGTAGGTAAAATGAGGACCCAGATTGTTGGGGGGGCAATAAGTTGACTTTGTAAAAATATACAAATAGAATGAGACTATTGCCTTATACACTGTAAGCCGCCCTGAGTCTTCGGAGAAGGGCGGGGTATAAATGTAAACAAACAAAACAAACAAACAAAAATGAGGACCCAGATTGTTGGGGGCAATAAGCTGACTTTGTATATAATATACAAATGAATGAAGACTATTGCTTAACATAGTGTAAGCCGCCCTGAGTCTTCGGAGAAGGGCGGGATATAAATGCAAACAAACAAAACAAACAAACAAAAATGAGGACCCAGATTGTTGGGGGCAATAAGCTGACTTTGTATATAATATACAAATGAATGAAGACTATTGCTTAACACAGTGTAAGCCACCCTGAGTCTTCGGAGAAGGCGGGGTATAAATGTAAACAAACAAAACAAACAAAACAAACAAACAAAAATGAGGACCCAGATTGTTGGGGGCAATAAACTGGCTTTGTATATAATATACAAATGGATGAAGACTATTGCTTAACACAGTGTAAGCCACCCTGAGTCTTCGGAGAAGGGCGGGATATAAATGCAAATAATAATTAAAAAAAACCTCTGATGATGGCGCGGCTCAGCTGGGATCATCAGAGGCTTTTAAAAGCAATTTTTTTACAACCTAGAGGTTGTAGAAAAAATGCTTTTAAAAGGCTCCTCTGGCGATCCTAGCTGAGTTCTCTGATCATCAGAGGCTTTTAAAAGCGTTTTTAGATTTTTTTTAGCATTTTATAGAAAAAATGCTTTTAAAAGTAAAAAAAAAAAAGTTGGCCATGCCCACCTAGTCGCACGTCCTCCCACCAAGCCACGCCCACAGAACCGGTAATAACAAATTTTACATTTCACCCCTGGTGTAGGGTCTCCTGCTTGAGTAGGGGGTTGGACTAGAAGACCTCCAAAATGCCTTCCAACTCTGCTGTTCTGTTACATAAATGAATCAACCAGCCAGCCGCCAGGCTGGCTGATTTATTAGGTTCCAAGTCTTCATTGCATAGAGGGGGGGGGGGGAAATTGAATTAATCCAGCAGAGAAGCCTTGGAAAGATCTAACAAGGCCTCCTTCCTTTTTCTCTGCCCAACTTCCTGCAATCAGCTGGGTTTCTGTCTGCTTTTTGTGGGAAGTGGTGTTTCCTGATGAGACTGTTGTCTGTGACCCGCGTCAGGTTTTGCACGAAGCTCTGCAGTTTCCCTGCAAATGAGTCACGAGAGACGAGAAGATGTGACTAAAAGCACCTTAAGCGACTGGCACAGAGCAGGAAAATCTGACTCGCTTTTGCTTTCTGTTCTCCGCCTGTTCTCTGTAAAACAGAATTGGAAGGGGGGAAAAAGATAGTTTTTTAAATTACAAATTAACAGAGTTGGAAGGGACCTTATAGGTCATCTAGTCCAACCCCCCCAGCCCAAGCAGGAGACCCTACACCATTTCTGACAGATGGCAGTCCAATCTCTTCTTGAAAGCCTCCAGTGATGAAGCTCCCACAATTTCTGAAGGCAACTTCTGTTCCGTGGGTTGATTGTTCTCACTGTCAGAAATGTTCTCCTTATTTCTAGGTTGAACCTCTCCTTGGTCAGTTTCCTTCCATTGTTCCTTGTCTGGCCTTCAGGTGCTTTGGAAAACAGCCTGACCCCCTCCTCTCTAGGGCAGACCCTCAAATATTGGAAGATGCTCTCGTGTCTCCCCTGGTCCTTCTCTTCACTAGACTAGCCATGCCCAGTTCCTGCAACCGTTCTTCATATGTTTTAGCCTCCAGTCCCCTAATCCTCTTGGTTGCTCTTCTCTGCACTTTTTCTAGAGTCTCAACAGCTTTTTTATAGTGTGGTGACCAAAACTGGATGCAGGACTCTAGGTGTGGTTTCAAATAAGGCTTTAATGGTATTAATACCTCACTTGATCTTGACTGTTGTTGTTAGTTGTGAAGTCGTGTCCGACCCATCGCGACCCCATGGACAACGTTCCTCCAGGCCTTCCTGTCCTCTCGCATCCTCTGGAGTCCATTTAAGCTCATGCCGACTGCTTCAGTGACTCCATCCAGCCACCTCGTTCTCTGTCATCCCCTTCTTCTTTTGCCCTCAATCTTTCCCAGCATTAGGCTCTTCTCCAGGGAGTCCTTCCTTCTCATTAGGTGGCCAAAGTATTTGAATTTCCTTTTCAGGATCTGGCCTTCTAAAGAACAGTCAGGGTTGATCCCCTCTAGGACTGACCTGTTGGATCGTCAATCTTGATTGTATCCTTCTGTTAATGCAATTTAGGATTGCATTGGCTTTTTAGGCTACCGCTGCACACCATTGGTTCATATTTAATTGGTTGTCCACTAAGATAGTAATAGACACTGGTTCTACTTGGAATTGCAATACGGGCAGTGGTGGGATTCAGCCAGTTCGCACCTATTCAGGAGAACCGGTTGTTAACTTTCTAAACAGTTCAGAGAACCGATGGTTGGAAGAAATCTTCCCCCCCCCCACTTTACAGGGCTAATCCTGTAAGGAAGGCAGGAAGGAAACATTCTGGTGTTTCTAGCCTAATCTTTACTGCCCCGCTTACAGAAACTGCCTCTCTGGTTAACCCTTGCTACATTGTAACAGCTAAGCCGAAGCACCCATCAACCTGAGTGACGTTGAGTTGACCACGCCCACACAGTCACATGACCACTAAGCTACACCTACCCAGCTGGTCATTAGGGCAGAGAACCGGCTGTTAAATTATTTGAATCCCACCATTGAATACGGGTAGTCCTTGACTTACAACAGTTCATTTAGTGACCGTTCAAAGTTACGGCACTGAAAAAAAAGTGACAGTTTAAATTATTCCGGCGACCACAAAGACTGTATTTCAATTAAAACTATTGAGATCTCATGTGTGTCTGTACTTCACGCAGCATACAGGTAGTCCTCGAACTACAACAGTTCACTTAGTGACCATTTGAAGTTGCGACGGCATTGAAAAAAGTGATTCATAACCGTTTTTCACACTTATGACCGTTGCGGCATTCCCATTGGTCACACGATCAAAATTTGGGCGCTTGGCAACTGTTTCATATTTATGATGGTTCTCATAATGTCCTGGGGTCATGTGATCTGCTTTTGCGACTTTCTGACAAGCAAAGTGAATGGGGAAAACAGATTCACTGAACAAACATTTTTACTCACTTAAGAACAGCAGTGATTCACTTAATAACTGTGGCAAGAAAAGTCGTAAAAATGGGATGAAAGTCACCAATTTGTCACTTAGCAACATAAATTTCGGGCTCAATTGTGGTCGTAACTCGAGGACTTATCTATACATATCCCTTAAACTAGTATTTTTTTCAAACTTGGCCCCTTGACGATGGGTGGACTTCAACTCCCAGAATTCCCCAGCCAGCCATGCTTCTGAATCCGGCTTCCCCATTGACGTTGCTTGTCAGAAGGTCACAAAACGGGGATCACGTGACCCTGGAACACTGCAACTGTCATAAATATGAGTCAGCGGACAAGTACCTAAATTTTGATCAGTACCTAAATGTTGGAAGTTAACCATGGAGAAGCTGCAACGGACGTAAGTGCGAATATGGTCATAAGCCACTTTTTTTGAATGCCATTGTAACTTCCAACGGTCACTAAATAAATTTTGTAAGTCGAGATCGGTATCTCCTTTCTCCAAGCCCTTTTTTTTTAAAAAAATATAAAGTAAACGTAAAGGTTCCCCTCGCACATATGTGCTAGTCATTCCTGACTCTAGGGGGCGGTGCTCATCTCCGTTTCAAAGCCGAGGAGCCAGCGCTGTCCAAAGACATCTCCGTGGTCGTGTGGCCGGCATGACTCAACGCCAAAGGCGCACGGAACGCTGTTCCCTTCCCACCAAAGGTGGTCCCTATTTTTCTACTTGCATTTTTTACCTGCTTTCAAACTGCTAGGTTGGCAGAAGCTGGGACAAGTAACGGGAGCTCACCCAGTTACGCGACACTAGGGATTCGAACCGCTGAACTGCCGGCCTTTCGATCGACAAGCTCAGCGTCTTAGCCACTGAGCCACTGCATCCCTTTTCAAATATACACATATTTTAAAATATACGAATATATCCTTTGTGAACTTACTTATCATCACCTTCCAAGGGCAACCATGAACTCTTAACTTTCAAGATTTCCTTCAAAACCTTCCTTCCAGAAATCTTGTCCTCTCTCTATCTAAACTCTGGCTGAAGAAGGCAATTTAGGGTGAGGGTAACGCAAAGGAGAGCAAGGCCAGGCAATTAGAAAAGTAAAGATTCTTGGCTTTATGTGATAAAGGGTGACCTATTTTCCATCGACTGCAAATCCAAAACGTCTCATAACATGCCCTGAAACCCATATGTTGTGTCTAATATTTAGAGGAAATACGTAAAGAAATAGAGCTGAAGGTCAGAACAGTAGACACCATCCTGTTTTGTTTTTTTTCTGATTTTTTATTTTCCAAAGCTTAGATTTTACACAAGCAACAAAAACAGCATTCGGATTTTTCATCCTACTTTGCAACCACTGTGCTTATTTTTTTTTTTCTCAGACAGAAAAAAAAAATAGAATTATTCAAAATGCCCTGGATAAAATCCAAGGGAAAAAAACAAAAAACAGATGCATTTTTCTCCAGGCTGATTCTGCCCTTTGAGGATTTTATTCCTAAAGGGAAACCAAAAGGTCAAGATAGGGAACAGCGCGGCCTGCACTGGCTGCCGGTAGCCTTCCGGGTGCAATTCAAGGTGCTGGTTATCACCTTTAAAGCGCTCCATGGCTTAGGACCGGGATATTTGCGAGACCGCCTTCTGCCACCGATTGCCTCCCAACGACCTGTGTGCTCCCACAGAGTGGGCCTCCTCAGGGTGCCATCGACCAAACAATGTAGGTTGGCGGCCCCCAGGGAGAGGGCCTTCTCTGTGGCGGCACCAGCCCTATGGAACGAGTTACCTCCGGGGTTACGCCAACTCCCCGACCTCTGGGCCTTCAAGCGTGAACTAAAGACTTTATTATTTCACGGAGCGGGACTAGCCTAAGAATGTATTTTAATATTGGCTGTACACCACCCTGAGTCCTTCGGGAGATGGTGCGGTATAAAAATGTAATTATAAATAAATAAATAAATAAACCTGCGTTTATAAATAAACCGTCTATAGTTACCCGGATTAATATGTCAACATATTAATCAATCAATAGTCAAACTATTCTCCAAAGCACCTGAGGGTAGAACAAGAAGCAATGGGTGGAAACAAATCAAGGAGAGATGCAACTTAGAACTAAGGAGAAATTTCCTGACAGTTAGAACAATTAATCAGTGGAACGACTTGCCTCCAGAAGTTGTGAATGTTCCAACACTGGAAATTTTTAAGAAAATGTTGGATAACCATTTGTCTGAAATGGTGTAGGGTTTCCTGCCTGGGCAGGGGGTTGGACTAGAAGACCTCCAAGGTCCCTTCCAACTCTATTGTTGTTGTTGTTGTTGTTGTTGTTGTTGTTGTTGTTGTTGTTGTTATTATTATTATTATTATTATTATTATTATTATTATTATTATTATTATATCTCAAAAGATTTTCCTGATGAAACAAAAACTGAATTTATTTTTTTTAAAGCCACGATCATTTTACTAAGCTTTAATAAAGTCGGTTGCTTCCTTCTTCTGTATAGATTTCCATAAAAATGTGCTGAATTAGATTTTTTTTTGTTTACATTTATACCCCGCCCTTCTCCGAAGACTCAGGGCGGCTTACAGTGTATAAGGCAATAGTCTCATTCTATTTGTATATTTTTACAAAGTCAACTTATTGCCCCCCCAACAATCTGGGTCCTCATTTTACCTACCTTATAAAGGATGGAAGGCTGAGTCAACCTTGGGCCGGGCTCGAACCTGCAGTAATTGCAGGCTTTGTGTTCTTAATAACAGGCCTTACCAGCCTGAGCTAAACCGGCCCTTTCTGCTGCTTGATGCGGGGATTCAAGGAGCCTTTGACTTAACGATCATAACTGAATCTAGAATTATGATGGTTGGGATCATTAAGCAAGATGTCTACCAGTGGTGGGATTCAAATTTTTTTTACTACCGGTTCTGTGGGCGTGGCGTGGCTTGGCGGGCATAGCAGGGGAAGGATACTGTAAAATCTCCATTCCCACCCCACTCCAGGGGAAGGATCCTGCAAAATCCCCATTTCCTCCCAATCAGCTGGGACTCGGGAAGTAGAGAATAGATGGGGGCGGGGCCAGTCAGAATTTTTACTACTGGTTCTCTGAACTACTCAAAATTTCCGCTACCGGTTCTCCAGAACTGATCAGAACCTGCTGAAACCCACCTCTGGTGTCCACCCAATCCTGGTTCTCCCTGTTGTGGTCATTATGTGGAGCATTGGGTTCCTCAGGAGATGGGGGAGTCCTGGAGTTGTTGAAAAAGTGGTCATAACTCAAGGACTATCTGCATTTTATATGGCACAGGGCCGCAGTGTGGCTCAGGCTGTAAGACAGCCTGTTATTAAATACAGCTGCCTGCAATTACTGCAGGCTCGAGTCCCACCAGGCCCAAGGTTGACTCAGCCTTCCATCCTTTATAAGGTAGGTAAAATGAGGACCCAGATTGTTGGGGGGGCAATAAGTTGACTTTGTATATAAATATACAAATAGGATGAGACTATTGCCTTACACAATGTAAGCCGCCCTGAGTCTTCGGAGAAGGGCAGGATATAAATGTAAATAAATAAATAAATAAATAAATAAATAAATAAATTTTATACTTCTTGTAGAAAAGCATGCTTGAGTCTTTCTTTGGATTAACCAAATTGTGACAGCTTTGATATCCAGATAGCTTCCTGCCTTAAACTAAATGTGATACGGAATTGAGATGAAATTGAAAAAAAACACAACACTTTACAATTTAATACAAGCAGAAATGAAGATTTCTCTTTAGTTCTATCTTAATATATTTCGGTTATATAAGTCTTTCTAAGTTAGAACAGGTTTTTAGCCCCAAGGATAAAATTTACCATTGTTTATAATGTCATGGTATGATTCATATCATGATTCAAAGTCTTCAAAAGGCTATGATATCCTTAGAGACATACCATCAATGAATGATACATTGGAAAATTAATAATTTCTGTGATGTGCTTGTAAATCTCTTGGGTTGTTTTTTTTCATTATAGCAATAATAATAGCACTTAGACTTATATGCCACTTTGCAGTGCTTGACAGCCCTCTCTAAGCAGCTTACAGAGTCAGCCTCTTGCCCCCAACAATCTGGGTCCTCATTTTACTGACCTCAGAAGGATGGAAGGCTGAGTCAACCTTGAACTGATCAAGATCTAACTCCTGGCAGTGGGCAGAATTAGCCTGCAATACTGCATTCTAACCACTGTGAAGGGAAGGAAGGAAGGAAGGAAGGAAGGAAGGAAGGAAGGAAGGAAGGAAGGAACGAACGAACGAACGAACCAGGGAAGGAAGGAAGGAAGGAAGGAAGGAAGGAAGGAAGGAAGGAAGGAAGGAAGGAAGGAAGGAAGGAAGGAAGGAAGGAAGGAAGGAAGGAGGGAAAATAGTAATAGCGCTTAGACTTATATACCGCTTCACAGTGCTTTACAGCCCTCTCTAAGCAGTTTACAGAGTCAGCCTCTTGCCCCCAACAATCTGGGTCCTCATTTTACCCACTTCAGAAGGACGGAAGGAGTCAACCTTGAGCTGGTGAGACTCGAAATGCCGAAATGCCGGTAAAGAGCAGTCAGCAGAAGTATCCTGCAGTACTGCACTCTAATCACTGTGCCACCATAGCTCTTCCTTCCTTCCTTCCTTCCTTCCTTCCTTCCTTCCTTCCTTCCTTCCTTCCTTCCTTCCTTCCTTCCTTCCTCTTTCTCCCTTCTGCCCTTAGCACTTAGCAATAGCACCTATATACTTATATAAGTCCCAATATATAGTTCTCAACTTACAACCACAATTGAGCCCAAAATTTCTGTTGTTATGCCAGACATTTTAAAGTGAATTTTTACCCATTCTGCGACCTTTCTTGCCTCCGTTGCTAAGCGCATGACTGCCCTTGATAAGTCAGTAACCCGGTTGTTAAGTGAATCTGGCTTCCCCATTGACGTCGCAGGTCAGAAGGCCACAACAGGGGACGGCACGACCCCAGCGACACTGCAACCGTCGTAAGTATGTGTCGTGTCCCACTCCTCCGCTGACGGCCGGGTCAGGGAAATCCGAATCAGGCTTGCCTCTGCAGCTCTGCCCAAAGTCCTAGCAAAGTCCTCAGAGCAGGCAGGAGACCAGAAAGTGACTTCAGCAAGATAAGTTCGACTTTTGCCTGACTCAGAGACTGCCAGAAAGTAGATCCTTTATATAGGCCATGGGGTGTGGCTCCATGACTCAGCACTCATTAAGGCCTGCCCCTCCCTTCCCTCTGTTGCCTCCGCCTATCCAGCCTTCTGACGCGAGGGTCACTCCAATCAGCAGCTGTTGGAAATAAACTTTCCTCAGGCTCACATGCTGTGGAGGAGGGGGAGGGGTCTAGCTGCTCCGTTTGCATGGGCATGGAGCCAGGGCTGGGGCCGGGGGATGCTCCCTCCTCTGCAGCCTGCTTGGGCATGGAGCCGGGGCTGGGACCGGGAGGTGCCCCCTCCTCTTCAGCTTGTCTGGGCATGGAGCCAGGGCTGGGGCCGGGGGATGCTCCCTCCTCTGCAGCCTGCTTGGGCATGGAGCCGGGGCTGGGACCGGGAGGTGCCCCCTCCTCTTCAGCTTGTCTGGGCATGGAGCCAGGACTGGGGCCGGGAGGCATACATTCCTCCGTGTTCGGAGCAGATAAGAAGGCCCCGGCTGCTGTGAGAGCGGGCAAGACACAACAGTATGAGTCAGTTGCTAAACATCCGAACTTGGCTCTCGTGACCATGGGAATACTTTTCTATTATCTATCTTCCTTTATTTCATCTACATTTAATCTACATTCATGTATATTTTCTTTATTTCATCTACATACAGATTTTACCCTGTTGTTCAATTTTCTTTATTTTTCCTATTTTCCAACCACTCATACCATCTACACCAGACCTTGTAATATTCTGTATCCTTTTTTTCTTTGATTTCTTTGGTGAGTTTATCCATTTGGTTCTATTAGACCTCTCAGCAGCTTTTGATACCATCGACCATGGTATCCTGCTGCACCGGTTGGAAGGTTTGGGAGTGGGAGGCACCGTTTATCAGTGGTTCTCCTCCTATCTCTCTGACCGGTCGCAGACGGTGTTGGCAAGGGGGCAGAGGTCGACCCCGAGGCGTCTTACGTGTGGGGTGCCGCAAGGGTCGATTCTCTCGCCTCTCCTGTTCAACATCTATATGAAGCCGCTGGGTGAGATCATCAGTGGTTTTGGGGTGAGGTATCAACTGTACGCTGATGACACTCAGCTGTACTTCTCCACTCTGGGCCACCCCAACGAAGCTATCGAAGTGCTGTCCCGGTGTCTGGAAGCCGTACGGGTCTGGATGGGGAGAAACAGCTCAAACTCAATCCCTCCAAGACGGAGTGGCTGTGGATGCCGGCACCCCGGTACAGTCAGCTGCAGCCGTGGCTGACTATTGGGGGCGAGTTATTGGCCCCGATGGAAAGGGTGCGCAACTTGGGCGTTCTCCTGGATCGACGGCTGTCGTTTGAAGATCATTTGACGGCCGTCTCCAGGAGAGCTTTTTATCAGGTTCGCCTGATTCGCCAGTTGCGCCCCTACCTTGACCGGGATGCCCTATGCACGGTCACTCATGCTCTCGTGACCTCTCACTTGGATTACTGCAATGCTCTCTACATGGGGCTCCCTTGAAGAGAATCCGGAGGCTCCAGTTAGTTCAGAATGCAGCTGCGCGGGTGATAGAGGGAGCCGCTCGTGGCTCCCATGTGACACCACTCCTGCGGAGGCTGCACTGGCTACTTGTGGTCTTTTGGGTGCGCTTCAAGGTTTTGGTTACTATCTTTAAAGCGCTCCATGGCATAGGGCCAGGTTACTTACGGGACCGTCTACTGCCACCGATTGCCTCCCACCGACCCATACGTTCTCACAGAGAGGGACTCCTTAAGGTGCCGTCCATCAGGCAGTGTCGACTGGCGACACCCAGGGGAAGGGCCTTCTCTGTGGGGGCTCCCACCCTCTGGAATGAACTTCCCCCAGGACTCCGCCAACTTCCTGACCTTCGAACCTTTCGCCGCGAGCTGAAGACACATCTATTTATTTGCACAGGACTGGCCTAGAATTTTAGTTTTTAAATGGGGTTTTTTACTATTTTAATTATAATTTTAAATTTGGCCTAATTTAATAAGTTTTTTAAATATTGTTTTTATCCTGTATTTATTCTTGTTCTATTTTATCTGGCTGTAAACCGCCCTGAGTCCTTCGGGAGATAGGGCGGTATAAAAATTTGATTAAATAAATAAATAAATCTCTGCACATTCTAGGATTTTCTTAATTAAATCTTCTTCTGTTGGTGGGTTCTCCTTCTTCCAATTTTGTGCGTAGGCTATACGTGCTGCTGTTAATATGTGTAGTATTAAGTATTGTGTATCACTTGTATAGTTTTCTGTTGGGATCCCTAATAAGAATTGTTCTGGCTCTCCCTTTATTGATTCCTGAATTATCTCCTCTAACCATTTTTTGATTTTAGCCCAGAACTGTTTTGCCACCGGACAAGTCAACCAGAGATGATAGTACGTTCCATAGTTACTCTTACATTTCCAACACTTTGGTGAGTTACTAGGGAGCATCTTTGCTATTCTAGATGGCTGGGTCCTCCTTCTCATTGTATAAAAGTTGGTCACCTTATTTTCAAGTTATTCCTCCTTGTAGAGGCCTGGCTGGAAGATCTCCAAAGGCGGTTGGGGACTGCGGGAATGGTATGCCAGGCTCTCCGGAGGCTACCAAATTGGGCATAACGTCTTCCAATCATCCCAGCTTTTCCTCCTTAGGAGTGACTTATTTTTAAAGCCGTGGGAAAGTTGCTTTCTGAAGAAGAAAAACATTTCAGCGAAGACAGGCAATTCGGCTCCCCAAAGAAGGAGTTGAAAGGGGGTGCATAAAAACATTCTTCAAAAGGAGAAGAAAACGGCGCGGGCACCCACCCACCCACACACACACACACACACACACAAATACAAAGCCTCCAAGGATTTTCATGGCCTTTTACTGGCTTGTTACTAATCTAACACCTTTCCCCTCCTTTTCTTCCTTGCCTAACAGAATGGGTTCTCATCTCCTCCCACTTATGACTGTATGACTGTAAGTTTGTTGCTTGTATCCTTACGATTTATATTGATATTGATTGTTTCCCGATTGCTTATTTGTACCCTATGACTATCATTAAGTGTTGGACCTTATGATTCTTGACGAACGTATCTTTTCTATGTACACTGAGAGCATATGCACCAAAGACAAATTCCTTGTGTATCCAATCACACTTGGCCAATAAAAAATTCTATTCTATTCTATTCTATTCCTTCCTGACAGCATATGCAACAAAGACAAATTCCTTGTGTGTTCCAATCACACTTGGCCAATAAAGAACTATTCTATTCTATTCTATTCTATTCTATTCTATTCTATTCTATTCTATTCTATTCTATTCTATTCTATTCTATTCTATTCCTTCCTGACAGCATATGCAACAAAGACAAATTCCTTGTGTGTTCCAATCACACTTTGCCAATAAAGAACTATTCTATTCTATTCTATTCTATTCTATTCTATTCTATTCTATTCTATTCTATTCTATTCCTTCCTGACAGCATATGCAACAAAGACAAATTCCTTGTGTGTTCCAATCACACTTGGCCAATAAAGAACTATTCTATTCTATTCTATTCTATTCTATTCTATTCTATTCTATTCTATTCTATTCTATTCTATTCTATTCTATTCTATTCTATTCTATTCTATTCTATTCCTTCCTGGCAGCATATGCAACAAAGACAAATTCCTTGTGTGTTCCAATCACACTTGGCCAATAAAGAACTATTCTATTCTATTCTATTCTATTCTATTCTATTCTATTCTATTCTATTCTATTCTATTCCTTCCTGACAGCATATGCACCAAAGACAAATTCCTTGTGTGTTCCAATCACACTTGGCCAATAAAAAATTCTATTCTATTCTATTCTATTCTATTCTATTCTATTCTATTCTATTCTATTCTATTCTATTCTATTCTATCCTATCCTATCCTATCCTATCCTGAGTTGGAAGGGACCTTGGAGGTCTTCTAGTCCAACCCCCTGCTCAAGCAGGAGACTCTATACCAGGGGTCTCCAACCTTGGCAACTTTAAGACTTGTAGACTTCAACTTCCAGAAGTTGAAGTCCACAAGTCTTAAAGTTGCTAAGGTTGGAGACCCCTGCTCTATACCACTGGAGACAAATGGTTGTTGCCCAATCTTCTTCTTAAAAATCTCTGCTGTTGGAGCATTCGTAACTTCTGGAGGCAAGTTGTTCCACTGATCAATTGTTCCCACTGTCAGGAAATTATTCCTTCGTTCTAGCTCAGTTCTCTCTGATTAGTTTCCATCCATTGCTTCTTGTCCTGCTTTCAGGTGCTTCGGATAGGTTGACCCCCTCTTCTTAAAGTTGGTTCAGCATCAGAACCAGTTTGGTGTACTAGTGAAGGTGCTGAGCTAGAAACCAGGAGACTCTGAGTTCTAGTTCCACCTTAGGCATGAAAGCTGGCTAGATGACCTTGGACCAATTGCCAGGAGATGATGATGTCGTGTCCCCCTCCCCCTCCGACAACCGGGTCTAGGAAGTCCGTATCAAGCGTGGCCATGAAGCCTCTGCAGCTTTGCCAAATTCCTTTCAGATTTCTCAGGGCAGGCAGGAATCCAAGTTGTGATTTCAGCAAACTAAAGGAGACTTTGCTTGACAAAGTTGCTTGACTCAAGCTGATCCTTTATATAGGCTTTGGGGTGTGGCTCCATGACTCAGCACTTATCCAGGCCTGCCCCTCCCTTCCTTCTGCTGACGTCGCCTCTCAGATCTCCGGAAGCGGGGATCCGTCCACTGTGAATTCCCTTCCTCTGGATCTGCTACCAGTAATTCCAGCACGTGGCTGGCTCCCTGTTCACATGCTGTAGGAGTGAGGTTTGTTTGTTTATTCCTGACATTCTGTCCGGACATGGGGCCAGGGCTGGGGGCTGGAAGCATGCCAGGCCGTTCCTCTTCATTATCAGATTGTGAATCTGATAGCAGGCCTGGGAGGCGACAGGAGGGGCCTGGCTGAGGAGAGGAGGGAGGACGAGGCACAACAGATAAGTTCCAATTCCACCTTTGGCCTGAAAGCTGGCTGGATTACTATGGATCAATCACCAGGAGACAGTGAGTTCTAGTCCTGCCTTAGACCTGAGAGCTGCCTGGGTTACTTTGGGTCAATTACTAGGAGACGGTGAGTTCTAGTCCTGCCTTAAGCCTGAAAGCCTGAAAGCTGACTGGGTTACTTTGGGTCAATTACTAGGAGATGGAGAGTTCTAGTCCTGCCTTGGGCCTGAAAGTTGCCTGCCTATTATTATTATTATAATATATATATATATGATGATGATGATGATGATTATCTACCTATCATCCATCCATCCATCCATCTATCTATCTATCTATCTATCTATCTACCTACCTACCTATCGTCCCCAAAACTGGGCTCTTGCTTGGTGTTGAAACTGATAAGTACCGGACACAAGGTGCGATACAAAATGATACTTTTATTTTGGTACCAAGATACAAGGACCCTGCTTCGAAAAGCTAACCAAGGGCCTTGAGCAACGTCAAATCATTCTTATAGTCAACGAGTGGTCCCATACACCCCTTTGCCCTTCCCCTAATAATACATGCATAACATATAATTGGTTAATTGGTTTACAACCCCCTAAAAGTCCTACGCTTCTTGTGCTAATAGCTAAAATCACGTCACCTGTTGTTCACCCCAGGTCACAGGCTTCCTTGCCAACTATGTGGTTTTGGGTTTTTTTCTTATAAGCGAGCTATTCTTGTGTCTAATATCGTGGCTAGTGGTTTTCTAACAGGTAAGGTGCTAACTTCTGTCTTGCTATGACTGTCCAGCCCCCCCCCTTTCTATTGCAGAGCAGAATAAAAGAACAAACATTTTTGTCTCAAGGTAGCACCCCCCCCACCCACAACCCCTCAACCCCCGCCTCCTTCTGCAGTGAGAGAAGACAGGAAAGAGCAAAGCTCTTATCTGTTTGTTGTAAGGCAAAGAAATGAAGATCAGGGAACATGTTTTATCAGAATTCATATTACTGTAATATTACATATTACAGTACTGTACATTACAATACTGTAATATTACATATTACAGAATTCATATTACACAGCCGCCTGGATAGAAGCGGCTACCACGGCCGCATCTGAGGCGACCGCCTCTGGGATTTGGGTGACGCCGTTGGGATTCAAACACCACTGGGATTTAGACGACCTCCACCACCGCGATTCAAGTGGCTGCCGCTGCCGCGATTTCAGGTGGCCGCCAGCACCAGGATTGAAACACCGTGGTTGAAGCTGCCTCCCCCGCCACCCCTGTCCACCACCGATCCACGCTGCAGCCGCCGCCGATCCACGCCGCAACCACCGCTGGGATTTAGACGACCTCCGCCACCACGATTCGGGTGGCTGCCGCTGCCGTGATTTCAGGTGACCGCCAGCACCGAAATTGAAACGCTGCGATTGAAGCTGCCTCCCCCGCCACCTCTGTCCGCCGCCGATCCGCGCCGCAGCCGCCACCGATCCGCGCCGCCCGCCGCCAATCTTTGAGCCTGCCGCTGATCCACGCCGCTGATTCCTGGGCTGCCACGATTTCAGGTAGCCGTTGCGCCGGTCCACGCCGCGATTGAGGCTTCCTCCCCCGCCACCTCTGTCCACCGCCGATCCACGCCGCAGCCGCAGCCGCAGCCGCCACCCAATATGTAATGTACATCTGATAGATCGATAGATCAATAGATAGATCGATAGATAGACAGACAGACATAGAGATGGATAGATATATAGATATATACATACATCTATCTATATTTATATATTATATCTATCTATCTATATCTTATCTATCTATCTATATCTATCTATCTATGTATCTATCTATGTATCTATCTATTTATCTATCTATCCATCTATCAATCTATCTGTACATATTCTGTCTATCATCTATCATCTATGTATCCATCATCTATCTATCTATCTATAGCTATATCTATCTATATCTTGGTATACTGTTACCATATTTTCTTTCTTTCTCTCTCTCTCTCTCTGTATATAGATAGATAGATAGATAGATAGATAGATAGATAGATAGATAGATAGATAGATAGAGCTATAGATTAGATATAGATATATAGATTAGATATAGATATGGATATGGATATGGATATATATATATATTTTGTTTTCTGAGGTTTTCACGGGTGTTTGTATATAGGTCTTTGGTTGTTCGGGTTTTCTCCCGTGTAAAATTGGAAGTGTCTTGGCAGTGGTCCAATATCTCGGCCACAAAGAAGAAGGAGTCAAGCTATTTTTCTAAAGCACCTGAGGGCAGGACAAGAAGCAAAGGGTGGAAACTAATCAAGGGGAGAAGCAACTTAGAACTATGGAGAAATTTCCTGACAGTTCGAACAATTAACCAGTGGGACAACTTGCCTCCAGAAGTTGTGGATGCTCAATCACTGGAGGTTTTTAAGAAGAGATTGGACAGCCATTTGTCTGACATGGTACAAGGCTTCCTGCCTGAGCAAGGGGTTGGACTAGAAGACCTCCAAAGTCCCTTCCAACACTGTTACTCTGTTATCCTGTTGCTTTCCAGTTTAGCTCAAAAGTGTCATTGGATTTCCGGGTGGTCTCTTTTCTACTTCATCCAACATTAACTTTCCAGTATAAAATTGTGAGTATTTAAGCTACTTTATCTTCCTTTTAACAATGGGATTTTAGAAGAAAGCTAGACTACGATTCCCACAATCCCTCATCACTGGCTGTGGCCGATGGGACATGGGGTTCTTAAGCGTCTGATCCATCCTGCAGAAAAGCAAAATGTGGATCTGGGCTTCTGGGGTTGCGAGGTTGCAGTAACAAATCAACCTGCCAGAGGGGTCATTTCCCTAAATTAATCTTGTTTGGCAGGTCACAGTAAGCCTCTCTAACCTTTTGAGTAAATAAAAACTCCCTTGAGTTAGCTTCAGTTTCTGATGTTTACATAAACTCCTCCACCTTGTTTTCTCATAAGAGTAGTTACTGTTTCTTCCAGGATGTTATATATTTTTCCAACTTCCTAGTTCATCTTACAGCTCCTGGGAGGGTCTCCAAATGGTCTCCCACCTACGTTCTACAGGTAGTCCTCAACTTATGACCGCTTGTTTAGCAGCCAAAGTTGCAAGAGACTGAAAAACTGACTTAGGACTGATCCTTAAACTTACAGCCACTGCAGCATCCTTTTTTTTTTGGCATAAAGTTGTTGTTTTTTAATTTATTAATTTATTTATTTATTCGCATTTTTATACCGCCCTATCTCCCGAGGGACTCAGGGCGGTTTACAGCCTGATAAAAAACATACATATAAATACAGAATAAAACATCAATTAAAAAACTTATTAAAGAAGGCCGAATATTTAAAATAGCAATAAAAGTAATAAAAACCCCAATTAAAACCAAATTCAAAATTTAAAATTCTAGTCCAGTCCTGCGCAAATAAACAGATGTCTTAAGCTCGCGGCTTAAATTCCATTTTCAATTAAACAGTGTGTCGTCTGGGTACAAATAGCTTTTTTTTAAAAAATAATAATAATAATTATGGTGTTTACAATGATGTTCATTACATTGATATTAATTCTATAATAATAAAAATAATAATCATGGTATTTACTTTTCTAGCTTAACAAACCTCCCTTGATTCATTGATCCTTTTCTTGTATTTCCATATTTCTAACTTCTGTTTTTGTTAGCTGACCATTGATAAAATAAATCCCAAGTCAAAAAGGATTCAGCTTGTTCCTTTTCCTTAATTGCAAGTGTTAAATCTATCTTGTTTCCCCGAAAATAAGACCTTCCTGAAAATAAACCTTCCCCAAAAAATAAGCCCTCCCTCCAAAATAAGCCCTCCCCAAAAATATTTAAATGCATGCGCAGCCGGTCCCCGCCATTTCCTCTGGTTAGGGTTAGGGAGACAGAGCTGGAAATCAGGTAAAATGGCAAGAGGAGCCCCATCTCGCTCCATGCGCCCCAAAATAATAAGACCTCCCTGAAAATAAGGCCAAGTACTTATTTCGGGGTTCAAAAATATATAAGACAGGGTCTTATTTTGGGGGAAACACAGTATTTATTTCTGCACATTCTACTGTGATCGCCAGAAGCTTTTGGGTTTTTTTAAAAGCATTTTTTTTGCCTTTTTGCCTTTAAAAGAAAAAAAAAGCCTCTAATGATCAGGCAACTCAGCTGGGATCGCTAGAGGAGCCTTTTAAAAGCATTTTTTACAACCTCTTGGGCCAAAGAGGTTGTAGAAAAAATGCTTTTAAAATGGTCTGATAATCTCAGCTGAGCCGCGCGATCATCAGAGGCTTTTTTTTTTTACTTTTAAAAGCATTTTTCCGGCCAAAGAAAAAAATGCTTTTAAAAGGAAAAAAACCCTCTAATGATCGCGCGGCTCAGCTGGGCATCTGGGAGGGCAGGGATTATTGCTACTGGGTCGCCGAACCACCCACCACCCTCGCTATTGGATCAGGTGATCTGGTCTGAACCAGGAGCATTTTACCTCTGTGCTGGGGCCTTTTTGGACTAGTTGGTTGTCTCTTTTGCATAGTCTATAGATGTTGTTATAGTCTATGTGTCTATTATTGGATGATTGGTTCTAGAAATCGCTTGGCATTTTTGGACTTGGCCTGGTCTGGGATGGTCACATTTTCCCCAATGCGAAACTATGGTTCAATCTGTCTATATGTGGTGAAATTAAAGAATTTCCATCATGTCTTCTTTTGTTTTTTTATTTACATTTATATCCCGCCCTTCTCCGAAGACTCAGGGCGGCTTACAGTGTATAAGGCAATAGTCTCATTCTATTTGTATATTTACAAAGTCAACTTATTGCCCCCCCAACAATCTGGGTCCTCATTTTACCTACCTTATAAAGGATGGAAGGCTGAGTCAACCTTGGACCTGGTGGGACTAGAACCTGCAGTAATTGCAGGCTGCTGTGTTCTAATAACAGGCTCCTTACAGCCTGAGCTATTACGGCCCGTTGGCGTTCGTGGATGAGTTCTGCCAGTCTTCTGCCTGTTTGTCCTACATTGTGAGCCATGGTGGCGCAGTGGTTAGAATGCAGTACTGCAGGCTACTTCTGCTGACTGCCGGCTGACTGCAATTGTGCAGTTCAAATCTCACCAGGCTCAAGGTTGACTCAGCCTTCCATCCTTAAGAAGTTGGTAAAATGAGTACCCAAATTGTTGGGGGCAATAGGTTGACTCTGTAAACTGCTTAGAGAGGGCTGTAAAGCACTGTATGAATATGAATATGAATGAATATTTTAATTTATAGACCGCCCTTCTCCCGAAGGACTCAGGGCAGTGTACAGCCAGAATAAAATACAGGGAAGCAAAACAACACATACAACACATACAAAGCTAAAAACAACCCTTAAAAAACCTATTCCATATGGCTATTTATTCATTCGCTGTAAAGCGGTATATAAATGTTGTACCTTGATGAACGTATCTTTTCTTTTATGTACACTGAGAGCATATGCACCAAGACAAATTCCTTGTGTGTCCAATCACACTTGGCCAATAAAATTCTATTCTATTCTATTCTAAATCTAAGTGCTATTGCTGTTGTGGTTGTTGCAGGTTTTACATTGTATGTTGTCGATGACTCCTGGTTTTTTTATATTTCTGGGTCTTTTGGTTTGCTTTGCTGGAAAATCCCAGTCATAAAGCATGCTTGCTTTTAAAACCCAGCTTTGATCAGCGAAGGTTTATAGAGAACAAAGATGCTCCTATTTTGGAAGATTATCGAGAATACCTTTGAAGGACTTTTTGTCCCGCCAAAAAAACCCGGCCCTTGAGATGAAAGATGGTAACCGAGCCCTAAGCAAACAGTTCGGATCTTGCCTCCCTCTTATAAATGGGACGGAGTGACTATTCCTATTGTCAGTTCTGAAACTGATCCTGCAACTTGTTTTTCTGATAATTTGACAGCGGGCTAGAAAAAAAAAAGTGAGGGTCTGTCTTCGCTCTTTAGGCCCTGGAAGTAAAATTGGAATATACACACACACACACAATCATGAGTGTCTGGGTGTGTATCAAAACACGGCAAGATAGCAACCCATAGCCACCTCCTCTCCTTTACGAGACAGGTAGTTGTTGACTTAAAACAGTTCATTTAGTGTCAAGATACAACCAGGGGTGGGCTGCTAGGGGTTCGGGAGAGCCTCTAGCTAAGATTCTGTGCAGTTCGGAGAACCCCCAAATCCCACTTCTGGCTGCCCCCACCCACCCCGCCAGGAGTTTCCACGCGGCCCGTTTTGGATGCAGGTAAGTGCAAGGCGTTTGGGGAGACTCATGGAGGCCATTTTTGCCCTCCCGGAGGCTCAAGGAAAACCTCCGGAGCCCAGGGAGGGCAAAAAAACCCCTCACCGTGGTACAGGAGGCCGACTAAGCCACGCCCACCATGGCCACGCCCACCCAGCAACCGGGCAGAGAACCCCTTGCTAAAATTTTTGAAGCCCACCCCTGGATACAACGGCAATGAAAAAAAGTGACTCATGTCCGTCACATAACTTTGATCACATGACTCATTCCCCCATGGTCATGTGATCAAAATTCACTTAGCAACCGACTCGTATTTATGATGGTCGCAGTGTTCCTGGGGTCATGTGATCCCCTTTTGTGACCTCCTGGCAAAGTCAGTGGGGACGCCAGAACTTGCTTAACAACCGTGTGCCTAACTGAACCACTGCACTGATTCACTTAACGACTGTGGCAAGATGGGTTGCAAACTGGGGCGAAGCTCACTTGCCTTGCTTAGCAGTGGAGGTTTTGGCCTCAACTCTGGTCATAAGTTAAGGACGACCTACTCCAAATCTGGGTTTCCACTGGGAAACCACGTCCGCGGTTTGTGCTTTGTACAGGCAGCCCGCAACTAACATGCATTCAATTTAGTGATCGTTTGAACAACGGCACTGAAAAAACGAGGCCGTAAGTCGAGGATTACCTGTACATAGAAATCTGGATTTTGTGCGCGAGAGGGAAAGAAATGAAATTTTGACTGTGGGTTTTGTCAATTTGATAAGTTTGCTGTTATACCTTGATGAAGGTATCTTTTCTGTACACCGAGAACATATGCATCAAGACAAATTCCTTGTGCGTCCAATCACACGTGGCCAATAAAATTCTATTCTACTATCTTTTATTCTATGGCACGAAAGAATTGGAAGTCAATGCTTTTCTTTTGTTTTCCCTCTGTACCTTACACTTCCTTTTTCTTCCCTTTTTCACCCCTCGTTTTCTTACTAGTTTCACTTTCTTTTGTATTTTATACCTTGATAAACATAATAAAATTTGATGATGATGATGTTTACCCATTCAGTCGTGTCGGATTCTTGGCCATTTTATAAGCCAGGTCTCTCCATGTCATCTGATCTTGCCTTACTTCTCTGAGTTGTTCTATGGTTTTGTTCCGACTTAGGCTTCACAAAATCACACAGCAGACTCCTTGTCCTGACAAAACCCATTTTTATTAAGCGAATGTGAATTCCTCTCATTCACATCCAGCAAAGTCCCAGTGTTCGGTTTCCCTTCCCCCAATACTCCCAGCAAAGAGTCAATCAGAGGCCTCCTTTTCTGATTTATTTACATATATATAAATGTCCTGGCCACGTCTACCCACGGGCCTGCCAAGTTTCTGGAGATAACAAGGAAATTACAGATAAGGCCAGAATTACTCACGAATATATTCTTCCCTCCATTGATACAGTTTGCCCGCGCAAATTCATTGCTTTGTCCAAGACAAAAAACCAGGAAGTCCCGCCTCCTATTTATAGTCTCTGCAGATGTCACTGCATGACAATTATGACTTGGCTTTGTCCCAACGCTTCCTCTGCTGCGCGCGCCGGTCACGCCTGCGCAGTCTTGCATCACTCCAAAACTGTTCTTGGGGCGTTGCCAAATCAGAAGAAGGCTCCAGGGAATCAGGCTTTGCCGGCCCCTCCTCCTCCCTTTGAGTGGGTGCCAGGGAGGGAAAGGGCTCAAGAGAAGCAGGGCTTGCCAGGTCTTCTCCCTCACTTTCTGAATCATCGGAGTCCAGGAGTCCGGGTCCAGGAACCTGGGTCATAACACCCAGCAAACAGTCTTTCAAGGGTGAATTTACAACCACAGACCTTATCAGGCTTGGAGAGCTGCCAGGCCGATATCTTCCAAACGCAATGCTGTACAAGAAAAGACTTGGCAGGGAGTCTCGGAGAGTCACAAACAGATTTTCACACTAGTGAAATGAACTTATTGTCTCCTGCAAACTCCACTCCCCTTTCGCTCCTCTTTATTCCCTATGGGAGGGGCCATTCACCGTCCACCTGTGCCTTTCAGTCCTGAGCTGGCCCTTGTTCCTTAACTCTTCCCTTCTCCTGCCAGCTCCGCATATGCGCACATTGGGAACAGGCTCCAGCTGTTCTTCAGCCCCACCTATCTCCAACCTCGAAGGTAGCTGATAACTGTCGGACGGCCCTGGCCCCCACTCTGCATCTGACACAGAGCCCTCATCAGAGCCTTCCCCAGACTCCAAGACTGGCCCATGATCCTCCCCAACCTCCTTACTCTTTGAGTCTGGTGGGCCACAACAGCTTTGGCTGGTGTCAGCTTTGATGGTGTCCAGCCGTTGTGTTCTTTTGCGGCCTGGTTTCTTTACCGCTAACTCTTCCAAGCATAATTGTTTTCCCTGCATGAATAACCAGACTTGGAAAGGACCCAAAGTGGAAAGCACCTTTGGGACAACCCTGTACCTGAATGACTTGAGAATCTCCATAGACTTGGAAGGGGGGTTGGAGATCTTCTAGTTCAACCTCCTGCACAAGGAAGAGACCCTATACCATTCTGGACAAATGGGAGGTCCAATTTCTTAAAAAAACCTCCAGTGTTGAGAGTTCCCATGACTTCTGGTGGCAAGTTGTTCCAACGATTAATTGTTGTGTTAGGAAATTTCTCCCTAGTTCCAGGTTGCTTCTCTCCTTGGTTAGTTTCCATCGTTTCTTGTCCTGTCTTCAGGTGCTTTGGACAATAGGTTGACGCCCCTCCCCCACTTCTTTGTGGCAGCCCCTCAAATATCGGAATACTGTTATCATGTCACTAGACATACCCAATTCCAGCCAAAAGTTGATATGGCCCAAATAAAATTATGATAAAATTCAGACCTAACCCAGTGTTGTGCCTCGTCCTCCCCCATCTCCTCAGCCGGCCTCTCCTGTCTACACCCGGGCCTGTTATCAGACTCCGAGTCTGATAATGAAGATGAACGGCCTGTCATGCCTCCAGCCCCTGGCCCTGGCCCCATGCCCGGACAGGATGTCAGGAGTGAACAGACAAACCTGATAAACCTCACTCCTACAGCGTGTGAGCAGGAAGCCAGCCACGTGCTGGAATTACCGACAGCAGATCCAGCTGAAGAGAATTCACAGTGGGAGGATCCTCGCTTCCGGAGATCCGAGAGGCGACGCCAGCAGAAGGAAGGGAGGGGCAGGCCTGGATAAATGCTGAGTCATGGAGCCACACCCCACAGCCTATATAAAGGACCTGCTTGTGGCATTCCAACCTTGAGTCAAGCAAAGTCTCATCTAGTTTGCTGCTATCGGACTCTGTCGCTGAAGTCACACCTTGGACTCTTGCCTGCTCTGAGAAACCTTGAAGGAATTTGGCAAACTGCAGAGGCTTCGTTGCCACGTTTGATACGGACTTCCGTGACCCGGTCGTCGGAGGGGGACGGGGACATGACACCCGGCTTCTAAAGACCGATCGATCCAACCCAACTCAACTCAAACCCATCGTCCATTCTCCACTACAACAGAGGAGAAATCTGATAAACAAAAAACTTCTCAATTCCGATAGTTCTAGTTAAAGATGGTATTTTAATTGGTCCGGCAATTGCAAAATATACAAATTTCCAAAAAAGGGCAGATCTGTTTTATAAGCCGCGCTGTTCTACATCTTCAGGGATGAGGGGAGAAAGAAAACAGATTAAAATCATCCCGTATAGACACACCAAACTTAAAATTTCAATACAAAATTTATGACGACCGGAAGGGGGGAGGGGGAAGGGGGGGACTCCGTGGTTCTCCGAGATCAATTAAATAAATAAATAGCCTCTTGCTCTTAAAAATGGTTTTTTAAAAAAAATCTAACTTCAAGTATCAAAGGGGAGGGGGGAAAAGCCCAACGGCATTTAAATGAGATTTCCGTGCCATGCCCCACACCCTGAAACCACAAAAACCCCTACACAATCCCACAATAATAACAGCAATTAACAGCCTTTCAAGCTTGCACCCGCCTTTCAAACAGGAAAAAGCCATTTCTTTCTGAGATTTCATTCCCCCATTTCCTTATTTCCATCTCTTTTAAGGTGGACAGCATTTGTAAGAAAACAATTTGGCCTAAAACCTTTATTACAAAATGCAATTTGTCCAGAGGGGGGGGGGGCTTTTTTGTGGTGGTGGGGGGGAACGTTAGTTTTTGTTTTGCACCCATTTGTTCTATTTTGTCGTGGCAGAATTTCAAAAGGAAATATTTGTGGGTGGGAGATGTGGCCATTTACATCTAGGTAAAGGTTTTTGTTTTTAAAAAGAAACAGGCTCTGAAAACATTCAAAATAAAATAAAATGTCTTTAAAAACCAAACAAAATTAAAAGAAATTAATCTTAACAAGCAGAAAAAAGCTTTTCATTTACACCAGGAGTAAGGGACCGATGTTCCCCTTACGACTGGTAGACTTCAACTCCCAGAATTCCTGAGCATGGTGGGTTCAGGAATTCTGGGAGTTGAAGTCCACCAGTCATAAAGGAGCCATGGGTCTCCTACCTCCGATTTACATGGAGTTTTATTATAAACATATAAACCATCTCAGATTAGCAAGTCAACACTTAGGCCTTGGGTCAATCAATCGTTTATTTGGAAAATAAAAATCACTTTTATTGCCCTTGCAACCACCCGCCTCGGGACCTCATCCTTGCCCAACAGTTGTCGACTTCCTATCTCATCAACCTGGACAGCTTTTCCAGGGTCACTTTGGCCGAACAGTTCAGTCTCAAAAAGAACTAGACTGTTGTTACTTTTGTCCGTCATACACATCGTCCTCAAGTGGTCGGCATCCACTTGAAGACGACGCGCCTGGCGGCCCAAATTCCACTCGAAGTTCCCGAAGACTTAATTCCGTTCAAGTATTTTAAATTACGTTGGATTTAATTTTTTTGTTTTTTCATAAAGCGTTCGTTTTATTTGAGCCCGCTGTCGCATCGAGGACTGCGAATTGAGTGGCACCTGGGAAACAGGAGAACGGCTGAGGAGTCACCAGGATAAATTCTGGTCATAAAGGAAAGCAAGCTTATTACTCAGGATGTCTTTCAAAACTAGCAAAAACGATTATTTAAAAATAATACTCTACTAGGACTAAGAATAGTTATTTCAACATGTAAAAAAAAAAAGGAGGCCCATAATAAATCAATCCACCTGAATAAAACTAACCTTAACTTTGCTCCTAAACATGCTATTCTAATGCGTTGGACTATATCAGCTGTTCTTCAACTGTGTGGTTTTTTTTATTGGCGACACATGATTAGGACAAAACTGTAGCCCTGGAATCCTCTCTCCCTTTCCCTTGATATGAAAACTTGCAGATTTACGCTGGATACACGGTGGAGCCTCAAATGGGAAATCTGTTTCCAGTGGCTAAAACAAGAGTGGAAATCTGAAAAAAAAACACCAAAAAAACAGCTTTGCCAGCTGTAAATTTGGAGATATCCACAAGTGACTCGGGTTGCCGGAGGCTCATTCGTTGGTCGATAGGAACATTACCCTGTTAGCACCGCGGGAGATGCTTGTGACATAAAACATGCATCTTACGACTTCACTGGTCTCCAAAAAAGACCTTCCCACAATACACACACACACACACACACACACACACACACACAAAGGCGGGGGGGGGGAGGCAATCACACACACCTTAGGTCTGAAAAGGAGACCAGCGCCTCACTTAACACCAGACTGAAAAAAAACAAAAACGGGCTGGGGTCTTGCTTGAGTGGGAAGTGCCCCACCCACCCTAGAAAAAAAGCCAAGGTGTGCGAAGTGTCATGTCCCATCACACACACACACATCCCAAAGCAGGTTCGGGACATAGTCCCTGTGGAGACGCAGATGTCTGGGGGACGGAACGTTTTATGCACTACCCCTTAGAAGAGATGAGAGGCGCTCGCTTACAAAGTGCGGTTTGTGCGGTTTAGCACGCGGAATTAAGAACAACTTTTCACAATTGTTTTTGGGCCTCTCTCTCTCTCTCTCTCCTCTGCCAGGTTTGGGAGCAACTGATCGGGTTCTGTCTCGGATCAGTTTGGAAGGACAGCTAAAACTGAGGGAGAATCCTTCCTCTCAGTGAACATCTAAGTGTGGAAACGAAGGGATGGGACAGGCTGGTGGAGGTTCACACTTTCCATCTCCCCTTTCGCCTCTGTCTTAGCTACAAAGCCCACCTAAGCTGACCTTAACCCTTTATCTTAAGAGATGCTGGGTGGGTCAGCACAGTGATCTTCTGCAAGGCAAGCTGGTTGCTTTTAAAAAAACAAAACAAAACCAGGATAACAACCACCAACACACGTAGGACGTATGGTGTGTAACAGGAGCACTTTGGTGCTTGCTGGAGTCTTATCAAATTGGGAGTCGATGGGGAAAAAAAAGGCAAACCCAGCTTTAAAATCAGGTTCAGATCCACAGTTTATATGCTGATGAAATATATAAGTCTCTTTCTTTTCCTTTATTTTTTTTCCCCCTCCATCTCTCTTCTCTTCTCTTTCTTTCTTTCTCTCTCTGGTTGTTTCCTCCTTCCGCCGCTCCATTTTTCTTAAGTCCAAGAAGGCAAGATAAAAACCAGCGATGGAGATCATCAACAAATCAACTGGAGTCGGAACGGAGATGTTGTGGAGCAGGCTGCAAGTTTTGGAGATGAATGATGGGCGTGGCGCTTGGCTTCCACCCGCGGTTCCCGATGTGTCCCGCCGAAAGAGATCCTCAAGGTTGGCTGTGTGGTGGGTTCAGGTTCTGCCGACAAAGGAAGAAGAAGAAAAAAGAGAAGAAGACCAACGTGAGTTGGTGGCTTTGGGTTTGCAGAAGGTGGCCGAACTAGATCTAGGCATGCAGAAGACACAGTCACGGTAAGAAAAACGATATCTCGAGAGGGGGACAAACGGGAGGTGAAACAAAGCCCGCAGAGAAAGGTTGTTAGATGTGCATGCAAGGTTCCTGTTTCTCTGTACCAAAGGTTAGGCTTTTCCATGTCTCTTGGATCCAAATTCTACCGAACAGTCAAACCTGTCTCTGATCTGCAGACAACTGATTGCGTTTCGAAGCTTCTTGCCTACTAACATAAAACTGACGATGTTACCTAGCTTGGTAATGAAACGTCCTCAAGAAAGCCAGCAGGCTTAGAGAGCACCAAAGGCCCCACAGTTCAACCCTGAGAAGAGAGGAGAAGAGAGGAGATAGAGAAGGTAAGGGAAAAGGGGAGGGGAGGGGAGGAAGAGAGGAGAGAAGGAGCAAAAGGAGGGGAGGGAAGAGGGGGAGGAAAGGGAGAGGGGTAAAGAGAGGAGGGGAGGTCAGGGAGAGGAAAGGGAAGGGGATGGGAGGGAAGGAGACAGGAGGGGAAGGGAGGAGAGGGGAGATGGGAATGGCAAGGGAAAAGGGGAGGGGAGGAAGAGAGAAGGAGCGAAAGGAGGGAAGGGAGAGAGGAAAGGGAGGGGAAGAGAGGACGGGAGGTCAGGAGAGGGAGGGGAAGGGAAAGGGAGGAGAGGGAGATGGAGAATGCAAGGGAAAGGGAGGGAAGGGAGGAGAGAGAGAGAGGGAAGGGAAGGAGGGAAGGGAGAGGAAAGGAGGGAAGAGAGGAGGGAGGGGAAGGGAAAGGGAGGAGGGAAGGAAAGGGAGGAGAGGGAGATGCAGAAGGCAAGGGAAAGGGAGGGAGGAAGAGAGGAGAGAAGGAGCGAAAGGAGGGAAGGGAGAGGAGAGAAGGAGGAAGGAGGAGAGAGGAGAGGGAGGGAAGGGAAGGAGGAGAGGGAGATGGAGAATGCAAGGGAAAGGGAGGGAGGGAGGAAGAGAGGAGAGAAGGAGCGAAAGGAGGGAAGGGAGAGGAAAGGGAGGAAGAGAGGAGGGAGGGGAAGGGAAAGGGAGGGAGGGAAGGAGGAGAGGGAGATGCAGAAGGCAAGGGAAAGGGAGGGAGGAAGAGAGGAGAGAAGGAGCGAAAGGAGGGAAGGGAGAGGAGAGAAGGAGGAAAAGGAGGAGAGAGGAGAGGAGAGGGGAGGAAGAGGGGAGGAAGGAGAGGGGTAAAGAGAGGAGGGAGGTCAGGAGAGGAAAGGGAAGGGATGGGAGGAAGGAGACAGGAGGGGAAGGGAGGAGAGGGGAGATGGGAATGGCAAGGGAAAAGGGGAGGGGAGGAAGAGAGAAGGAGCGAAAGGAGGGAAGGGAGAGGAAAGGGAGGGGAAGAGAGGACGGGAGGTCAGGAGAGGGAGGGAAGGGAGGGAGGAGAGGGAGATGGAGAATGCAAGGAAAGGGAGGAGGGAGGAAGAGAGAGAGAAGGGCGAAAGGAGGGAAGGGAGAGGAAAGGGAGGGGAAGAGAGGAGGGAGGGAAGGGAAAGGGAGGGAGGGAAGGGAAGGAGGAGGGAGATGCAGAAGGCAAGGGAAAGGGAGGGGAGGAAGAGAGGAGAGAAGGAGCGAAAGGAGGGAAGGGGAGAGGAGAGAAGGAGGGAAAAGGAGAGGAGAGAGGAGAGGGAGGGGGGAAGGGAGGAGAGGGGTGATGGAGAAGGGGAGGGAAACAGGAAGGGGAGGAAAGGGAAGGAGAGAGGAGAGGGGAAGGGAGGAGAAAGGGAGGAGTGAAGGAGTGAAAGGAGGGAAGGGGGAGAGGGGTGGAGAGGGGAAACAAAGGGAATGGAGGGAGGGAGGGAAGGGAAGGAGTGAAGCCCAAAATCTTTGTATTTACTTCAATACAAAGAAGTGAGGCTTAGCTCGTCCAAATGCCACACACAACACAGCAAACTCCCTTTGGGGGACAAAAAATATGAAGTGAAGCTGAAAGACCCACATCCGTATTTCAGTATAAGAAGAACAACAACAACAAAAAAGACAAAGAAGTGATGAAAACAAAATGGCCACCTATCATGGAGCAGAGGGAAAGGCTTGGCCCAGCATTGGCTCAAAGTAGGGCTATGGATGCTTCATCGGCACCCCAACATTAAATCTGGCTTCCCGTAGCTACCTTTAAACCAGGTCTTCTCTGCCGCCCTCGTTTGGCTAACCCAGGAAAAGACGGTGGCAGAATTGAGTCCAAAGAAAATTTCAAGTTTCTTAACATCCCGCGCTGCTTTTCCAGGAAAGCAGGGTAGTCCTTGACTTACGACAATTGAGCCCAACATCTCCGCGGCTAAGCGAGACAGTTAAGTGAGCTAATTTCCCATGGTGGCGCATTGGTTAGAATGCAGTTCCGTAGGCAAACTCTGCCCACTGCCAGGAGTTCGATCCTGACCGGCTAAAGGTTGACTCAGCCTCCTGAGGTCGGTAAAATGAGGACCCAGATTGTTGGAGGCAATAGGCTGACTCTGTAAACCACTTTATAGAGAGCGCTGTAAAGCACTACGGAGCGGTATATAAGTGCTATTACTACCTACCTACCTACCTACCTACCTATCTCTATCCATCCAATTTCCCTCCTCTATCTAGGATCCACCCATCCATATCTATCTATCTATCTATCTATCTCTCTATCTATCTATCTATCTATCTATCTATCTATCTATCTATCTATCTATCTATCAGGCCATCACTCTGCTAAACAAATAATTCCCTCAACACTGTCAAACTATTTAATAAATCTACACTACTATTAATCTTCTCATCGTTTCCATCACCAATCTCTTTCTACTTATGACTGTATGACTGTAACTTTTGTTGCTTATCATTAAGGGTTAAATTGTGCCCTAGTGGTAAATATTGTACCTTGATGAAGGTATTTTTTTTCTTTTTCTTTTATGTACACTGAGAGCATATGCACTAAAACAAATTCCTTGTGTGTCCAATCACACTTGGCCAATAAATTCTATTCTATTCTATTCTATCATCTATCTATCTATCTATCTATCTATCTATCTATCTATCTATCTATCTATCTATCTATCATATATCTCTATCCATCCATCCAATTTCCCTCAACTATCTAGGATCCATCCGTCCATCCATATATCTGTCTGTCTGTCTGTCTGTATGTCTATCTATCTATCTATTTATCTATCTATCATCCATCCATCCATCCATCCATCCATCCATCGTATCTATCTTTTCTTTTATGTACACCGAGACGGTATGCACCAAGACAAATTCCTTGTGCGTCCAATCACACTTGGCCAATAAATAATTCTATTCTATTCTATTCTATTCTATTCTATTCTATTCTATTCTATTCTATTCTATTCTATTCTATTCTATTTCTATTCTACTTCTATCCATCCAATCTCCCTCATCTATCTAGCATCCATCCATCCATTCTTCCTTCCATCCATCCATCAATCCATATCTATCTATCTATCTATCTATCTATCTATCTATCTATCTATCTATCTATCTATCTATCATATATCTCCATCCATTCATCCAATCTCCCTCATCTATCTAGCATCCATCCATCCATTCTTCCTTCCATCCATCCATCTATCAATCCATATCTATCTATCTATCTATCTATCTATCTATCTATCTATCTATCTATCTATCTATCTATCTATCTATCTATCTATTTTATATCTCCATCCATCCATCCATCCATCCATCCATCCATCCATCCATCCATCCACCTGCTATCCTAGGCCAAAGTGCTATTCTCCTGGTGCATGGAAACAGGAAATGATTTCCCAATGGTTAATGGCAGAAATGCAACAGCCAGATGGAAAATAAAAAGCTCAGCATGGATTCCTGCCAGCAAAACCAAAAGTCACCGTATCAGTGAGATGGGCGGCATATAAATTTAATAAATGAGTAAGAAACAAAGGCACAGCCAGCCAGGAAGTAAAGAAACAAGGTTAAACAAATACCACCAACACTAAAAAAAAAAAAAAATTACTTACAGGCAAGCCTTCCCCAGTAATGGCTCTAAAGAGACGAAAGAAAAAGAGAGAGAAAAGAAATGAAAGAAAGGGAAAGAAATCAGTGAAGGCCGCATGAAAGCTTAGCAATCAGAAAATGGCAGCCCAGAGATGGAAAGCAATGGGGTGGAAGCAGATAAATCAAGAAACATGAAGCAGCTGCTTCAGCATCAACCTTCGTGCATGGAGAAGAAGCACCCAACTAACAGAAAAACCAGCAACTAGGAGTCTTTTCAAGCAAGGGCTGCTAATTGAGATGGTTGCAGACTTTTTAATGGGAACAGGAATTTCTCAACTTCGGCCATTTTAAGAGGGGTGAACTTCAACTCCCAGAATTCCCCAGCCAGCATGGCTCGCTGGGGGATTCTGGGAGTTGAAGTCCACCCCTCATAAAATAGCCAAGATTCAAAAGTACTGCAGTTTTTAGAATGAGGACAGGCCGGTTGTATTGCTCGCTATCCGGCAGAAAACACGGGAAAATTGTTCTAACCTTTCCCGTTTTTAAAAAAATAAATAAAGAATGGGCCGCGTCAGGGCAATCTTGTTCTTTTGGCCCTCTAAAATAGCCTTGGGACAGAGATTACAAGCCAAGAGACAAACATTTGCAGACTTTCTCCAGGCTGAGGGTCATGGGAGCCCGCCGGCCGTCGAATGCAAAAATGTTCCTTTTTTTGATTTTTCATTGTATAAAACCAATACGTCACACACACACACCCAAAATAAATACGACGAGCAATTGATCTGAGGAGGGGTCCTTGGTGCTCTCTGAGCTTGGTGGTTTTCTTGCAGACGTTTTATCAGCCAACTAGATAACTTCATCAGCACTAGAAGGGTGTTCTGTCCCCCTTCGCCTCCGTCCGAGCGATGACTTAATTAGCCGGCTCTATCAGCTCTGGCAGCAAAATAGCTAGCGTCTGCCAAGTGTCTCTGTTACCTCCCTCCACGCCGATGAGTCAAACAGTACTTCAGCTCTTAGTTAAGCAGTTAATTTGCCTGCTAGGAAAAGGCACAGCAGCTCTTGCTGCCTTTATATCCTGTGGGGTGTAGCTCCATGACTCAGCACTTCCTAGGCCTGCCCCACCCCTGCTTCTGTTGTTCCCACCTCTCCTGCCTACGAAACCTAGGGTCCAGCCAGGCCTGATTGCCGTCAGCCGGGTCTGGAGGTGTGGCCTGGAGGGGGAAAGAGTCAGGGGACGGAGGCCTCGTTATCTCTTCCACCTGGCCTGCCTCTGGCTCCTGGAACTGGTGCTCCCGAAGTAAGTCCTAACGGCCCTTCCCCCTCACTTTCCAAGTCACTTTCTGGCAGGAGGCCCTGTGGAGGGGGCGGAGACACAACAAAGGGAGTGACAGAAGCGAATCACAATCCCTACACTGAGGATGTTACCTCGTTGGGTCATGAAACATCTGCAAGAAAACCACCAAACTCAGAGAGCGCAGAGGACCCCTCGCATTTCAACCCCTCACTACAAATATTTTCCTCAATCGGTAATTGATCTGATGCCGCTGAAAGGGGCCGTGGTAGCTCAGGCTGTAAGAAGCCTGAAGCCTGTTATTAAAACACAGCAGCCTGCAATTACTGCAGGTTCAAGCCCGGCCCGAGGTTGACTCAGCCTTCCATCCTTTATAAGGTAGGTAAAATGAGGACCCAGATTGTTGGGGGGGCAATAAGTTGACTTTGTAAATATACAAATAGAATGAGACTATTGCCTTATACACTGTAAGCTGCCCTGAGTCTTCGGAGAAGGGCGGGATATAAATGTAAATAAAAAAAATTTTTTAAAAAAATCCTTGGCTCCTAATCACGGGCCTAACCCAAAGCTACTTTTTCTGGAGGCAACTGGACTTCCTTGTTTTTTTTTCTTTTTTGAAGATGCTTCACTTCTCATCCAAGAAACTTCTTCAGCTCTGACAGGATACTGGGGGAATGGAAGGATTTAATATTATATTCTTTTAGATTCCCCAGTATCCTGTCAGAGCTGAAGAAGCTTCTCGGATGAGAAGCGAAACCTTTTCAAAGAAAAAACCAGAAAGTCCAGTTGCCTACTGAAAAAAACATCTTTGGGACAACCATGACCTGGATGACTTAGCATCTCTACAGACAATCAGGGCCTAAGAATCTTTTTTTGAGAATGGTTAGTGGAGATCGTGATCAACTTGAAAAGCGTGGACCGATCGAAAAGCAACATGCAAACCAAACCAACATTCTTCAAAATACACGTTCAACAAGACGGTTCAAGGAAAAATAAACGCCTCTCTGGGATTATAGGTAGTCCTCGACTTCCAACCGATTGTTTAGTGACCGTTTGAAATTACAACGGTGCCGAAAAGAAGGCAACCAGTTCTTGCATTTACAACTGCAAGGTCATGTGATCAAAATGTTAAGTGCTTAATAACTAGCATGTAATTATGACCGATGCAGCATCCCGGAGTCCTGCAATTACTATTTTTATGACCTTCCCAGCTGATTTCTGACAAGCCGAGTCAATGGGGGGGGGGGGAAGAGCCAGATTCGCTTAACGATGGCCTCATTTGTTTAACGACTGCAGTGACTCGCTCAACCAAAAAAAAAAAAGGGACGCAAAATCAGGCACCTCAGCCACCGCCTTGCTTAGCAACGGAAATTCTGGTCGCCATCTTGGTTGTTAAGTCGAGGACCGTCTTGTATTCGGCGGGACCGATTCCCGTGGCAACTCAAAGGCTTGCCCAGTCGAGATTCAGCCGCTCGCACCCTCACACGCGCCTGTGCAAGTTAGTTAGTTAGGTTAGCGAGCCGAAAACATTCGAAACCCTCCAATGATTACCAAGAGAAGGTCAGGGGGTTGGACTAGAAGACCTCCAAGGTCCCTTCCAACTCTGTTATTACGTTATGCTATGTTATGTTAAGTGTCCTGGGCTGTCCAGCCCGTTCAAACAAAAATTAAGCAAGACCAAGCACGACCTCCTATGATGTCACACAAACGGGACGGTCAGGCATGCTGGAAGTTACGACACGCCATCAGCCACCACCACAAAAACACAACAACAAGAACAACAACAAAAGAAAAAAGAACCAACTTGTCCGGGAAGCTGGACGGGGCCTTCGGGAGAGAGGCAGGTATGGACTGGTAAGGCGGCCGAAGCAGCGGCATGTTCCTCAAATCTGTTCATGCGAGGTTTTTTGACGGGTTCTGGACTGGCCAGAGGGACCACGCTATTACGCCTCATGAGCGCGTGTGGTCCCTTCTTTGCATCCTAGATCGGAGCGAGAGAAAGATAAGAAAAAATAACGATAATAATAATAATAAAAAGAGCTGAAAGCTATCAAGAAAAACAAAGAGAGCATTAAAAAAAAAACAAAACAACACGGGGTCATCGGTTCGCCGTCGCACTCTCAAAAGCGAAAGCAAAAAGACATATATTTTTTTTCCTCAGAGGGTCAGACAAGATGACCTCTGAGGTCCTTTCCAAGCCGGACGTTCTACGGGTTGCGGGAAACAGGATTTGAGAAGCCCAAGAAGTACCAGGTTTTTTTTTTCTAGTTTTTTGCAAGCAGATGAAGAGGACGGAAAGATTTGGGGGAATTGGGAGCTCAGCGATGAGGTCCGAGGTCGTTGTTTGATCCAGAGAGGGGTGTCTCCCCCCACCCCACCACCGCAAAAAAAGGAGGTGGGGTCAGACTAAAGAGGTAGGCGGAGCCAGAGCGAAATCAACATTCAATTAAACTTGACTTATCTTTTTACCTACAAAATGTGGGATGGAAGCCAACAGCTTTTTGCCCCAGTAAAACACTTAGCGCTTAGCTTCAACAGTGAGATAAGCTGTATATTTACCCAACACTTTTAATGACTCGTATAATAATATATCCATTTCCTTTTATGCAAAAACCCAGTTTAAAGCTTGCCTTTTCAGCCCAAAATTCCTACGTTGGTGAGCTGTTGAATACAGATCATTTTAAAGGGGAACAGAAAGAAGCCTTTGATTGAATCAATTCTTTATTCCTTGTTTACTGGACAAAGTGATAGACTAGGCTAGAATAATAGAGTTGGAAGGGACCTTTGAGGTCTTCTAGGCCAACCCCCTGCTTAGGCACCGCTTCAGACAAATGGTTGTTCAATCTCTTCTTAAAAACTTCCAGCGTTGGAGCATTCACAACTTTTGCAGGCAAGTAGTTCCACTGATTAATTGTTCCAACTGTCAGGAAATTTCTCCTTAGTTCTAAGTTGCTTCTTTCCTTGATCAGTTTCCACCCATTGCTTCTTGTTCTACCCTCAGGGGCTTTGGAGAACAGCCCGACTCCCTCTTCTTTCTGGCAACCCCTGAGATATTGGAACACTGCTATCATGTCTCCCCTAGTCCTTCTTTTTATTAAACTAGACATACCCAGTTCCTGCAACCGTTCTTCATATGTTTTAGCCTCCAGTCCCCTCATCCTCTTTGTTGCTCTTCTCTGCACTCTTTCTAGAGTCTTCACATCTTTTTTACATCGTGGAGACCAAAACTGGATGCCGTATTCCAAGTGTGGCCTTACCAAGGCATGATGAGTAACAAGATTGTAAATTAAGATTTCCAGCTCTGCAGCTGGAAAAGTCAATAGCTGAACTGGGAAT